>NW_028250458.1:0-365000 GCF_964263255.1 Lissotriton vulgaris
ACCATTTGGAGGCATTTAATGTTCGAGCAAAAACGGCTGATTTTCGACAAAAGAGATAACACCCCCCCATTACGTCATGCTTCAGGAATGTGGAAAATGGTCCGTTTTCAAATGTTTTATTTTTGAACGTCAGTTCACATTTGTAGGTGGATCATCAGTGTTAGAGCTAAAATTAGCATGTTTAAAGTGATTTTCATGCTTCCAGGGACTCTGGAAGTGAATTAAATACTATTTGGAGGCATTTAATGTTCAATCAAAAACAGCTGATTTTTGACAAAAGAGATAACACCCCCCCCATTACGTCATGCTTCAGAAATGTGGAAAATGGTCCGTTTTCAAATGTTTTATTTTTGAACGTCAGTTCACATTTGTAGGTGGATCATCAGTGTTATAGCTAAAATTTGCATGTTTAAAGTGATTTTCATGCTTCCAGGGGCCCTAAACACAAGATTTATGGAATGGTTAAAAGTGCGCGAAAATGGCCAATTTAGTCACTCTGAGTTCTCAAAAAGGGTTTCTTCACCCCGGGAAGTTAATTAAATACCATTTGGAGGCATTTAATGTTCGAGCAAAAACGGCTGATTTTCGACAAAAGAGATAACACCCCCCCATTACGTCATGCTTCAGAAATGTGGAAAATGGTCCATTTTCAAATGTTTTATTTTTGAACGTCAGTTCACATTTGTAGGTGGATCATCAGTGTTAGAGCTAAAATTAGCATGTTTAAAGTGATTTTCATGCTTCCAGGGGCCCTAAACACAAGATTTATGGAATGGTTAAAAGTCCATGAAAATGGCCAATTTACTCACTCTGAGTTCTCAAAAAGGGTTTCTTCACCCCGGGAAGTTAATTAAATACCATTTGGAGGCATTTAATGTTCGAGCAAAAACGGCTGATTTTCGACAAAAGAGATAACACCCCCCATTACGTCATGCTTCAGAAATGTGGAAAATGGTCCGTTTTCAAATGTTTTATTTTTGAACGTCAGTTCACATTTGTAGGTGGATCATCAGTGTTAGAGCTAAAATTAGCATGTTTAAAGTGATTTTCATGCTTCCAGGGGCTCGGGAAGTGAATTAAATACTATTTGGAGGCATTTAATGTTCAATCAAAAACAGCTGATTTTTGACAAAAGAGATAACACCCCCCCATTACGTCATGCTTCAGAAATGTGGAAAATGGTCCGTTATCAAATGTTTTATTTTTGAACGTCAGTTCACATTTGTAGGTGGATCATCAGTGTTAGAGCTAAAATTAGCATGTTTAAAGTGATTTTCATGCTTCCAGGGGCCCTAAACACAAGATTTATGGAATGGTTAAAAGTGCATGAAAATGGCCAATTTACTCACTCTGAGTTCTCAAAAAGGGTTTCTTCACCCCGGGAAGTTAATTAAATACCATTTGGAGGCATTTAATGTTCGAGCAAAAACGGCTGATTTTTGACAAAAGAGATAACACCCCCCCATTACGTCATGCTTCAGAAATGTGGAAAATGGTCCGTTTTCAAATGTTTTATTTTTGAACGTCAGTTCATATTTGTAGGTGGATCATCAGTGTTAGAGCTAAAATTAGCTTGTTTAAAGTGATTTTCATGCTTCCAGGGGCTCGGGAAGTGAATTAAATACTATTTGGAGGCATTTAATGCTCAATCAAAAACAGCTGATTTTTGACAAAAGAGATAACACCCCCCCATTACGTCATGCTTCAGAAATGTGGAAAATGGTCCATTTTCAAATGTTTTATTTTTGAACATCAGTTCACATTTGTAGGTGGATCATCAGTGTTAGAGCTAAAATTAGCATGTTTAAAGTGATTTTCATGCTTCCAGGGTCCCTAAACACAAGATTTATGGAATGGTTAAAAGTGCATGAAAATGGCCAATTTACTCACTCTGAGTTCTCAAAAAGGGTTTCTTCACCCCGGGAAGTTAATTAAATACCATTTGGAGGCATTTAATGTTCGAGCAAAAACGGCTGATTTTCGACAAAAGAGATAACACCCCCCCATTACGTCATGCTTCAGGAATGTGGAAAATGGTCCGTTTTCAAATGTTTTATTTTTGAACGTCAGTTCACATTTGTAGGTGGATCATCAGTGTTAGAGCTAAAATTAGCATGTTTAAAGTGATTTTCATGCTTCCAGGGACTCTGGAAGTGAATTAAATACTATTTGGAGGCATTTAATGTTCAATCAAAAACAGCTGATTTTTGACAAAAGAGATAACACCCCCCCCATTACGTCATGCTTCAGAAATGTGGAAAATGGTCCGTTTTCAAATGTTTTATTTTTGAACGTCAGTTCACATTTGTAGGTGGATCATCAGTGTTATAGCTAAAATGTGCATGTTTAAAGTGATTTTCATGCTTCCAGGGGCCCTAAACACAAGATTTATGGAATGGGTAAAAGTGCGCGAAAATGGCCAATTTAGTCACTCTGAGTTCTCAAAAAGGGTTTCTTCACCCCGGGAAGTTAATTAAATACCATTTGGAGGCATTTACTGTTCGAGCAAAAACGGCTGATTTTCGACAAAAGAGATAACACCCCCCATTACGTCATGCTTCAGAAATGTGGAAAATGGTCCGTTTTCAAATGTTTTATTTTTGAACGTCAGTTCACATTTGTAGGTGGATCATCAGTGTTAGAGCTAAAATTAGCATGTTTAAAGTGATTTTCATGCTTCCAGGGGCTCGGGAAGTGAATTAAATACTATTTGGAGGCATTTAATGTTCAATCAAAAACAGCTGATTTTTGACAAAAGAGATAACACCCCCCCATTACGTCATGCTTCAGAAATGTGGAAAATGGTCCGTTATCAAATGTTTTATTTTTGAACGTCAGTTCACATTTGTAGGTGGATCATCAGTGTTAGAGCTAAAATTAGCATGTTTAAAGTGATTTTCATGCTTCCAGGGGCCCTAAACACAAGATTTATGGAATGGTTAAAAGTGCATGAAAATGGCCAATTTACTCACTCTGAGTTCTCAAAAAGGGTTTCTTCACCCCGGGAAGTTAATTAAATACCATTTGGAGGCATTTAATGTTCGAGCAAAAACGGCTGATTTTCGACAAAAGAGATAACACCCCCCCATTACGTCATGCTTCAGAAATGTGGAAAATGGTCCGTTTTCAAATGTTTTATTTTTGAACGTCAGTTCATATTTGTAGGTGGATCATCAGTGTTAGAGCTAAAATTAGCTTGTTTAAAGTGATTTTCATGCTTCCAGGGGCTCGGGAAGTGAATTAAATACTATTTGGAGGCATTTAATGCTCAATCAAAAACAGCTGATTTTTGACAAAAGAGATAACACCCCCCCATTACGTCATGCTTCAGAAATGTGGAAAATGGTCCGTTTTCAAATGTTTTATTTTTGAACGTCAGTTCACATTTGTAGGTGGATCATCAGTGTTAGAGCTAAAATTAGCATGTTTAAAGTGATTTTCATGCTTCCAGGGTCCCTAAACACAAGATTTATGGAATGGTTAAAAGTGCATGAAAATGGCCAATTTACTCACTCTGAGTTCTCAAAAAGGGTTTCTTCACCCCGGGAAGTTAATTAAATACCATTTGGAGGCATTTAATGTTCGAGCAAAAACTGCTGATTTTCGACAAAAGAGATAACACCCCCCCATTACGTCATGCTTCAGGAATGTGGAAAATGGTCCGTTTTCAAATGTTTTATTTTTGAACGTCAGTTCACATTTGTAGGTGGATCATCAGTGTTAGAGCTAAAATTAGCATGTTTAAAGTGATTTTCATGCTTCCCAGGGCTCGGGAAGTGAATTAAATACTATTTGGAGGCATTTAATGTTCAATCAAAAACAGCTGATTTTTGACAAAAGAGATAACACCCCCCCCATTACGTCATGCTTCAGAAATGTGGAAAATGGTCCGTTTTCAAATGTTTTATTTTTGAACGTCAGTTCACATTTGTAGGTGGATCATCAGTGTTATAGCTAAAATTTGCATGTTTAAAGTGATTTTCATGCTTCCAGGGGCCCTAAACACAAGATTTATGGAATGGTTAAAAGTGTGCGAAAATGGCCAATTTACTCACTCTGAGTTCTCAAAAAGGGTTTCTTCACCCCGGGAAGTTAATTAAATACCATTTGGAGGCATTTAATGTTCGAGCAAAAACGGCTGATTTTCGACAAAAGAGATAACACCCCCCATTACGTCATGCTTCAGAAATGTGGAAAATGGTCCGTTTTCAAATGTTTTATTTTTGAACGTCAGTTCACATTTGTAGGTGGATCATCAGTGTTAGAGCTAAAATTAGCATGTTTAAAGTGATTTTCATGCTTCCAGGGGCTCGGGAAGTGAATTAAATACTATTTGGAGGCATTTAATGTTCAATCAAAAACAGCTGATTTTTGACAAAAGAGATAACACCCCCCCATTACGTCATGCTTCAGAAATGTGGAAAATGGTCCGTTATCAAATGTTTTATTTTTGAACGTCAGTTCACTTTTGTAGGTGGATCATCAGTGTTAGAGCTAAAATTAGCATGTTTAAAGTGATTTTCATGCTTCCAGGGGCCCTAAACACAAGATTTATGGAATGGTTAAAAGTGCATGAAAATGGCCAATTTACTCACTCTGAGTTCTCAAAAAGGGTTTCTTCACCCCGGGAAGTTAATTAAATACCATTTGGAGGCATTTAATGTTCGAGCAAAAACGGCTGATTTTCGACAAAAGAGATAACACCCCCCCATTACGTCATGCTTCAGAAATGTGGAAAATGGTCCGTTTTCAAATGTTTTATTTTTGAACGTCAGTTCATATTTGTAGGTGGATCATCAGTGTTAGAGCTAAAATTAGCTTGTTTAAAGTGATTTTCATGCTTCCAGGGGCTCGGGAAGTGAATTAAATACTATTTGGAGGCATTTAATGCTCAATCAAAAACAGCTGATTTTTGACAAAAGAGATAACACCCCCCCATTACGTCATGCTTCAGAAATGTGGAAAATGGTCCGTTTTCAAATGTTTTATTTTTGAACATCAGTTCACATTTGTAGGTGGATCATCAGTGTTAGAGCTAAAATTAGCATGTTTAAAGTGATTTTCATGCTTCCAGGGTCCCTAAACACAAGATTTATGGAATGGTTAAAAGTGCATGAAAATGGCCAATTTACTCACTCTGAGTTCTCAAAAAGGGTTTCTTCACCCCGGGAAGTTAATTAAATACCATTTGGAGGCATTTAATGTTCGAGCAAAAACGGCTGATTTTCGACAAAAGAGATAACACCCCCCCATTACGTCATGCTTCAGGAATGTGGAAAATGGTCCGTTTTCAAATGTTTTATTTTTGAACGTCAGTTCACATTTGTAGGTGGATCATCAGTGTTAGAGCTAAAATTAGCATGTTTAAAGTGATTTTCATGCTTCCAGGGACTCTGGAAGTGAATTAAATACTATTTGGAGGCATTTAATGTTCAATCAAAAACAGCTGATTTTTGACAAAAGAGATAACACCCCCCCCATTACGTCATGCTTCAGAAATGTGGAAAATGGTCCGTTTTCAAATGTTTTATTTTTGAACGTCAGTTCACATTTGTAGGTGGATCATCAGTGTTATAGCTAAAATTTGCATGTTTAAAGTGATTTTCATGCTTCCAGGGGCCCTAAACACAAGATTTATGGAATGGTTAAAAGTGCGCGAAAATGGCCAATTTAGTCACTCTGAGTTCTCAAAAAGGGTTTCTTCACCCCGGGAAGTTAATTAAATACCATTTGGAGGCATTTAATGTTCGAGCAAAAACGGCTGATTTTCGACAAAAGAGATAACACCCCCCCATTACGTCATGCTTCAGAAATGTGGAAAATGGTCCATTTTCAAATGTTTTATTTTTGAACGTCAGTTCACATTTGTAGGTGGATCATCAGTGTTAGAGCTAAAATTAGCATGTTTAAAGTGATTTTCATGCTTCCAGGGGCCCTAAACACAAGATTTATGGAATGGTTAAAAGTCCATGAAAATGGCCAATTTACTCACTCTGAGTTCTCAAAAAGGGTTTCTTCACCCCGCGAAGTTAATTAAATACCATTTGGAGGCATTTAATGTTCGAGCAAAAACGGCTGATTTTCGACAAAAGAGATAACACCCCCCATTACGTCATGCTTCAGAAATGTGGAAAATGGTCCGTTTTCAAATGTTTTATTTTTGAACGTCAGTTCACATTTGTAGGTGGATCATCAGTGTTAGAGCTAAAATTAGCATGTTTAAAGTGATTTTCATGCTTCCAGGGGCTCGGGAAGTGAATTAAATACTATTTGGAGGCATTTAATGTTCAATCAAAAACAGCTGATTTTTGACAAAAGAGATAACACCCCCCCATAACGTCATGCTTCAGAAATGTGGAAAATGGTCCGTTATCAAATGTTTTATTTTTGAACGTCAGTTCACATTTGTAGGTGGATCATCAGTGTTAGAGCTAAAATTAGCATGTTTAAAGTGATTTTCATGCTTCCAGGGGCCCTAAACACAAGATTTATGGAATGGTTAAAAGTGCATGAAAATGGCCAATTTACTCACTCTGAGTTCTCAAAAAGGGTTTCTTCACCCCGGGAAGTTAATTAAATACCATTTGGAGGCATTTAATGTTCGAGCAAAAACGGCTGATTTTTGACAAAAGAGATAACACCCCCCCATTACGTCATGCTTCAGAAATGTGGAAAATGGTCCGTTTTCAAATGTTTTATTTTTGAACGTCAGTTCATATTTGTAGGTGGATCATCAGTGTTAGAGCTAAAATTAGCTTGTTTAAAGTGATTTTCATGCTTCCAGGGGCTCGGGAAGTGAATTAAATACTATTTGGAGGCATTTAATGCTCAATCAAAAACAGCTGATTTTTGACAAAAGAGATAACACCCCCCCATTACGTCATGCTTCAGAAATGTGGAAAATGGTCCGTTTTCAAATGTTTTATTTTTGAACATCAGTTCACATTTGTAGGTGGATCATCAGTGTTAGAGCTAAAATTAGCATGTTTAAAGTGATTTTCATGCTTCCAGGGTCCCTAAACACAAGATTTATGGAATGGTTAAAAGTGCATGAAAATGGCCAATTTACTCACTCTGAGTTCTCAAAAAGGGTTTCTTCACCCCGGGAAGTTAATTAAATACCATTTGGAGGCATTTAATGTTCGAGCAAAAACGGCTGATTTTCGACAAAAGAGATAACACCCCCCCATTACGTCATGCTTCAGGAATGTGGAAAATGGTCCGTTTTCAAATGTTTTATTTTTGAACGTCAGTTCACATTTGTAGGTGGATCATCAGTGTTAGAGCTAAAATTAGCATGTTTAAAGTGATTTTCATGCTTCCAGGGACTCTGGAAGTGAATTAAATACTATTTGGAGGCATTTAATGTTCAATCAAAAACAGCTGATTTTTGACAAAAGAGATAACACCCCCCCCATTACGTCATGCTTCAGAAATGTGGAAAATGGTCCGTTTTCAAATGTTTTATTTTTGAACGTCAGTTCACATTTGTAGGTGGATCATCAGTGTTATAGCTAAAATGTGCATGTTTAAAGTGATTTTCATGCTTCCAGGGGCCCTAAACACAAGATTTATGGAATGGGTAAAAGTGCGCGAAAATGGCCAATTTAGTCACTCTGAGTTCTCAAAAAGGGTTTCTTCACCCCGGGAAGTTAATTAAATACCATTTGGAGGCATTTACTGTTCGAGCAAAAACGGCTGATTTTCGACAAAAGAGATAACACCCCCCATTACGTCATGCTTCAGAAATGTGGAAAATGGTCCGTTTTCAAATGTTTTATTTTTGAACGTCAGTTCACATTTGTAGGTGGATCATCAGTGTTAGAGCTAAAATTAGCATGTTTAAAGTGATTTTCATGCTTCCAGGGGCTCGGGAAGTGAATTAAATACTATTTGGAGGCATTTAATGTTCAATCAAAAACAGCTGATTTTTGACAAAAGAGATAACACCCCCCCATTACGTCATGCTTCAGAAATGTGGAAAATGGTCCGTTATCAAATGTTTTATTTTTGAACGTCAGTTCACATTTGTAGGTGGATCATCAGTGTTAGAGCTAAAATTAGCATGTTTAAAGTGATTTTCATGCTTCCAGGGGCCCTAAACACAAGATTTATGGAATGGTTAAAAGTGCATGAAAATGGCCAATTTACTCACTCTGAGTTCTCAAAAAGGGTTTCTTCACCCCGGGAAGTTAATTAAATACCATTTGGAGGCATTTAATGTTCGAGCAAAAACGGCTGATTTTCGACAAAAGAGATAACACCCCCCCATTACGTCATGCTTCAGAAATGTGGAAAATGGTCCGTTTTCAAATGTTTTATTTTTGAACGTCAGTTCATATTTGTAGGTGGATCATCAGTGTTAGAGCTAAAATTAGCTTGTTTAAAGTGATTTTCATGCTTCCAGGGGCTCGGGAAGTGAATTAAATACTATTTGGAGGCATTTAATGCTCAATCAAAAACAGCTGATTTTTGACAAAAGAGATAACACCCCCCCATTACGTCATGCTTCAGAAATGTGGAAAATGGTCCGTTTTCAAATGTTTTATTTTTGAACGTCAGTTCACATTTGTAGGTGGATCATCAGTGTTAGAGCTAAAATTAGCATGTTTAAAGTGATTTTCATGCTTCCAGGGTCCCTAAACACAAGATTTATGGAATGGTTAAAAGTGCATGAAAATGGCCAATTTACTCACTCTGAGTTCTCAAAAAGGGTTTCTTCACCCCGGGAAGTTAATTAAATACCATTTGGAGGCATTTAATGTTCGAGCAAAAACTGCTGATTTTCGACAAAAGAGATAACACCCCCCCATTACGTCATGCTTCAGGAATGTGGAAAATGGTCTGTTTTCAAATGTTTTATTTTTGAACGTCAGTTCACATTTGTAGGTGGATCATCAGTGTTAGAGCTAAAATTAGCATGTTTAAAGTGATTTTCATGCTTCCCAGGGCTCGGGAAGTGAATTAAATACTATTTGGAGGCATTTAATGTTCAATCAAAAACAGCTGATTTTTGACAAAAGAGATAACACCCCCCCCCATTACGTCATGCTTCAGAAATGTGGAAAATGGTCCGTTTTCAAATGTTTTATTTTTGAACGTCAGTTCACATTTGTAGGTGGATCATCAGTGTTATAGCTAAAATTTGCATGTTTAAAGTGATTTTCATGCTTCCAGGGGCCCTAAACACAAGATTTATGGAATGGTTAAAAGTGTGCGAAAATGGCCAATTTACTCACTCTGAGTTCTCAAAAAGGGTTTCTTCACCCCGGGAAGTTAATTAAATACCATTTGGAGGCATTTAATGTTCGAGCAAAAACGGCTGATTTTCGACAAAAGAGATAACACCCCCCATTACGTCATGCTTCAGAAATGTGGAAAATGGTCCGTTTTCAAATGTTTTATTTTTGAACGTCAGTTCACATTTGTAGGTGGATCATCAGTGTTAGAGCTAAAATTAGCATGTTTAAAGTGATTTTCATGCTTCCAGGGGCTCGGGAAGTGAATTAAATACTATTTGGAGGCATTTAATGTTCAATCAAAAACAGCTGATTTTTGACAAAAGAGATAACACCCCCCCATTACGTCATGCTTCAGAAATGTGGAAAATGGTCCGTTATCAAATGTTTTATTTTTGAACGTCAGTTCACTTTTGTAGGTGGATCATCAGTGTTAGAGCTAAAATTAGCATGTTTAAAGTGATTTTCATGCTTCCAGGGGCCCTAAACACAAGATTTATGGAATGGTTAAAAGTGCATGAAAATGGCCAATTTACTCACTCTGAGTTCTCAAAAAGGGTTTCTTCACCCCGGGAAGTTAATTAAATACCATTTGGAGGCATTTAATGTTCGAGCAAAAACGGCTGATTTTCGACAAAAGAGATAACACCCCCCCCATTACGTCATGCTTCAGGAATGTGGAAAATGGTCCGTTTTCAAATGTTTTATTTTTGAACGTCAGTTCACATTTGTAGGTGGATCATCAGTGTTAGAGCTAAAATTAGCATGTTTAAAGTGATTTTCATGCTTCCAGGGGCTCGGGAAGTGAATTAAATACTATTTGGAGGCATTTAATGTTCAATCAAAAACAGCTGATTTTTGACAAAAGAGATAACACCCCCCCATTACGTCATGCTTCAGAAATGTGGAAAATGGTCCGTTTTCAAATGTTTTATTTTTGAACGTCAGTTCACATTTGTAGGTGGATCATCAGTGTTATAGCTAAAATTAGCATGTTTAAAGTGATTTTCATGCTTCCAGGGGCCCTAAACACAAGATTTATGGAATGGTTAAAAGTGCGCGAAAATGGCCAATTTACTCACTCTGAGTTCTCAAAAAGGGTTTCTTCACCCCGGGAAGTTAATTAAATACCATTTGGAGGCATTTAATGTTCGAGCAAAAACGGCTGATTTTCGACAAAAGAGATAACACCCCCCCATTACGTCATGCTTCAGAAATGTGGAAAATGGTCCGTTTTCAAATGTTTTATTTTTGAACGTCAGTTCACATTTGTAGGTGGACCATCAGTGTTAGAGCTAAAATTAGCATGTTTAAAGTGATTTTCATGCTTCCAGGGGCTCGAGAAGTGAATTAAATACTATTTGGAGGCATTTAATGTTCAAGCAAAAACAGCTGATTTTTGACAAAAGAGATAACACCCCCCCATTACGTCATGCTTCAGAAATGTGGAAAATGGTCCGTTTTCAAATGTTTTATTTTTGAACGTCAGTTCACATTTGTAGGTGGATCATCAGTGTTAGAGCTAAAATTAGCATGTTTAAAGTGATTTTCATGCTTCCAGGGGCCCTAAACACAAGATTTATGGAATGGTTAAAAGTGCGCGAAAATGGCCAATTTACTCACTCTGAGTTCTCAAAAAGGGTTTCTTCACCCCGGGAAGTTAATTAAATACCATTTGGAGGCATTTAATGTTCGAGCAAAAACGGCTGATTTTTGACAAAAGAGATAACACCCCCCCATTACGTCATGCTTCAGAAATGTGGAAAATGGTCCATTTTCAAATGTTTTATTTTTGAACGTCAGTTCACATTTGTAGGTGGATCATTAGTGTTAGAGCTAAAATTAGCATGTTTAAAGTGATTTTCATGCTTCCAGGGGCTCGGGAAGTGAATTAAATACTATTTGGAGGCATTTAATGTTCAAGCAAAAACAGCTGATTTTTGACAAAAGAGATAACACCCCCCCATTACGTCATGCTTCAGAAATGTGGAAAATGGTCCGTTTTCAAATGTTTTATTTTTGAACGTCAGTTCACATTTGTAGGTGGATCATCAGTGTTATAGCTAAAATTTGCATGTTTAAAGTGATTTTCATGCTTCCAGGGGCCCTAAACACAAGATTTATGGAATGGTTAAAAGTGCGCGAAAATGGCCAATTTAGTCACTCTGAGTTCTCAAAAAGGGTTTCTTCACCCCGGGAAGTTAATTAAATACCATTTGGAGGCATTTAATGTTCGAGCAAAAACGGCTGATTTTTGACAAAAGAGATAACACCCCCCCATTACGTCATGCTTCAGAAATGTGGAAAATGGTCCGTTTTCAAATGTTTTATTTTTGAACGTCAGTTCACATTTGTAGGTGGATCATCAGTGTTAGAGCTAAAATTAGCATGTTTAAAGTGATTTTCATGCTTCCAGGGGCCCTAAACACAAGATTTATGGAATGGTTAAAAGTGCATGAAAATGGCCAATTTACTCACTCTGAGTTCTCAAAAAGGGTTTCTTCACCCCGGGAAGTTAATTAAATACCATTTGGAGGCATTTAATGTTCGAGCAAAAACGGCTGATTTTCGACAAAAGAGATAACACCCCCCCATTACGTCATGCTTCAGAAATGTGGAAAATGGTCCGTTTTCAAATGTTTTATTTTTGAACGTCAGTTCATATTTGTAGGTGGATCATCAGTGTTAGAGCTAAAATTAGCTTGTTTAAAGTGATTTTCATGCTTCCAGGGGCTCGGGAAGTGAATTAAATACTATTTGGAGGCATTTAATGCTCAATCAAAAACAGCTGATTTTTGACAAAAGAGATAACACCCCCCCATTACGTCATGCTTCAGAAATGTGGAAAATGGTCCGTTTTCAAATGTTTTATTTTTGAACGTCAGTTCACATTTGTAGGTGGATCATCAGTGTTAGAGCTAAAATTAGCATGTTTAAAGTGATTTTCATGCTTCCAGGGTCCCTAAACACAAGATTTATGGAATGGTTAAAAGTGCATGAAAATGGCCAATTTACTCACTCTGAGTTCTCAAAAAGGGTTTCTTCACCCCGGGAAGTTAATTAAATACCATTTGGAGGCATTTAATGTTCGAGCAAAAACGGCTGATTTTCGACAAAAGAGATAACACCCCCCATTACGTCATGCTTCAGAAATGTGGAAAATGGTCCGTTTTCAAATGTTTTATTTTTGAACGTCAGTTCACATTTGTAGGTGGATCATCAGTGTTAGAGCTAAAATTAGCATGTTTAAAGTGATTTTCATGCTTCCAGGGGCTCGGGAAGTGAATTAAATACTATTTGGAGGCATTTAATGTTCAATCAAAAACAGCTGATTTTTGACAAAAGAGATAACACCCCCCCATTACGTCATGCTTCAGAAATGTGGAAAATGGTCCGTTATCAAATGTTTTATTTTTGAACGTCAGTTCACTTTTGTAGGTGGATCATCAGTGTTAGAGCTAAAATTAGCATGTTTAAAGTGATTTTCATGCTTCCAGGGGCCCTAAACACAAGATTTATGGAATGGTTAAAAGTGCATGAAAATGGCCAATTTACTCACTCTGAGTTCTCAAAAAGGGTTTCTTCACCCCGGGAAGTTAATTAAATACCATTTGGAGGCATTTAATGTTCGAGCAAAAACGGCTGATTTTCGACAAAAGAGATAACACCCCCCCCATTACGTCATGCTTCAGGAATGTGGAAAATGGTCCGTTTTCAAATGTTTTATTTTTGAACGTCAGTTCACATTTGTAGGTGGATCATCAGTGTTAGAGCTAAAATTAGCATGTTTAAAGTGATTTTCATGCTTCCAGGGGCTCGGGAAGTGAATTAAATACTATTTGGAGGCATTTAATGTTCAATCAAAAACAGCTGATTTTTGACAAAAGAGATAACACCCCCCCATTACGTCATGCTTCAGAAATGTGGAAAATGGTCCGTTTTCAAATGTTTTATTTTTGAACGTCAGTTCACATTTGTAGGTGGATCATCAGTGTTATAGCTAAAATTAGCATGTTTAAAGTGATTTTCATGCTTCCAGGGGCCCTAAACACAAGATTTATGGAATGGTTAAAAGTGCGCGAAAATGGCCAATTTACTCACTCTGAGTTCTCAAAAAGGGTTTCTTCACCCCGGGAAGTTAATTAAATACCATTTGGAGGCATTTAATGTTCGAGCAAAAACGGCTGATTTTCGACAAAAGAGATAACACCCCCCCATTACGTCATGCTTCAGAAATGTGGAAAATGGTCCGTTTTCAAATGTTTTATTTTTGAACGTCAGTTCACATTTGTAGGTGGACCATCAGTGTTAGAGCTAAAATTAGCATGTTTAAAGTGATTTTCATGCTTCCAGGGGCTCGAGAAGTGAATTAAATACTATTTGGAGGCATTTAATGTTCAAGCAAAAACAGCTGATTTTTGACAAAAGAGATAACACCCCCCCATTACGTCATGCTTCAGAAATGTGGAAAATGGTCCGTTTTCAAATGTTTTATTTTTGAACGTCAGTTCACATTTGTAGGTGGATCATCAGTGTTAGAGCTAAAATTAGCATGTTTAAAGTGATTTTCATGCTTCCAGGGGCCCTAAACACAAGATTTATGGAATGGTTAAAAGTGCGCGAAAATGGCCAATTTACTCACTCTGAGTTCTCAAAAAGGGTTTCTTCACCCCGGGAAGTTAATTAAATACCATTTGGAGGCATTTAATGTTCGAGCAAAAACGGCTGATTTTTGACAAAAGAGATAACACCCCCCCATTACGTCATGCTTCAGAAATGTGGAAAATGGTCCATTTTCAAATGTTTTATTTTTGAACGTCACTTCACATTTGTAGGTGGATCATTAGTGTTAGAGCTAAAATTAGCATGTTTAAAGTGATTTTCATGCTTCCAGGGGCTCGGGAAGTGAATTAAATACTATTTGGAGGCATTTAATGTTCAAGCAAAAACAGCTGATTTTTGACAAAAGAGATAACACCCCCCCATTACGTCATGCTTCAGAAATGTGGAAAATGGTCCGTTTTCAAATGTTTTATTTTTGAACGTCAGTTCACATTTGTAGGTGGATCATCAGTGTTATAGCTAAAATTTGCATGTTTAAAGTGATTTTCATGCTTCCAGGGGCCCTAAACACAAGATTTATGGAATGGTTAAAAGTGCGCGAAAATGGCCAATTTAGTCACTCTGAGTTCTCAAAAAGGGTTTCTTCACCCCGGGAAGTTAATTAAATACCATTTGGAGGCATTTAATGTTCGAGCAAAAACGGCTGATTTTCGACAAAAGAGATAACACCCCCCCATTACGTCATGCTTCAGAAATGTGGAAAATGGTCCATTTTCAAATGTTTTATTTTTGAACGTCAGTTCACATTTGTAGGTGGATCATCAGTGTTAGAGCTAAAATTAGCATGTTTAAAGTGATTTTCATACTTCCAGGGGCTCGGGAAGTGAATTAAATACTATTTGGAGGCATTTAATGTTCAAGCAAAAACAGCTGATTTTTGACAAAAGAGATAACACCCCCCATTACGTCATGCTTCAGAAATGTGGAAAATGGTCCGTTTTCAAATGTTTTATTTTTGAACGTCAGTTCACATTTGTAGGTGGATCATCAGTGTTAGAGCTAAAATTAGCATGTTTAAAGTGATTTTCATGCTTCCAGGGGCCCTAAACACAAGATTTATGGAATGGTTAAAAGTGCGCGAAAATGGCCAATTTACTCACTCTGAGTTCTCAAAAAGGGTTTCTTCACCCCGGGAAGTTAATTAAATACCATTTGGAGGCATTTAATGTTCGAGCAAAAACGGCTGATTTTTGACAAAAGAGATAACACCCCCCCATTACGTCATGCTTCAGAAATGTGGAAAATGGTCCGTTTTCAAATGTTTTATTTTTGAACGTCAGTTCACATTTGTAGGTGGATCATCAGTGTTAGAGCTAAAATTAGCATGTTTAAAGTGATTTTCATGCTTCCAGGGGCCCTAAACACAAGATTTATGGAATGGTTAAAAGTCCATGAAAATGGCCAATTTACTCACTCTGAGTTCTCAAAAAGGGTTTCTTCACCCCGGGAAGTTAATTAAATACCATTTGGAGGCATTTAATGTTCGAGCAAAAACGGCTGATTTTCGACAAAAGAGATAACACCCCCCATTACGTCATGCTTCAGAAATGTGGAAAATGGTCCGTTTTCAAATGTTTTATTTTTGAACGTCAGTTCACATTTGTAGGTGGATCATCAGTGTTAGAGCTAAAATTAGCATGTTTAAAGTGATTTTCATGCTTCCAGGGGCTCGGGAAGTGAATTAAATACTATTTGGAGGCATTTAATGTTCAATCAAAAACAGCTGATTTTTGACAAAAGAGATAACACCCCCCCATTACGTCATGCTTCAGAAATGTGGAAAATGGTCCGTTATCAAATGTTTTATTTTTGAACGTCAGTTCACATTTGTAGGTGGATCATCAGTGTTAGAGCTAAAATTAGCATGTTTAAAGTGATTTTCATGCTTCCAGGGGCCCTAAACACAAGATTTATGGAATGGTTAAAAGTGCATGAAAATGGCCAATTTACTCACTCTGAGTTCTCAAAAAGGGTTTCTTCACCCCGGGAAGTTAATTAAATACCATTTGGAGGCATTTAATGTTCGAGCAAAAACGGCTAATTTTCGACAAAAGAGATAACACCCCCCCATTACGTCATGCTTCAGAAATGTGGAAAATGGTCCATTTTCAAATGTTTTATTTTTGAACGTCAGTTCATATTTGTAGGTGGATCATCAGTGTTAGAGCTAAAATTAGCTTGTTTAAAGTGATTTTCATGCTTCCAGGGGCTCAGGAAGTGAATTAAATACTATTTGGAGGCATTTAATGCTCAATCAAAAACAGCTGATTTTTTACAAAAGAGATAACACCCCCCCATTACGTCATGCTTCAGAAATGTGGAAAATGGTCCGTTTTCAAATGTTTTATTTTTGAACATCAGTTCACATTTGTAGGTGGATCATCAGTGTTAGAGCTAAAATTAGCATGTTTAAAGTGATTTTCATGCTTCCAGGGTCCCTAAACACAAGATTTATGGAATGGTTAAAAGTGCATGAAAATGGCCAATTTACTCACTCTGAGTTCTCAAAAAGGGTTTCTTCACCCCGGGAAGTTAATTAAATACCATTTGGAGGCATTTAATATTCGAGCAAAAACTGCTGATTTTCGACAAAAGAGATAACACCCCCCCATTACGTCATGCTTCAGGAATGTGGAAAATGGTCCGTTTTCAAATGTTTTATTTTTGAACGTCAGTTCACATTTGTAGGTGGATCATCAGTGTTAGAGCTAAAATTAGCATGTTTAAAGTGATTTTCATGCTTCCCAGGGCTCGGGAAGTGAATTAAATACTATTTGGAGGCATTTAATGTTCAATCAAAAACAGCTGATTTTTGACAAAAGAGATAACACCCCCCCCATTACGTCATGCTTCAGAAATGTGGAAAATGGTCCGTTTTCAAATGTTTTATTTTTGAACGTCAGTTCACATTTGTAGGTGGATCATCAGTGTTATAGCTAAAATTTGCATGTTTAAAGTGATTTTCATGCTTCCAGGGGCCCTAAACACAAGATTTATGGAATGGTTAAAAGTGTGCGAAAATGGCCAATTTACTCACTCTGAGTTCTCAAAAAGGGTTTCTTCACCCCGGGAAGTTAATTAAATACCATTTGGAGGCATTTAATGTTCGAGCAAAAACGGCTGATTTTCGACAAAAGAGATAACCCCCCCCATTACGTCATGCTTCAGAAATGTGGAAAATGGTCCATTTTCAAATGTTTTATTTTTGAACGTCAGTTCACATTTGTAGGTGGATCATCAGTGTTAGAGCTAAAATTAGCATGTTTAAAGTGATTTTCATGCTTCCAGGGGCTCGGGAAGTGAATTAAATACTATTTGGAGGCATTTAATGTTCAAGCAAAAACAGCTGATTTTTGACAAAAGAGATAACACCCCCCCATTACGTCATGCTTCAGAAATGTGGAAAATGGTCCGTTTTCAAATGTTTTATTTTTGAACGTCAGTTCACATTTGTAGGTGGATCATCAGTGTTAGAGCTAAAATTAGCATGTTTAAAGTGATTTTCATGCTTCCAGGGGCCCTAAACACAAGATTTATGGAATGGTTAAAAGTGTGCGAAAATGGCCAATTTACTCACTCTGAGTTCTCAAAAAGGGTTTCTTCACCCCGGGAAGTTAATTAAATACCATTTGGAGGCATTTAATGTTCGAGCAAAAACGGCTGATTTTCGACAAAAGAGATAACACCCCCCCATTACGTCATGCTTCAGAAATGTGGAAAATGGTCCGTTTTCAAATGTTTTATTTTTGAACGTCAGTTCACATTTGTAGGTGAATCATCAGTGTTAGAGCTAAAATTAGCATGTTTAAAGTGATTTTCATGCTTCCAGGGGCCCTAAACACAAGATTTATGGAATGGTTAAAAGTCCATGAAAATGGCCAATTTACTCACTCTGAGTTCTCAAAAAGGGTTTCTTCACCCCGGGAAGTTAATTAAATACCATTTGGAGGCATTTAATGTTCGAGCAAAAACGGCTGATTTTCGACAAAAGAGATAACACCCCCCATTACGTCATGCTTCAGAAATGTGGAAAATGGTCCGTTTTCAAATGTTTTATTTTTGAACGTCAGTTCACATTTGTAGGTGGATCATCAGTGTTAGAGCTAAAATTAGCATGTTTAAAGTGATTTTCATGCTTCCAGGGGCTCGGGAAGTGAATTAAATACTATTTGGAGGCATTTAATGTTCAATCAAAAACAGCTGATTTTTGACAAAAGAGATAACACCCCCCCATTACGTCATGCTTCAGAAATGTGGAAAATGGTCCGTTATCAAATGTTTTATTTTTGAACGTCAGTTCACATTTGTAGGTGGATCATCAGTGTTAGAGCTAAAATTAGCATGTTTAAAGTGATTTTCATGCTTCCAGGGGCCCTAAACACAAGATTTATGGAATGGTTAAAAGTGCATGAAAATGGCCAATTTACTCACTCTGAGTTCTCAAAAAGGGTTTCTTCACCCCGGGAAGTTAATTAAATACCATTTGGAGGCATTTAATGTTCGAGCAAAAACGGCTGATTTTCGACAAAAGAGATAACACCCCCCCATTACGTCATGCTTCAGAAATGTGGAAAATGGTCCGTTTTCAAATGTTTTATTTTTGAACGTCAGTTCATATTTGTAGGTGGATCATCAGTGTTAGAGCTAAAATTAGCTTGTTTAAAGTGATTTTCATGCTTCCAGGGGCTCGGGAAGTGAATTAAATACTATTTGGAGGCATTTAATGCTCAATCAAAAACAGCTGATTTTTGACAAAAGAGATAACACCCCCCCATTACGTCATGCTTCAGAAATGTGGAAAATGGTCCGTTTTCAAATGTTTTATTTTTGAACATCAGTTCACATTTGTAGGTGGATCATCAGTGTTAGAGCTAAAATTAGCATGTTTAAAGTGATTTTCATGCTTCCAGGGTCCCTAAACACAAGATTTATGGAATGGTTAAAAGTGCATGAAAATGGCCAATTTACTCACTCTGAGTTCTCAAAAAGGGTTTCTTCACCCCGGGAAGTTAATTAAATACCATTTGGAGGCATTTAATGTTCGAGCAAAAACGGCTGATTTTCGACAAAAGAGATAACACCCCCCCATTACGTCATGCTTCAGAAATGTGGAAAATGGTCCGTTTTCAAATGTTTTATTTTTGAACGTCAGTTCATATTTGTAGGTGGATCATCAGTGTTAGAGCTAAAATTAGCTTGTTTAAAGTGATTTTCATGCTTCCAGGGGCTCGGGAAGTGAATTAAATACTATTTGGTGGCATTTAATGCTCAATCAAAAACAGCTGATTTTTGACAAAAGAGATAACACCCCCCATTACGTCATGCTTAAGAAATGTGGAAAATGGTCCGTTTTCAAATGTTTTATTTTTGAACATCAGTTCACATTTGTAGGGGGATCATCAGTGTTAGAGCTAAAATTAGCATGTTTAAAGTGATTTTCATGCTTCCAGGGTCTTTAAACACAAGATTTATGGAATGGTTAAAAGTGCATGAAAATGGCCAATTTACTCACTCTGAGTTCTCAAAAAGGGTTTCTTCACCCCGGGAAGTTAATTAAATACCATTTGGAGGCATTTAATGTTCGAGCAAAAACGGCTGAATTTCGACAAAAGAGATAACACCCCCCCATTACGTCATGCTTCAGGAATGTGGAAAATGGTCCATTTTCAAATGTTTTATTTTTGAACGTCAGTTCACATTTGTAGGTGGATCATCAGTGTTAGAGCTAAAATTAGCATGTTTAAAGTGATTTTCATGCTTCCAGGGGCTCGGGAAGTGAATTAAATACTATTTGGAGGCATTTAATGTTCAAGCAAAAACAGCTGATTTTTGACAAAAGAGATAACACCCCCCCATTACGTCATGCTTCAGAAATGTGGAAAATGGTCCGTTTTCAAATGTTTTATTTTTGAACGTCAGTTCACATTTGTAGGTGGATCATCAGTGTTAGAGCTAAAATTAGCATGTTTAAAGTGATTTTCATGCTTCCAGGGGCCCTAAACACAAGATTTATGGAATGGTTAAAAGTGCGCGAAAATGGCCAATTTACTCACTCTGAGTTCTCAAAAAGGGTTTCTTCACCCCGGGAAGTTAATTAAATACCATTTGGAGGCATTTAATGTTCGAGCAAAAACGGCTGATTTTCGACAAAAGAGATAACACCCCCCCATTACGTCATGCTTCAGAAATGTGGAAAATGGTCCGTTTTCAAATGTTTTATTTTTGAACGTCAGTTCACATTTGTAGGTGGATCATCAGTGTTAGAGCTAAAATTAGCATGTTTAAAGTGATTTTCATGCTTCCAGGGGCTCGGGAAGTGAATTAAATACTATTTGGAGGCATTTAATGCTCAATCAAAAACAGCTGATTTTTGACAAAAGAGATAACACCCCCCCATTACGTCATGCTTCAGAAATGTGGAAAATGGTCCGTTTTCAAATGTTTTATTTTTGAACGTCAGTTCACATTTGTAGGTGGATCATCAGTGTTAGAGCTAAAATTAGCATGTTTAAAGTGATTTTCATGCTTCCAGGGTCCCTAAACACAAGATTTATGGAATGGTTAAAAGTGCATGAAAATGGCCAATTTACTCACTCTGAGTTCTCAAAAAGGGTTTCTTCACCCCGGGAAGTTAATCAAATACCATTTGGAGTCATTTAATGTTCGAGCAAAAACGGCTGATTTTCGACAAAAGAGATAACACCCCCCCATTACGTCATGCTTCAGAAATGTGGAAAATGGTCCGTTATCAAATGTTTTATTTTTGAACGTCAGTTCACATTTGTAGGTGGATCATCAGTGTTAGAGCTAAAATTAGCATGTTTAAAGTGATTTTCATGCTTCCAGGGGCCCTAAACACAAGATTTATGGAATGGTTAAAAGTGCATGAAAATGGCCAATGTACTCACTCTGAGTTCTCAAAAAGGGTTTCTTCACCCCGGGAAGTTAATTAAATACCATTTGGAGGCATTTAATGTTCGAGCAAAAACGGCTGATTTTCGACAAAAGAGATAACACCCCCCCATTACGTCATGCTTCAGGAATGTGGAAAATGGTCCGTTTTCAAATGTTTTATTTTTGAACGTCAGTTCACATTTGTAGGTGGATCATCAGTGTTAGAGCTAAAATTAGCATGTTTAAAGTGATTTTCATGCTTCCAGGGGCTCGGGAAGTGAATTAAATACTATTTGGAGGCATTTAATGTTCACTCAAAAACAGCTGATTTTTGACAAAAGAGATAACACCCCCCATTACGTCATGCTTCAGAAATGTGGAAAATGGTCCGTTTTCAAATGTTTTATTTTTGAACGTCAGTTCACATTTGTAGGTGGATCATCAGTGTTAGAGCTAAAATTAGCATGTTTAAAGTGATTTTCATGCTTCCAGGGGCCCTAAACACAAGATTTATGGAATGGTTAAAAGTGCGCGAAAATGGCCAGTTTACTCACTCTGAGTTCTCAAAAAGGGTTTCTTCACCCCGGGAAGTTAATTAAATACCATTTGGAGGCATTTAATGTTCGAGCAAAAACGGCTGATTTTTGACAAAAGAGATAACACCCCCCCATTACGTCATGCTTCAGAAATGTGGAAAATGGTCCGTTTTCAAATGTTTTATTTTTGAACGTCAGTTCACATTTGTAGGTGGATCATCAGTGTTAGAGCTAAAATTAGCATGTTTAAAGTGATTTTCATGCTTCCAGGGGCCCTAAACACAAGATTTATGGAATGGTTAAAAGTGCATGAAAATGGCCAATTTACTCACTCTGAGTTCTCAAAAAGGGTTTCTTCACCCCGGGAAGTTAATTAAATACCATTTGGAGGCATTTAATGTTCGAGCAAAAACAGCTGATTTTCGACAAAAGAGATAACACCCCCCCATTACGTCATGCTTCTGAAATGTGGAAAATGGTCCATTTTCAAATGTTTTATTTTTGAACGTCAGTTCACATTTGTAGGTGGATCATCAGTGTTAGAGCTAAAATTAGCATGTTTAAAGTGATTTTCATGCTTCCAGGGGCCCTAAACACAAGATTTATGGAATGGTTAAAAGTCCATGAAAATGGCCAATTTACTCACTCTGAGTTCTCAAAAAGGGTTTCTTCACCCCGGGAAGTTAATTAAATACCATTTGGAGGCATTTAATGTTCGAGCAAAAACGGCTGATTTTCGACAAAAGAGATAACACCCCCCATTACGTCATGCTTCAGAAATGTGGAAAATGGTCCGTTTTCAAATGTTTTATTTTTGAACGTCAGTTCACATTTGTAGGTGGATCATCAGTGTTAGAGCTAAAATTAGCATGTTTAAAGTGATTTTCATGCTTCCAGGGGCTCGGGAAGTGAATTAAATACTATTTGGAGGCATTTAATGTTCAATCAAAAACAGCTGATTTTTGACAAAAGAGATAACACCCCCCCATTACGTCATGCTTCAGAAATGTGGAAAATGGTCCGTTATCAAATGTTTTATTTTTGAACGTCAGTTCACATTTGTAGGTGGATCATCAGTGTTAGAGCTAAAATTAGCATGTTTAAAGTGATTTTCATGCTTCCAGGGGCCCTAAACACAAGATTTATGGAATGGTTAAAAGTGCATGAAAATGGCCAATTTACTCACTCTGAGTTCTCAAAAAGGGTTTCTTCACCCCGGGAAGTTAATTAAATACCATTTGGAGGCATTTAATGTTCGAGCAAAAACGGCTGATTTTCGACAAAAGAGATAACACCCCCCCATTACGTCATGCTTCAGAAATGTGGAAAATGGTCCGTTTTCAAATGTTTTATTTTTGAACGTCAGTTCATATTTGTAGGTGGATCATCAGTGTTAGAGCTAAAATTAGCTTGTTTAAAGTGATTTTCATGCTTCCAGGGGCTCGGGAAGTGAATTAAATACTATTTGGAGGCATTTAATGCTCAATCAAAAACAGCTGATTTTTGACAAAAGAGATAACACCCCCCCATTACGTCATGCTTCAGAAATGTGGAAAATGGTCCGTTTTCAAATGTTTTATTTTTGAACATCAGTTCACATTTGTAGGTGGATCATCAGTGTTAGAGCTAAAATTAGCATGTTTAAAGTGATTTTCATGCTTCCAGGGTCCCTAAACACAAGATTTATGGAATGGTTAAAAGTGCATGAAAATGGCCAATTTACTCACTCTGAGTTCTCAAAAAGGGTTTCTTCACCCCGGGAAGTTAATTAAATACCATTTGGAGGCATTTAATGTTCGAGCAAAAACGGCTGATTTTCGACAAAAGAGATAACACCCCCCCATTACGTCATGCTTCAGGAATGTGGAAAATGGTCCGTTTTCAAATGTTTTATTTTTGAACGTCAGTTCACATTTGTAGGTGGATCATCAGTGTTAGAGCTAAAATTAGCATGTTTAAAGTGATTTTCATGCTTCCAGGGACTCTGGAAGTGAATTAAATACTATTTGGAGGCATTTAATGTTCAAGCAAAAACAGCTGATTTTTGACAAAAGAGATAACACCCCCCCATTACGTCATGCTTCAGAAATGTGGAAAATGGTCCGTTTTCAAATGTTTTATTTTTGAACGTCAGTTCACATTTGTAGGTGGATCATCAGTGTTAGAGCTAAAATTAGCATGTTTAAAGTGATTTTCATGCTTCCAGGGGCCCTAAACACAAGATTTATGGAATGGTTAAAAGTGCGCGAAAATGGCCAATTTACTCACTCTGAGTTCTCAAAAAGGGTTTCTTCACCCCGGGAAGTTAATTAAATACCATTTGGAGGCATTTAATGTTCGAGCAAAAACGGCTGATTTTCGACAAAAGAGATAACACCCCCCCATTACGTCATGCTTCAGAAATGTGGAAAATGGTCCGTTTTCAAATGTTTTATTTTTGAACGTCAGTTCACATTTGCAGGTGGATCATCAGTGTTAGAGCTAAAATTAGCATGTTTAAAGTGATTTTCATGCTTCCAGGGTCCCTAAACACAAGATTTATGGAATGGTTAAAAGTGCATGAAAATGGCCAATTTACTCACTCTGAGTTCTCAAAAAGGGTTTCTTCACCCCGGGAAGTTAATTAAATACCATTTGGAGGCATTTAATATTCGAGCAAAAACTGCTGATTTTCGACAAAAGAGATAACACCCCCCCATTACGTCATGCTTCAGGAATGTGGAAAATGGTCCGTTTTCAAATGTTTTATTTTTGAACGTCAGTTCACATTTGTAGGTGGATCATCAGTGTTAGAGCTAAAATTAGCATGTTTAAAGTGATTTTCATGCTTCCCAGGGCTCGGGAAGTGAATTAAATACTATTTGGAGGCATTTAATGTTCAATCAAAAACAGCTGATTTTTGACAAAAGAGATAACACCCCCCCCATTACGTCATGCTTCAGAAATGTGGAAAATGGTCCGTTTTCAAATGTTTTATTTTTGAACGTCAGTTCACATTTGTAGGTGGATCATCAGTGTTATAGCTAAAATTTGCATGTTTAAAGTGATTTTCATGCTTCCAGGGGCCCTAAACACAAGATTTATGGAATGGTTAAAAGTGTGCGAAAATGGCCAATTTACTCACTCTGAGTTCTCAAAAAGGGTTTCTTCACCCCGGGAAGTTAATTAAATACCATTTGGAGGCATTTAATGTTCGAGCAAAAACGGCTGATTTTCGACAAAAGAGATAACCCCCCCCATTACGTCATGCTTCAGAAATGTGGAAAATGGTCCATTTTCAAATGTTTTATTTTTGAACGTCAGTTCACATTTGTAGGTGGATCATCAGTGTTAGAGCTAAAATTAGCATGTTTAAAGTGATTTTCATGCTTCCAGGGGCTCGGGAAGTGAATTAAATACTATTTGGAGGCATTTAATGTTCAAGCAAAAACAGCTGATTTTTGACAAAAGAGATAACACCCCCCCATTACGTCATGCTTCAGAAATGTGGAAAATGGTCCGTTTTCAAATGTTTTATTTTTGAACGTCAGTTCACATTTGTAGGTGGATCATCAGTGTTAGAGCTAAAATTAGCATGTTTAAAGTGATTTTCATGCTTCCAGGGGCCCTAAACACAAGATTTATGGAATGGTTAAAAGTGTGCGAAAATGGCCAATTTACTCACTCTGAGTTCTCAAAAAGGGTTTCTTCACCCCGGGAAGTTAATTAAATACCATTTGGAGGCATTTAATGTTCGAGCAAAAACGGCTGATTTTCGACAAAAGAGATAACACCCCCCCATTACGTCATGCTTCAGAAATGTGGAAAATGGTCCGTTTTCAAATGTTTTATTTTTGAACGTCAGTTCACATTTGTAGGTGAATCATCAGTGTTAGAGCTAAAATTAGCATGTTTAAAGTGATTTTCATGCTTCCAGGGGCCCTAAACACAAGATTTATGGAATGGTTAAAAGTCCATGAAAATGGCCAATTTACTCACTCTGAGTTCTCAAAAAGGGTTTCTTCACCCCGGGAAGTTAATTAAATACCATTTGGAGGCATTTAATGTTCGAGCAAAAACGGCTGATTTTCGACAAAAGAGATAACACCCCCCATTACGTCATGCTTCAGAAATGTGGAAAATGGTCCGTTTTCAAATGTTTTATTTTTGAACGTCAGTTCACATTTGTAGGTGGATCATCAGTGTTAGAGCTAAAATTAGCATGTTTAAAGTGATTTTCATGCTTCCAGGGGCTCGGGAAGTGAATTAAATACTATTTGGAGGCATTTAATGTTCAATCAAAAACAGCTGATTTTTGACAAAAGAGATAACACCCCCCCATTACGTCATGCTTCAGAAATGTGGAAAATGGTCCGTTATCAAATGTTTTATTTTTGAACGTCAGTTCACATTTGTAGGTGGATCATCAGTGTTAGAGCTAAAATTAGCATGTTTAAAGTGATTTTCATGCTTCCAGGGGCCCTAAACACAAGATTTATGGAATGGTTAAAAGTGCATGAAAATGGCCAATTTACTCACTCTGAGTTCTCAAAAAGGGTTTCTTCACCCCGGGAAGTTAATTAAATACCATTTGGAGGCATTTAATGTTCGAGCAAAAACGGCTGATTTTCGACAAAAGAGATAACACCCCCCCATTACGTCATGCTTCAGAAATGTGGAAAATGGTCCGTTTTCAAATGTTTTATTTTTGAACGTCAGTTCATATTTGTAGGTGGATCATCAGTGTTAGAGCTAAAATTAGCTTGTTTAAAGTGATTTTCATGCTTCCAGGGGCTCGGGAAGTGAATTAAATACTATTTGGAGGCATTTAATGCTCAATCAAAAACAGCTGATTTTTGACAAAAGAGATAACACCCCCCCATTACGTCATGCTTCAGAAATGTGGAAAATGGTCCGTTTTCAAATGTTTTATTTTTGAACATCAGTTCACATTTGTAGGTGGATCATCAGTGTTAGAGCTAAAATTAGCATGTTTAAAGTGATTTTCATGCTTCCAGGGTCCCTAAACACAAGATTTATGGAATGGTTAAAAGTGCATGAAAATGGCCAATTTACTCACTCTGAGTTCTCAAAAAGGGTTTCTTCACCCCGGGAAGTTAATTAAATACCATTTGGAGGCATTTAATGTTCGAGCAAAAACGGCTGATTTTCGACAAAAGAGATAACACCCCCCCATTACGTCATGCTTCAGAAATGTGGAAAATGGTCCGTTTTCAAATGTTTTATTTTTGAACGTCAGTTCATATTTGTAGGTGGATCATCAGTGTTAGAGCTAAAATTAGCTTGTTTAAAGTGATTTTCATGCTTCCAGGGGCTCGGGAAGTGAATTAAATACTATTTGGTGGCATTTAATGCTCAATCAAAAACAGCTGATTTTTGACAAAAGAGATAACACCCCCCCATTACGTCATGCTTAAGAAATGTGGAAAATGGTCCGTTTTCAAATGTTTTATTTTTGAACATCAGTTCACATTTGTAGGGGGATCATCAGTGTTAGAGCTAAAATTAGCATGTTTAAAGTGATTTTCATGCTTCCAGGGTCTTTAAACACAAGATTTATGGAATGGTTAAAAGTGCATGAAAATGGCCAATTTACTCACTCTGAGTTCTCAAAAAGGGTTTCTTCACCCCGGGAAGTTAATTAAATACCATTTGGAGGCATTTAATGTTCGAGCAAAAACGGCTGAATTTCGACAAAAGAGATAACACCCCCCCATTACGTCATGCTTCAGGAATGTGGAAAATGGTCCATTTTCAAATGTTTTATTTTTGAACGTCAGTTCACATTTGTAGGTGGATCATCAGTGTTAGAGCTAAAATTAGCATGTTTAAAGTGATTTTCATGCTTCCAGGGGCTCGGGAAGTGAATTAAATACTATTTGGAGGCATTTAATGTTCAAGCAAAAACAGCTGATTTTTGACAAAAGAGATAACACCCCCCCATTACGTCATGCTTCAGAAATGTGGAAAATGGTCCGTTTTCAAATGTTTTATTTTTGAACGTCAGTTCACATTTGTAGGTGGATCATCAGTGTTAGAGCTAAAATTAGCATGTTTAAAGTGATTTTCATGCTTCCAGGGGCCCTAAACACAAGATTTATGGAATGGTTAAAAGTGCGCGAAAATGGCCAATTTACTCACTCTGAGTTCTCAAAAAGGGTTTCTTCACCCCGGGAAGTTAATTAAATACCATTTGGAGGCATTTAATGTTCGAGCAAAAACGGCTGATTTTCGACAAAAGAGATAACACCCCCCCATTACGTCATGCTTCAGAAATGTGGAAAATGGTCCGTTTTCAAATGTTTTATTTTTGAACGTCAGTTCACATTTGTAGGTGGATCATCAGTGTTAGAGCTAAAATTAGCATGTTTAAAGTGATTTTCATGCTTCCAGGGGCTCGGGAAGTGAATTAAATACTATTTGGAGGCATTTAATGCTCAATCAAAAACAGCTGATTTTTGACAAAAGAGATAACACCCCCCCATTACGTCATGCTTCAGAAATGTGGAAAATGGTCCGTTTTCAAATGTTTTATTTTTGAACGTCAGTTCACATTTGTAGGTGGATCATCAGTGTTAGAGCTAAAATTAGCATGTTTAAAGTGATTTTCATGCTTCCAGGGTCCCTAAACACAAGATTTATGGAATGGTTAAAAGTGCATGAAAATGGCCAATTTACTCACTCTGAGTTCTCAAAAAGGGTTTCTTCACCCCGGGAAGTTAATCAAATACCATTTGGAGTCATTTAATGTTCGAGCAAAAACGGCTGATTTTCGACAAAAGAGATAACACCCCCCCATTACGTCATGCTTCAGAAATGTGGAAAATGGTCCGTTATCAAATGTTTTATTTTTGAACGTCAGTTCACATTTGTAGGTGGATCATCAGTGTTAGAGCTAAAATTAGCATGTTTAAAGTGATTTTCATGCTTCCAGGGGCCCTAAACACAAGATTTATGGAATGGTTAAAAGTGCATGAAAATGGCCAATGTACTCACTCTGAGTTCTCAAAAAGGGTTTCTTCACCCCGGGAAGTTAATTAAATACCATTTGGAGGCATTTAATGTTCGAGCAAAAACGGCTGATTTTCGACAAAAGAGATAACACCCCCCCATTACGTCATGCTTCAGGAATGTGGAAAATGGTCCGTTTTCAAATGTTTTATTTTTGAACGTCAGTTCACATTTGTAGGTGGATCATCAGTGTTAGAGCTAAAATTAGCATGTTTAAAGTGATTTTCATGCTTCCAGGGGCTCGGGAAGTGAATTAAATACTATTTGGAGGCATTTAATGTTCACTCAAAAACAGCTGATTTTTGACAAAAGAGATAACACCCCCCATTACGTCATGCTTCAGAAATGTGGAAAATGGTCCGTTTTCAAATGTTTTATTTTTGAACGTCAGTTCACATTTGTAGGTGGATCATCAGTGTTAGAGCTAAAATTAGCATGTTTAAAGTGATTTTCATGCTTCCAGGGGCCCTAAACACAAGATTTATGGAATGGTTAAAAGTGCGCGAAAATGGCCAGTTTACTCACTCTGAGTTCTCAAAAAGGGTTTCTTCACCCCGGGAAGTTAATTAAATACCATTTGGAGGCATTTAATGTTCGAGCAAAAACGGCTGATTTTTGACAAAAGAGATAACACCCCCCCATTACGTCATGCTTCAGAAATGTGGAAAATGGTCCGTTTTCAAATGTTTTATTTTTGAACGTCAGTTCACATTTGTAGGTGGATCATCAGTGTTAGAGCTAAAATTAGCATGTTTAAAGTGATTTTCATGCTTCCAGGGGCCCTAAACACAAGATTTATGGAATGGTTAAAAGTGCATGAAAATGGCCAATTTACTCACTCTGAGTTCTCAAAAAGGGTTTCTTCACCCCGGGAAGTTAATTAAATACCATTTGGAGGCATTTAATGTTCGAGCAAAAACGGCTGATTTTCGACAAAAGAGATAACACCCCCCCATTACGTCATGCTTCTGAAATGTGGAAAATGGTCCATTTTCAAATGTTTTATTTTTGAACGTCAGTTCACATTTGTAGGTGGATCATCAGTGTTAGAGCTAAAATTAGCATGTTAAAGTGATTTTCATGCTTCCAGGGGCCCTAAACACAAGATTTATGGAATGGTTAAAAGTCCATGAAAATGGCCAATTTACTCACTCTGAGTTCCCAAAAAGGGTTTCTTCACCCCGGGAAGTTAATTAAATACCATTTGGAGGCATTTAATGTTCGAGCAAAAACGGCTGATTTTCGACAAAAGAGATAACACCCCCCATTACGTCATGCTTCAGAAATGTGGAAAATGGTCCGTTTTCAAATGTTTTATTTTTGAACGTCAGTTCACATTTGTAGGTGGATCATCAGTGTTAGAGCTAAAATTAGCATGTTTAAAGTGATTTTCATGCTTCCAGGGGCTCGGGAAGTGAATTAAATACTATTTGGAGGCATTTAATGTTCAATCAAAAACAGCTGATTTTTGACAAAAGAGATAACACCCCCCCATTACGTCATGCTTCAGAAATGTGGAAAATGGTCCGTTATCAAATGTTTTATTTTTGAACGTCAGTTCACATTTGTAGGTGGATCATCAGTGTTAGAGCTAAAATTAGCATGTTTAAAGTGATTTTCATGCTTCCAGGGGCCCTAAACACAAGATTTATGGAATGGTTAAAAGTGCATGAAAATGGCCAATTTACTCACTCTGAGTTCTCAAAAAGGGTTTCTTCACCCCGGGAAGTTAATTAAATACCATTTGGAGGCATTTAATGTTCGAGCAAAAACGGCTGATTTTCGACAAAAGAGATAACACCCCCCCATTACGTCATGCTTCAGAAATGTGGAAAATGGTCCGTTTTCAAATGTTTTATTTTTGAACGTCAGTTCATATTTGTAGGTGGATCATCAGTGTTAGAGCTAAAATTAGCTTGTTTAAAGTGATTTTCATGCTTCCAGGGGCTCGGGAAGTGAATTAAATACTATTTGGAGGCATTTAATGCTCAATCAAAAACAGCTGATTTTTGACAAAAGAGATAACACCCCCCCATTACGTCATGCTTCAGAAATGTGGAAAATGGTCCGTTTTCAAATGTTTTATTTTTGAACATCAGTTCACATTTGTAGGTGGATCATCAGTGTTAGAGCTAAAATTAGCATGTTTAAAGTGATTTTCATGCTTCCAGGGTCCCTAAACACAAGATTTATGGAATGGTTAAAAGTGCATGAAAATGGCCAATTTACTCACTCTGAGTTCTCAAAAAGGGTTTCTTCACCCCGGGAAGTTAATTAAATACCATTTGGAGGCATTTAATGTTCGAGCAAAAACGGCTGATTTTCGACAAAAGAGATAACACCCCCCCATTACGTCATGCTTCAGGAATGTGGAAAATGGTCCGTTTTCAAATGTTTTATTTTTGAACGTCAGTTCACATTTGTAGGTGGATCATCAGTGTTAGAGCTAAAATTAGCATGTTTAAAGTGATTTTCATGCTTCCAGGGACTCTGGAAGTGAATTAAATACTATTTGGAGGCATTTAATGTTCAAGCAAAAACAGCTGATTTTTGACAAAAGAGATAACACCCCCCCATTACGTCATGCTTCAGAAATGTGGAAAATGGTCCGTTTTCAAATGTTTTATTTTTGAACGTCAGTTCACATTTGTAGGTGGATCATCAGTGTTAGAGCTAAAATTAGCATGTTTAAAGTGATTTTCATGCTTCCAGGGGCCCTAAACACAAGATTTATGGAATGGTTAAAAGTGCGCGAAAATGGCCAATTTACTCACTCTGAGTTCTCAAAAAGGGTTTCTTCACCCCGGGAAGTTAATTAAATACCATTTGGAGGCATTTAATGTTCGAGCAAAAACGGCTGATTTTCGACAAAAGAGATAACACCCCCCCATTACGTCATGCTTCAGAAATGTGGAAAATGGTCCGTTTTCAAATGTTTTATTTTTGAACGTCAGTTCACATTTGTAGGTGGATCATCAGTGTTAGAGCTAAAATTAGCATGTTTAAAGTGATTTTCATGCTTCCAGGGGCTCGGGAAGTGAATTAAATACTATTTGGAGGCATTTAATGCTCAATCAAAAACAGCTGATTTTTGACAAAAGAGATAACACCCCCCCATTACGTCATGCTTCAGAAATGTGGAAAATGGTCCGTTTTCAAATGTTTTATTTTTGAACGTCAGTTCACATTTGTAGGTGGATCATCAGTGTTAGAGCTAAAATTAGCATGTTTAAAGTGATTTTCATGCTTCCAGGGTCCCTAAACACAAGATTTATGGAATGGTTAAAAGTGCATGAAAATGGCCAATTTACTCACTCTGAGTTCTCAAAAAGGGTTTCTTCACCCCGGGAAGTTAATCAAATACCATTTGGAGGCATTTAATGTTCGAGCAAAAACGGCTGATTTTCGACAAAAGAGATAACACCCCCCCATTACGTCATGCTTCAGAAATGTGGAAAATGGTCCGTTATCAAATGTTTTATTTTTGAACGTCAGTTCACATTTGTAGGTGGATCATCAGTGTTAGAGCTAAAATTAGCATGTTTAAAGTGATTTTCATGCTTCCAGGGGCCCTAAACACAAGATTTATGGAATGGTTAAAAGTGCATGAAAATGGCCAATGTACTCACTCTGAGTTCTCAAAAAGGGTTTCTTCACCCCGGGAAGTTAATTAAATACCATTTGGAGGCATTTAATGTTCGAGCAAAAACGGCTGATTTTCGACAAAAGAGATAACACCCCCCCATTACGTCATGCTTCAGGAATGTGGAAAATGGTCCGTTTTCAAATGTTTTATTTTTGAACGTCAGTTCACATTTGTAGGTGGATCATCAGTGTTAGAGCTAAAATTAGCATGTTTAAAGTGATTTTCATGCTTCCAGGGGCTCGGGAAGTGAATTAAATACTATTTGGAGGCATTTAATGTTCACTCAAAAACAGCTGATTTTTGACAAAAGAGATAACACCCCCCATTACGTCATGCTTCAGAAATGTGGAAAATGGTCCGTTTTCAAATGTTTTATTTTTGAACGTCAGTTCACATTTGTAGGTGGATCATCAGTGTTAGAGCTAAAATTAGCATGTTTAAAGTGATTTTCATGCTTCCAGGGGCCCTAAACACAAGATTTATGGAATGGTTAAAAGTGCGCGAAAATGGCCAGTTTACTCACTCTGAGTTCTCAAAAAGGGTTTCTTCACCCCGGGAAGTTAATTAAATACCATTTGGAGGCATTTAATGTTCGAGCAAAAACGGCTGATTTTTGACAAAAGAGATAACACCCCCCCATTACGTCATGCTTCAGAAATGTGGAAAATGGTCCGTTTTCAAATGTTTTATTTTTGAACGTCAGTTCACATTTGTAGGTGGATCATCAGTGTTAGAGCTAAAATTAGCATGTTTAAAGTGATTTTCATGCTTCCAGGGGCCCTAAACACAAGATTTATGGAATGGTTAAAAGTGCATGAAAATGGCCAATTTACTCACTCTGAGTTCTCAAAAAGGGTTTCTTCACCCCGGGAAGTTAATTAAATACCATTTGGAGGCATTTAATGTTCGAGCAAAAACGGCTGATTTTCGACAAAAGAGATAACACCCCCCCATTACGTCATGCTTCTGAAATGTGGAAAATGGTCCATTTTCAAATGTTTTATTTTTGAACGTCAGTTCACATTTGTAGGTGGATCATCAGTGTTAGAGCTAAAATTAGCATGTTTAAAGTGATTTTCATGCTTCCAGGGGCCCTAAACACAAGATTTATGGAATGGTTAAAAGTCCATGAAAATGGCCAATTTACTCACTCTGAGTTCTCAAAAAGGGTTTCTTCACCCCGGGAAGTTAATTAAATACCATTTGGAGGCATTTAATGTTCGAGCAAAAACGGCTGATTTTCGACAAAAGAGATAACACCCCCCATTACGTCATGCTTCAGAAATGTGGAAAATGGTCCGTTTTCAAATGTTTTATTTTTGAACGTCAGTTCACATTTGTAGGTGGATCATCAGTGTTAGAGCTAAAATTAGCATGTTTAAAGTGATTTTCATGCTTCCAGGGGCTCGGGAAGTGAATTAAATACTATTTGGAGGCATTTAATGTTCAATCAAAAACAGCTGATTTTTGACAAAAGAGATAACACCCCCCCATTACGTCATGCTTCAGAAATGTGGAAAATGGTCCGTTATCAAATGTTTTATTTTTGAACGTCAGTTCACATTTGTAGGTGGATCATCAGTGTTAGAGCTAAAATTAGCATGTTTAAAGTGATTTTCATGCTTCCAGGGGCCCTAAACACAAGATTTATGGAATGGTTAAAAGTGCATGAAAATGGCCAATTTACTCACTCTGAGTTCTCAAAAAGGGTTTCTTCACCCCGGGAAGTTAATTAAATACCATTTGGAGGCATTTAATGTTCGAGCAAAAACGGCTGATTTTCGACAAAAGAGATAACACCCCCCCATTACGTCATGCTTCAGAAATGTGGAAAATGGTCCGTTTTCAAATGTTTTATTTTGAACGTCAGTTCATATTTGTAGGTGGATCATCAGTGTTAGAGCTAAAATTAGCTTGTTTAAAGTGATTTTCATGCTTCCAGGGGCTCGGGAAGTGAATTAAATACTATTTGGAGGCATTTAATGCTCAATCAAAAACAGCTGATTTTTGACAAAAGAGATAACACCCCCCCATTACGTCATGCTTCAGAAATGTGGAAAATGGTCCGTTTTCAAATGTTTTATTTTTGAACATCAGTTCACATTTGTAGGTGGATCATCAGTGTTAGAGCTAAAATTAGCATGTTTAAAGTGATTTTCATGCTTCCAGGGTCCCTAAACACAAGATTTATGGAATGGTTAAAAGTGCATGAAAATGGCCAATTTACTCACTCTGAGTTCTCAAAAAGGGTTTCTTCACCCCGGGAAGTTAATTAAATACCATTTGGAGGCATTTAATGTTCGAGCAAAAACGGCATTTTCGACAAAAGAGATAACACCCCCCCCATTACGTCATGCTTCAGGAATGTGGAAAATGGTCCGTTTTCAAATGTTTTATTTTTGAACGTCAGTTCACATTTGTAGGTGGATCATCAGTGTTAGAGCTAAAATTAGCATGTTTAAAGTGATTTTCATGCTTCCAGGGACTCTGGAAGTGAATTAAATACTATTTGGAGGCATTTAATGTTCAATCAAAAACAGCTGATTTTTGACAAAAGAGATAACACCCCCCCCCATTACGTCATGCTTCAGAAATGTGGAAAATGGTCCGTTTTCAAATGTTTTATTTTTGAACGTCAGTTCACATTTGTAGGTGGATCATCAGTGTTATAGCTAAAATGTGCATGTTTAAAGTGATTTTCATGCTTCCAGGGGCCCTAAACACAAGATTTATGGAATGGTTAAAAGTGCGCGAAAATGGCCAATTTAGTCACTCTGAGTTCTCAAAAAGGGTTTCTTCACCCCGGGAAGTTAATTAAATACCATTTGGAGGCATTTAATGTTCGAGCAAAAACGGCTGATTTTCGACAAAAGAGATAACACCCCCCATTACGTCATGCTTCAGAAATGTGGAAAATGGTCCGTTTTCAAATGTTTTATTTTTGAACGTCAGTTCACATTTGTAGGTGGATCATCAGTGTTAGAGCTAAAATTAGCATGTTTAAAGTGATTTTCATGCTTCCAGGGGCTCGGGAAGTGAATTAAATACTATTTAGAGGCATTTAATGTTCAATCAAAAACAGCTGATTTTTGACAAAAGAGATAACACCCCCCCATTACGTCATGCTTCAGAAATGTGGAAAATGGTCCGTTATCAAATGTTTTATTTTTGAACGTCAGTTCACATTTGTAGGTGGATCATCAGTGTTAGAGCTAAAATTAGCATGTTTAAAGTGATTTTCATGCTTCCAGGGGCCCTAAACACAAGATTTATGGAATGGTTAAAAGTGCATGAAAATGGCCAATTTACTCACTCTGAGTTCTCAAAAAGGGTTTCTTCACCCCGGGAAGTTAATTAAATACCATTTGGAGGCATTTAATGTTCGAGCAAAAACGGCTGATTTTCGACAAAAGAGATAACACCCCCCCATTACGTCATGCTTCAGAAATGTGGAAAATGGTCCGTTTTCAAATGTTTTATTTTTGAACGTCAGTTCATATTTGTAGGTGGATCATCAGTGTTAGAGCTAAAATTAGCATGTTTAAAGTGATTTTCATGCTTCCAGGGGCTCGGGAAGTGAATTAAATACTATTTGGAGGCATTTAATGTTCAATCAAAAACAGCTGATTTTTGACAAAATAGATAACACCCCCCCATTACGTCATGCTTCAGAAATGTGGAAAATGGTCCGTTATCAAATGTTTTATTTTTGAACGTCAGTTCACATTTGTAGGTGGATCATCAGTGTTAGAGCTAAAATGAGCATGTTTAAAGTGATTTTCATGCTTCCAGGGGCCCTAAACACAAGATTTATGGAATGGTTAAAAGTGCATGAAAATGGCCAATTTACTCACTCTGAGTTCTCAAAAAGGGTTTCTTCACCCCGGGAAGTTAATTAAATACCATTTGGAGGCATTTAATGTTCGAGCAAAAACGGCTGATTTTCGACAAAAGAGATAACACCCCCCCATTACGTCATGCTTCAGAAATGTGGAAAATGGTCCGTTTTCAAATGTTTTATTTTTGAACGTCAGTTCATATTTGTAGGTGGATCATCAGTGTTAGAGCTAAAATTAGCATGTTTAAAGTGATTTTCATGCTTCCAGGGGCTCGGGAAGTGAATTAAATACTATTTGGAGGCATTTAATGTTCAATCAAAAACAGCTGATTTTTGACAAAATAGATAACACCCCCCCATTACGTCATGCTTCAGAAATGTGGAAAATGGTCCGTTATCAAATGTTTTATTTTTGAACGTCAGTTCACATTTGTAGGTGGATCATCAGTGTTAGAGCTAAAATGAGCATGTTTAAAGTGATTTTCATGCTTCCAGGGGCCCTAAACACAAGATTTATGGAATGGTTAAAAGTGCATGAAAATGGCCAATTTACTCACTCTGAGTTCTCAAAAAGGGTTTCTTCACCCCGGGAAGTTAATTAAATACCATTTGGAGGCATTTAATGTTCGAGCAAAAACGGCTGATTTTCGACAAAAGAGATAACACCCCCCCATTACGTCATGCTTCAGGAATGTGGAAAATGGTCCGTTTTCAAATGTTTTATTTTTGAACGTCAGTTCACATTTGTAGGTGGATCATCAGTGTTAGAGCTAAAATTAGCATGTTTAAAGTGATTTTCATGCTTCCCAGGGCTCGGGAAGTGAATTAAATACTATTTGGAGGCATTTAATGTTCAATCAAAAACAGCTGATTTTTGACAAAAGAGATAACACCCCCCCCATTACGTCATGCTTCAGAAATGTGGAAAATGGTCCGTTTTCAAATGTTTTATTTTTGAACGTCAGTTCACATTTGTAGGTGGATCATCAGTGTTATAGCTAAAATTTGCATGTTTAAAGTGATTTTCATGCTTCCAGGGGCCCTAAACACAAGATTTATGGAATGGTTAAAAGTGTGCGAAAATGGCCAATTTACTCACTCTGAGTTCTCAAAAAGGGTTTCTTCACCCCGGGAAGTTAATTAAATACCATTTGGAGGCATTTAATGTTCGAGCAAAAACGGCTGATTTTCGACAAAAGAGATAACACCCCCCCATTACGTCATGCTTCAGAAATGTGGAAAATGGTCCGTTTTCAAATGTTTTATTTTTGAACGTCAGTTCATATTTGTAGGTGGATCATCAGTGTTAGAGCTAAAATTAGCTTGTTTAAAGTGATTTTCATGCTTCCAGGGGCTCGGGAAGTGCATTAAATACTATTTGGAGGCATTTAATGCTCAATCAAAAACAGCTGATTTTTGACAAAAGAGATAACACCCCCCCATTACGTCATGCTTCAGAAATGTGGAAAATGGTCCGTTTTCAAATGTTTTATTTTTGAACATCAGTTCACATTTGTAGGTGGATCATCAGTGTTAGAGCTAAAATTAGCATGTTTAAAGTGATTTTCATGCTTCCAGGGGCTCGGAAAGTGAATTAAATACTATTTGGAGGCATTTAATGCTCAATCAAAAACAGCTGATTTTTGACAAAAGAGATAACACCCCCCCATTACGTCATGCTTCAGAAATGTTGAAAATGGTCCGTTTTCAAATGTTTTATTTTTGAACATCAGTTCACATTTGTAGGTGGATCATCAGTGTTAGAGCTAAAATTAGCATGTTTAAAGTGATTTTCATGCTTCCAGGGTCCCTAAACACAAGATTTATGGAATAGTTAAAAGTGCATGAAAATGGCCAATTTACTCACTCTGAGTTCTCAAAAAGGGTTTCTTCACCCCGGGAAGTTAATTAAATACCATTTGGAGGCATTTAATGTTCGAGCAAAAACTGCTGATTTTCGACAAAAGAGATAACACCCCCCCATTACGTCATGCTTCAGGAATGTGGAAAATGGTCCGTTTTCAAATGTTTTATTTTTGAACGTCAGTTCACATTTGTAGGTGGATCATCAGTGTTAGAGCTAAAATTAGCATGTTTAAAGTGATTTTCATGCTTCCCAGGGCTCGGGAAGTGAATTAACTACTATTTGGAGGCATTTAATGTTCAATCAAAAACAGCTGATTTTTGACAAAAGAGATAACACCCCCCCCATTACGTCATGCTTCAGAAATGTGGAAAATGGTCCGTTTTCAAATGTTTTATTTTTGAACGTCAGTTCACATTTGTAGGTGGATCATCAGTGTTATGGCTAAAATTTGCATGTTTAAAGTGATTTTCATGCTTCCAGGGGCCCTAAACACAAGATTTATGGAATGGTTAAAAGTGTGCGAAAATGGCCAATTTACTCACTCTGAGTTCTCAAAAAGGGTTTCTTCACCCCGGGAAGTTAATTAAATACCATTTGGAGGCATTTAATGTTCGAGCAAAAACGGCTGATTTTCGACAAAAGAGATAACACCCCCCCATTACGTCATGCTTCAGAAATGTGGAAAATGGTCCATTTTCAAATGTTTTATTTTTGAACGTCAGTTCACATTTGTAGGTGGATCATCAGTGTTAGAGCTAAAATTAGCATGTTTAAAGTGATTTTCATGCTTCCAGGGGCTCGGGAAGTGAATTAAATACTATTTGGAGGCATTTAATGTTCAAGCAAAAACAGCTGATTTTTGACAAAAGAGATAACACCCCCCCATTACGTCATGCTTCAGAAATGTGGAAAATGGTCCGTTTTCAAATGTTTTATTTTTGAACGTCAGTTCACATTTGTAGGTGGATCATCAGTGTTATAGCTAAAATTTGCATGTTTAAAGTGATTTTCATGCTTCCAGGGGCCCTAAACACAAGATTTATGGAATGGTTAAAAGTGCGCGAAAATGGCCAATTTAGTCACTCTGAGTTCTCAAAAAGGGTTTCTTCACCCCGGGAAGTTAATTAAATACCATTTGGAGGCATTTAATGTTCGAGCAAAAACGGCTGATTTTCGACAAAAGAGATAACACCCCCCCCATTACGTCATGCTTCAGGAATGTGGAAAATGGTCCGTTTTCAAATGTTTTATTTTTGAACGTCAGTTCACATTTGTAGGTGGATCATCAGTGTTAGAGCTAAAATTAGCATGTTTAAAGTGATTTTCATGCTTCCAGGGACTCTGGAAGTGAATTAAATACTATTTGGAGGCATTTAATGTTCAATCAAAAACAGCTGATTTTTGACAAAAGAGATAACACCCCCCCCCATTACGTCATGCTTCAGAAATGTGGAAAATGGTCCGTTTTCAAATGTTTTATTTTTGAACGTCAGTTCACATTTGTAGGTGGATCATCAGTGTTATAGCTAAAATGTGCATGTTTAAAGTGATTTTCATGCTTCCAGGGGCCCTAAACACAAGATTTATGGAATGGTTAAAAGTGCGCGAAAATGGCCAATTTAGTCACTCTGAGTTCTCAAAAAGGGTTTCTTCACCCCGGGAAGTTAATTAAATACCATTTGGAGGCATTTAATGTTCGAGCAAAAACGGCTGATTTTCGAAAAAAGAGATAACACCCCCCATTACGTCATGCTTCAGAAATGTGGAAAATGGTCCGTTTTCAAATGTTTTATTTTTGAACGTCAGTTCACATTTGTAGGTGGATCATCAGTGTTAGAGCTAAAATTAGCATGTTTAAAGTGATTTTCATGCTTCCAGGGGCTCGGGAAGTGAATTAAATACTATTTGGAGGCATTTAATGTTCAATCAAAAACAGCTGATTTTTGACAAAAGAGATAACACCCCCCCATTACGTCATGCTTCAGAAATGTGGAAAATGGTCCGTTATCAAATGTTTTATTTTTGAACGTCAGTTCACATTTGTAGGTGGATCATCAGTGTTAGAGCTAAAATTAGCATGTTTAAAGTGATTTTCATGCTTCCAGGGGCCCTAAACACAAGATTTATGGAATGGTTAAAAGTGCATGAAAATGGCCAATTTACTCACTCTGAGTTCTCAAAAAGGGTTTCTTCACCCCGGGAAGTTAATTAAATACCATTTGGAGGCATTTAATGTTCGAGCAAAAACGGCTGATTTTCGACAAAAGAGATAACACCCCCCCATTACGTCATGCTTCAGAAATGTGGAAAATGGTCCGTTTTCAAATGTTTTATTTTTGAACGTCAGTTCATATTTGTAGGTGGATCATCAGTGTTAGAGCTAAAATTAGCATGTTTAAAGTGATTTTCATGCTTCCAGGGGCTCGGGAAGTGAATTAAATACTATTTGGAGGCATTTAATGTTCAATCAAAAACAGCTGATTTTTGACAAAATAGATAACACCCCCCCATTACGTCATGCTTCAGAAATGTGGAAAATGGTCCGTTATCAAATGTTTTATTTTTGAACGTCAGTTCACATTTGTAGGTGGATCATCAGTGTTAGAGCTAAAATTAGCATGTTTAAAGTGATTTTCATGCTTCCAGGGGCCCTAAACACAAGATTTATGGAATGGTTAAAAGTGCATGAAAATGGCCAATTTACTCACTCTGAGTTCTCAAAAAGGGTTTCTTCACCCCGGGAAGTTAATTAAATACCATTTGGAGGCATTTAATGTTCGAGCAAAAACGGCTGATTTTCGACAAAAGAGATAACACCCCCCCCAGTACGTCATGCTTCAGAAATGTGGAAAATGGTCCGTTTTCAAATGTTTTATTTTTGAACGTCAGTTCATATTTGTAGGTGGATCATCAGTGTTAGAGCTAAAATTAGCTTGTTTAAAGTGATTTTCATGCTTCCAGGGGCTCGGGAAGTGAATTAAATACTATTTGGAGGCATTTAATGCTCAATCAAAAACAGCTGATTTTTGACAAAAGAGATAACACCCCCCCATTACGTCATGCTTCAGAAATGTGGAAAATGGTCCGTTTTCAAATGTTTTATTTTTGAACGTCAGTTCACATTTGTAGGTGGATCATCAGTGTTAGAGCTAAAATTAGCATGTTTAAAGTGATTTTCATGCTTCCAGGGTCCCTAAACACAAGATTTATGGAATGGTTAAAAGTGCATGAAAATGGCCAATTTACTCACTCTGAGTTCTCAAAAAGGGTTTCTTCACCCCGGGAAGTTAATTAAATACCATTTGGAGGCATTTAATGTTCGAGCAAAAACTGCTGATTTTCGACAAAAGAGATAACACCCCCCCATTACGTCATGCTTCAGGAATGTGGAAAATGGTCCGTTTTCAAATGTTTTATTTTTGAACGTCAGTTCACATTTGTAGGTGGATCATCAGTGTTAGAGCTAAAATTAGCATGTTTAAAGTGATTTTCATGCTTCCCAGGGCTCGGGAAGTGAATTAAATACTATTTGGAGGCATTTAATGTTCAATCAAAAACAGCTGATTTTTGACAAAAGAGATAACACCCCCCCCCATTACGTCATGCTTCAGAAATGTGGAAAATGGTCCGTTTTCAAATGTTTTATTTTTGAACGTCAGTTCACATTTGTAGGTGGATCATCAGTGTTATAGCTAAAATTTGCATGTTTAAAGTGATTTTCATGCTTCCAGGGGCCCTAAACACAAGATTTATGGAATGGTTAAAAGTGTGCGAAAATGGCCAATTTACTCACTCTGAGTTCTCAAAAAGGGTTTCTTCACCCCGGGAAGTTAATTAAATACCATTTGGAGGCATTTAATGTTCGAGCAAAAACGGCTGATTTTCGACAAAAGAGATAACACCCCCCCATTACGTCATGCTTCAGAAATGTGGAAAATGGTCCGTTTTCAAATGTTTTATTTTTGAACGTCAGTTCATATTTGTAGGTGGATCATCAGTGTTAGAGCTAAAATTAGCTTGTTTAAAGTGATTTTCATGCTTCCAGGGGCTCGGGAAGTGAATTAAATACTATTTGGAGGCATTTAATGCTCAATCAAAAACAGCTGATTTTTGACAAAAGAGATAACACCCCCCCATTACGTCATGCTTCAGAAATGTGGAAAATGGTCCGTTTTCAAATGTTTTATTTTTGAACGTCAGTTCACATTTGTAGGTGGATCATCAGTGTTATAGCTAAAATTTGCATGTTTAAAGTGATTTTCATGCTTCCAGGGTCCCTAAACACAAGATTTATGGAATAGTTAAAAGTGCATGAAAATGGCCAATTTACTCACTCTGAGTTCTCAAAAAGGGTTTCTTCACCCCGGGAAGTTAATTAAATACCATTTGGAGGCATTTAATGTTCGAGCAAAAACGGCTGATTTTCGACAAAAGAGATAACACCCCCCCATTACGTCATGCTTCAGAAATGTGGAAAATGGTCCATTTTCAAATGTTTTATTTTTGAACGTCAGTTCACATTTGTAGGTGGATCATCAGTGTTAGAGCTAAAATTAGCATGTTTAAAGTGATTTTCATGCTTCCAGGGGCTCGGGAAGTGAATTAAATACTATTTGGAGGCATTTAATGTTCAAGCAAAAACAGCTGATTTTTGACAAAAGAGATAACACCCCCCCATTACGTCATGCTTCAGAAATGTGGAAAATGGTCCGTTTTCAAATGTTTTATTTTTGAACGTCAGTTCACATTTGTAGGTGGATCATCAGTGTTATAGCTAAAATTTGCATGTTTAAAGTGATTTTCATGCTTCCAGGGGCCCTAAACACAAGATTTATGGAATGGTTAAAAGTGCGCGAAAATGGCCAATTTAGTCACTCTGAGTTCTCAAAAAGGGTTTCTTCACCCCGGGAAGTTAATTAAATACCATTTGGAGGCATTTAATGTTCGAGCAAAAACGGCTGATTTTCGACAAAAGAGATAACACCCCCCCATTACGTCATGCTTCAGAAATGTGGAAAATGGTCCATTTTCAAATGTTTTATTTTTGAACGTCAGTTCACATTTGTAGGTGGATCATCAGTGTTAGAGCTAAAATTAGCATGTTTAAAGTGATTTTCATACTTCCAGGGGCTCGGGAAGTGAATTAAATACTATTTGGAGGCATTTAATGTTCAAGCAAAAACAGCTGATTTTTGACAAAAGAGATAACACCCCCCATTACGTCATGCTTCAGAAATGTGGAAAATGGTCCGTTTTCAAATGTTTTATTTTTGAACGTCAGTTCACATTTGTAGGTGGATCATCAGTGTTAGAGCTAAAATTAGCATGTTTAAAGTGATTTTCATGCTTCCAGGGGCCCTAAACACAAGATTTTTGGAATGGTTAAAAGTGCGCGAAAATGGCCAATTTACTCACTCTGAGTTCTCAAAAAGGGTTTCTTCACCCCGGGAAGTTAATTAAATACCATTTGGAGGCATTTAATGTTCGAGCAAAAACGGCTGATTTTTGACAAAAGAGATAACACCCCCCCATTACGTCATGCTTCAGAAATGTGGAAAATGGTCCGTTTTCAAATGTTTTATTTTTGAACGTCAGTTCACATTTGTAGGTGGATCATCAGTGTTAGAGCTAAAATTAGCATGTTTAAAGTGATTTTCATGCTTCCTGGGGCCCTAAACACAAGATTTATGGAATGGTTAAAAGTCCATGAAAATGGCCAATTTACTCACTCTGAGTTCTCAAAAAGGGTTTCTTCACCCCGGGAAGTTAATTAAATACCATTTGGAGGCATTTAATGTTCGAGCAAAAACGGCTGATTTTCGACAAAAGAGATAACACCCCCCATTACGTCATGCTTCAGAAATGTGGAAAATGGTCCGTTTTCAAATGTTTTATTTTTGAACGTCAGTTCACATTTGTAGGTGGATCATCAGTGTTAGAGCTAAAATTAGCATGTTTAAAGTGATTTTCATGCTTCCAGGGGCTCGGGAAGTGAATTAAATACTATTTGGAGGCATTTAATGTTCAATCAAAAACAGCTGATTTTTGACAAAAGAGATAACACCCCCCCATTACGTCATGCTTCAGAAATGTGGAAAATGGTCCGTTATCAAATGTTTTATTTTTGAACGTCAGTTCACATTTGTAGGTGGATCATCAGTGTTAGAGCTAAAATTAGCATGTTTAAAGTGATTTTCATGCTTCCAGGGGCCCTAAACACAAGATTTATGGAATGGTTAAAAGTGCATGAAAATGGCCAATTTACTCACTCTGAGTTCTCAAAAAGGGTTTCTTCACCCCGGGAAGTTAATTAAATACCATTTGGAGGCATTTAATGTTCGAGCAAAAACGGCTGATTTTCGACAAAAGAGATAACACCCCCCCATTACGTCATGCTTCAGAAATGTGGAAAATGGTCCATTTTCAAATGTTTTATTTTTGAACGTCAGTTCATATTTGTAGGTGGATCATCAGTGTTAGAGCTAAAATTAGCTTGTTTAAAGTGATTTTCATGCTTCCAGGGGCTCGGGAAGTGAATTAAATACTATTTGGAGGCATTTAATGCTCAATCAAAAACAGCTGATTTTTTACAAAAGAGATAACACCCCCCCATTACGTCATGCTTCAGAAATGTGGAAAATGGTCCGTTTTCAAATGTTTTATTTTTGAACATCAGTTCACATTTGTAGGTGGATCATCAGTGTTAGAGCTAAAATTAGCATGTTTAAAGTGATTTTCATGCTTCCAGGGTCCCTAAACACAAGATTTATGGAATGGTTAAAAGTGCATGAAAATGGCCAATTTACTCACTCTGAGTTCTCAAAAAGGGTTTCTTCACCCCGGGAAGTTAATTAAATACCATTTGGAGGCATTTAATGTTCGAGCAAAAACTGCTGATTTTCGACAAAAGAGATAACACCCCCCCATTACGTCATGCTTCAGGAATGTGGAAAATGGTCCGTTTTCAAATGTTTTATTTTTGAACGTCAGTTCACATTTGTAGGTGGATCATCAGTGTTAGAGCTAAAATTAGCATGTTTAAAGTGATTTTCATGCTTCCCAGGGCTCGGGAAGTGAATTAAATACTATTTGGAGGCATTTAATGTTCAATCAAAAACAGCTGATTTTTGACAAAAGAGATAACACCCCCCCCATTACGTCATGCTTCAGAAATGTGGAAAATGGTCCGTTTTCAAATGTTTTATTTTTGAACGTCAGTTCACATTTGTAGGTGGATCATCAGTGTTATAGCTAAAATTTGCATGTTTAAAGTGATTTTCATGCTTCCAGGGGCCCTAAACACAAGATTTATGGAATGGTTAAAAGTGTGCGAAAATGGCCAATTTACTCACTCTGAGTTCTCAAAAAGGGTTTCTTCACCCCGGGAAGTGAATTAAATACCATTTGGAGGCATTTAATGTTCGAGCAAAAACGGCTGATTTTCGACAAAAGAGATAACACCCCCCCATTACGTCATGCTTCAGAAATGTGGAAAATGGTCCGTTTTCAAATGTTTTATTTTTGAACGTCAGTTCATATTTGTAGGTGGATCATCAGTGTTAGAGCTAAAATTAGCATGTTTAAAGTGATTTTCATGCTTCCAGGGGCTCGGGAAGTGAATTAAATACTATTTGGAGGCATTTAATGTTCAAGCAAAAACAGCTGATTTTTGACAAAAGAGATAACACCCCCCCATTACGTCATGCTTCAGAAATGTGGAAAATGGTCCGTTTTCAAATGTTTTATTTTTGAACGTCAGTTCACATTTGTAGGTGGATCATCAGTGTTAGAGCTAAAATTAGCATGTTTAAAGTGATTTTCATGCTTCCAGGGGCCCTAAACACAAGATTTATGGAATGGTTAAAAGTGTGCGAAAATGGCCAATTTACTCACTCTGAGTTCTCAAAAAGGGTTTCTTCACCCCGGGAAGTTAATTAAATACCATTTGGAGGCATTTAATGTTCGAGCAAAAACGGCTGATTTTCGACAAAAGAGATAACACCCCCCCATTACGTCATGCTTCAGAAATGTGGAAAATGGTCCGTTTTCAAATGTTTTATTTTTGAACGTCAGTTCACATTTGTAGGTGAATCATCAGTGTTAGAGCTAAAATTAGCATGTTTAAAGTGATTTTCATGCTTCCAGGGGCCCTAAACACAAGATTTATGGAATGGTTAAAAGTCCATGAAAATGGCCAATTTACTCACTCTGAGTTCTCAAAAAGGGTTTCTTCACCCCGGGAAGTTATTTAAATACCATTTGGAGGCATTTAATGTTCGAGCAAAAACGGCTGATTTTCGACAAAAGAGATAACACCCCCCATTACGTCATGCTTCAGAAATGTGGAAAATGGTCCGTTTTCAAATGTTTTATTTTTGAACGTCAGTTCACATTTGTAGGTGGATCATCAGTGTTAGAGCTAAAATTAGCATGTTTAAAGTGATTTTCATGCTTCCAGGGGCTCGGGAAGTGAATTAAATACTATTTGGAGGCATTTAATGTTCAATCAAAAACAGCTGATTTTTGACAAAAGAGATAACACCCCCCCATTACGTCATGCTTCAGAAATGTGGAAAATGGTCCGTTTTCAAATGTTTTATTTTTGAACATCAGTTCACATTTGTAGGTGGATCATCAGTGTTAGAGCTAAAATTAGCATGTTTAAAGTGATTTTCATGCTTCCAGGGTCCCTAAACACAAGATTTATGGAATGGTTAAAAGTGCATGAAAATGGCCAATTTACTCACTCTGAGTTCTCAAAAAGGGTTTCTTCACCCCGGGAAGTGAATTAAATACCATTTGGAGGCATTTAATGTTCGAGCAAAAACGGCTGATTTTCGACAAAAGAGATAACACCCCCCCATTACGTCATGCTTCAGAAATGTGGAAAATGGTCCGTTTTCAAATGTTTTATTTTTGAACGTCAGTTCATATTTGTAGGTGGATCATCAGTGTTAGAGCTAAAATTAGCTTGTTTAAAGTGATTTTCATGCTTCCAGGGGCTCGGGAAGTGAATTAAATACTATTTGGTGGCATTTAATGCTCAATCAAAAACAGCTGATTTTTGACAAAAGAGATAACACCCCCCCATTACGTCATGCTTCAGAAATGTGGAAAATGGTCCGTTTTCAAATGTTTTATTTTTGAACATCAGTTCACATTTGTAGGTGGATCATCAGTGTTAGAGCTAAAATTAGCATGTTTAAAGTGATTTTCATGCTTCCAGGGGCTCGGAAAGTGAATTAAATACTATTTGGAGGCATTTAATGCTCAATCAAAAACAGCTGATTTTTGACAAAAGAGATAACACCCCCCCATTACGTCATGCTTCAGAAATGTTGAAAATGGTCCGTTTTCAAATGTTTTATTTTTGAACATCAGTTCACATTTGTAGGTGGATCATCAGTGTTAGAGCTAAAATTAGCATGTTTAAAGTGATTTTCATGCTTCCAGGGTCCCTAAACACAAGATTTATGGAATAGTTAAAAGTGCATGAAAATGGCCAATTTACTCACTCTGAGTTCTCAAAAAGGGTTTCTTCACCCCGGGAAGTTAATTAAATACCATTTGGAGGCATTTAATGTTCGAGCAAAAACGGCTGATTTTCGATAAAAGAGATAACACCCCCCCATTACGTCATGCTTCAGAAATGTGGAAAATGGTCCATTTTCAAATGTTTTATTTTTGAACGTCAGTTCACATTTGTAGTTGGATCATCAGTGTTAGAGCTAAAATTAGCATGTTTAAAGTGATTTTCATGCTTCCAGGGGCTCGGGAAGTGAATTAAATACTATTTGGAGGCATTTAATGTTCAAGCAAAAACAGCTGATTTTTGACAAAAGAGATAACACCCCCCCATTACGTCATGCTTCAGAAATGTGGAAAATGGTCCGTTTTCAAATGTTTTTTTTCTGAACGTCAGTTCACATTTGTAGGTGGATCATCAGTGTTATAGCTAAAATTTGCATGTTTAAAGTGATTTTCATGCTTCCAGGGGCCCTAAACACAAGATTTATGGAATGGTTAAAAGTGCGCGAAAATGGCCAATTTAGTCACTCTGAGTTCTCAAAAAGGGTTTCTTCACCCCGGGAAGTTAATTAAATACCATTTGGAGGCATTTAATGTTCGAGCAAAAACGGCTGATTTTCGACAAAAGAGATAACACCCCCCCATTACGTCATGCTTCAGAAATGTGGAAAATGGTCCATTTTCAAATGTTTTATTTTTGAACGTCAGTTCACATTTGTAGGTGGATCATCAGTGTTAGAGCTAAAATTAGCATGTTTAAAGTGATTTTCATACTTCCAGGGGCTCGGGAAGTGAATTAAATACTATTTGGAGGCATTTAATGTTCAAGCAAAAACAGCTGATTTTTGACAAAAGAGATAACACCCCCCATTACGTCATGCTTCAGAAATGTGGAAAATGGTCCGTTTTCAAATGTTTTATTTTTGAACGTCAGTTCACATTTGTAGGTGGATCATCAGTGTTAGAGCTAAAATTAGCATGTTTAAAGTGATTTTCATGCTTCCAGGGGCCCTAAGCACAAGATTTATGGAATGGTTAAAAGTGCGCGAAAATGGCCAATTTACTCACTCTGAGTTCTCAAAAAGGGTTTCTTCACCCCGGGAAGTTAATTAAATACCATTTGGAGGCATTTAATGTTCGAGCAAAAACGGCTGATTTTCGACAAAAGAGATAACACCCCCCCATTACGTCATGCTTCAGAAATGTGGAAAATGGTCCGTTTTCAAATGTTTTATTTTTGAACGTCAGTTCATATTTGTAGGTGGATCATCAGTGTTAGAGCTAAAATTAGCTTGTTTAAAGTGATTTTCATGCTTCCAGGGGCTCGGGAAGTGAATTAAATACTATTTGGAGGCATTTAATGCTCAATCAAAAACAGCTGATTTTTGACAAAAGAGATAACACCCCCCCATTACGTCATGCTTCAGAAATGTGGAAAATGGTCCGTTTTCAAATGTTTTATTTTTGAACGTCAGTTCACATTTGTAGGTGGATCATCAGTGTTATAGCTAAAATTTGCATGTTTAAAGTGATTTTCATGCTTCCAGGGTCCCTAAACACAAGATTTATGGAATAGTTAAAAGTGCATGAAAATGGCCAATTTACTCACTCTGAGTTCTCAAAAAGGGTTTCTTCACCCCGGGAAGTTAATTAAATACCATTTGGAGGCATTTAATGTTCGAGCAAAAACGGCTGATTTTCGACAAAAGAGATAACACCCCCCCATTACGTCATGCTTCAGAAATGTGGAAAATGGTCCATTTTCAAATGTTTTATTTTTGAACGTCAGTTCACATTTGTAGGTGGATCATCAGTGTTAGAGCTAAAATTAGCATGTTTAAAGTGATTTTCATGCTTCCAGGGGCTCGGGAAGTGAATTAAATACTATTTGGAGGCATTTAATGTTCAAGCAAAAACAGCTGATTTTTGACAAAAGAGATAACACCCCCCCATTACGTCATGCTTCAGAAATGTGGAAAATGGTCCGTTTTCAAATGTTTTATTTTTGAACGTCAGTTCACATTTGTAGGTGGATCATCAGTGTTATAGCTAAAATTTGCATGTTTAAAGTGATTTTCATGCTTCCAGGGGCCCTAAACACAAGATTTATGGAATGGTTAAAAGTGCGCGAAAATGGCCAATTTAGTCACTCTGAGTTCTCAAAAAGGGTTTCTTCACCCCGGGAAGTTAATTAAATACCATTTGGAGGCATTTAATGTTCGAGCAAAAACGGCTGATTTTCGACAAAAGAGATAACACCCCCCCATTACGTCATGCTTCAGAAATGTGGAAAATGGTCCATTTTCAAATGTTTTATTTTTGAACGTCAGTTCACATTTGTAGGTGGATCATCAGTGTTAGAGCTAAAATTAGCATGTTTAAAGTGATTTTCATACTTCCAGGGGCTCGGGAAGTGAATTAAATACTATTTGGAGGCATTTAATGTTCAAGCAAAAACAGCTGATTTTTGACAAAAGAGATAACACCCCCCATTACGTCATGCTTCAGAAATGTGGAAAATGGTCCGTTTTCAAATGTTTTATTTTTGAACGTCAGTTCACATTTGTAGGTGGATCATCAGTGTTAGAGCTAAAATTAGCATGTTTAAAGTGATTTTCATGCTTCCAGGGGCCCTAAACACAAGATTTATGGAATGGTTAAAAGTGCGCGAAAATGGCCAATTTACTCACTCTGAGTTCTCAAAAAGGGTTTCTTCACCCCGGGAAGTTAATTAAATACCATTTGGAGGCATTTAATGTTCGAGCAAAAACGGCTGATTTTTGACAAAAGAGATAACACCCCCCCATTACGTCATGCTTCAGAAATGTGGAAAATGGTCCGTTTTCAAATGTTTTATTTTTGAACGTCAGTTCACATTTGTAGGTGGATCATCAGTGTTAGAGCTAAAATTAGCATGTTTAAAGTGATTTTCATGCTTCCTGGGGCCCTAAACACAAGATTTATGGAATGGTTAAAAGTCCATGAAAATGGCCAATTTACTCACTCTGAGTTCTCAAAAAGGGTTTCTTCACCCCGGGAAGTTAATTAAATACCATTTGGAGGCATTTAATGTTCGAGCAAAAACGGCTGATTTTCGACAAAAGAGATAACACCCCCCATTACGTCATGCTTCAGAAATGTGGAAAATGGTCCGTTTTCAAATGTTTTATTTTTGAACGTCAGTTCACATTTGTAGGTGGATCATCAGTGTTAGAGCTAAAATTAGCATGTTTAAAGTGATTTTCATGCTTCCAGGGGCTCGGGAAGTGAATTAAATACTATTTGGAGGCATTTAATGTTCAATCAAAAACAGCTGATTTTTGACAAAAGAGATAACACCCCCCCATTACGTCATGCTTCAGAAATGTGGAAAATGGTCCGTTATCAAATGTTTTATTTTTGAACGTCAGTTCACATTTGTAGGTGGATCATCAGTGTTAGAGCTAAAATTAGCATGTTTAAAGTGATTTTCATGCTTCCAGGGGCCCTAAACACAAGATTTATGGAATGGTTAAAAGTGCATGAAAATGGCCAATTTACTCACTCTGAGTTCTCAAAAAGGGTTTCTTCACCCCGGGAAGTTAATTAAATACCATTTGGAGGCATTTAATGTTCGAGCAAAAACGGCTGATTTTCGACAAAAGAGATAACACCCCCCCATTACGTCATGCTTCAGAAATGTGGAAAATGGTCCATTTTCAAATGTTTTATTTTTGAACGTCAGTTCATATTTGTAGGTGGATCATCAGTGTTAGAGCTAAAATTAGCTTGTTTAAAGTGATTTTCATGCTTCCAGGGGCTCGGGAAGTGAATTAAATACTATTTGGAGGCATTTAATGCTCAATCAAAAACAGCTGATTTTTTACAAAAGAGATAACACCCCCCCATTACGTCATGCTTCAGAAATGTGGAAAATGGTCCGTTTTCAAATGTTTTATTTTTGAACATCAGTTCACATTTGTAGGTGGATCATCAGTGTTAGAGCTAAAATTAGCATGTTTAAAGTGATTTTCATGCTTCCAGGGTCCCTAAACACAAGATTTATGGAATGGTTAAAAGTGCATGAAAATGGCCAATTTACTCACTCTGAGTTCTCAAAAAGGGTTTCTTCACCCCGGGAAGTTAATTAAATACCATTTGGAGGCATTTAATGTTCGAGCAAAAACTGCTGATTTTCGACAAAAGAGATAACACCCCCCCATTACGTCATGCTTCAGGAATGTGGAAAATGGTCCGTTTTCAAATGTTTTATTTTTGAACGTCAGTTCACATTTGTAGGTGGATCATCAGTGTTAGAGCTAAAATTAGCATGTTTAAAGTGATTTTCATGCTTCCCAGGGCTCGGGAAGTGAATTAAATACTATTTGGAGGCATTTAATGTTCAATCAAAAACAGCTGATTTTTGACAAAAGAGATAACACCCCCCCCATTACGTCATGCTTCAGAAATGTGGAAAATGGTCCGTTTTCAAATGTTTTATTTTTGAACGTCAGTTCACATTTGTAGGTGGATCATCAGTGTTATAGCTAAAATTTGCATGTTTAAAGTGATTTTCATGCTTCCAGGGGCCCTAAACACAAGATTTATGGAATGGTTAAAAGTGTGCGAAAATGGCCAATTTACTCACTCTGAGTTCTCAAAAAGGGTTTCTTCACCCCGGGAAGTGAATTAAATACCATTTGGAGGCATTTAATGTTCGAGCAAAAACGGCTGATTTTCGACAAAAGAGATAACACCCCCCCATTACGTCATGCTTCAGAAATGTGGAAAATGGTCCGTTTTCAAATGTTTTATTTTTGAACGTCAGTTCATATTTGTAGGTGGATCATCAGTGTTAGAGCTAAAATTAGCATGTTTAAAGTGATTTTCATGCTTCCAGGGGCTCGGGAAGTGAATTAAATACTATTTGGAGGCATTTAATGTTCAAGCAAAAACAGCTGATTTTTGACAAAAGAGATAACACCCCCCCATTACGTCATGCTTCAGAAATGTGGAAAATGGTCCGTTTTCAAATGTTTTATTTTTGAACGTCAGTTCACATTTGTAGGTGGATCATCAGTGTTAGAGCTAAAATTAGCATGTTTAAAGTGATTTTCATGCTTCCAGGGGCCCTAAACACAAGATTTATGGAATGGTTAAAAGTGTGCGAAAATGGCCAATTTACTCACTCTGAGTTCTCAAAAAGGGTTTCTTCACCCCGGGAAGTTAATTAAATACCATTTGGAGGCATTTAATGTTCGAGCAAAAACGGCTGATTTTCGACAAAAGAGATAACACCCCCCCATTACGTCATGCTTCAGAAATGTGGAAAATGGTCCGTTTTCAAATGTTTTATTTTTGAACGTCAGTTCACATTTGTAGGTGAATCATCAGTGTTAGAGCTAAAATTAGCATGTTTAAAGTGATTTTCATGCTTCCAGGGGCCCTAAACACAAGATTTATGGAATGGTTAAAAGTCCATGAAAATGGCCAATTTACTCACTCTGAGTTCTCAAAAAGGGTTTCTTCACCCCGGGAAGTTATTTAAATACCATTTGGAGGCATTTAATGTTCGAGCAAAAACGGCTGATTTTCGACAAAAGAGATAACACCCCCCATTACGTCATGCTTCAGAAATGTGGAAAATGGTCCGTTTTCAAATGTTTTATTTTTGAACGTCAGTTCACATTTGTAGGTGGATCATCAGTGTTAGAGCTAAAATTAGCATGTTTAAAGTGATTTTCATGCTTCCAGGGGCTCGGGAAGTGAATTAAATACTATTTGGAGGCATTTAATGTTCAATCAAAAACAGCTGATTTTTGACAAAAGAGATAACACCCCCCCATTACGTCATGCTTCAGAAATGTGGAAAATGGTCCGTTTTCAAATGTTTTATTTTTGAACATCAGTTCACATTTGTAGGTGGATCATCAGTGTTAGAGCTAAAATTAGCATGTTTAAAGTGATTTTCATGCTTCCAGGGTCCCTAAACACAAGATTTATGGAATGGTTAAAAGTGCATGAAAATGGCCAATTTACTCACTCTGAGTTCTCAAAAAGGGTTTCTTCACCCCGGGAAGTGAATTAAATACCATTTGGAGGCATTTAATGTTCGAGCAAAAACGGCTGATTTTCGACAAAAGAGATAACACCCCCCCATTACGTCATGCTTCAGAAATGTGGAAAATGGTCCGTTTTCAAATGTTTTATTTTTGAACGTCAGTTCATATTTGTAGGTGGATCATCAGTGTTAGAGCTAAAATTAGCTTGTTTAAAGTGATTTTCATGCTTCCAGGGGCTCGGGAAGTGAATTAAATACTATTTGGTGGCATTTAATGCTCAATCAAAAACAGCTGATTTTTGACAAAAGAGATAACACCCCCCCATTACGTCATGCTTCAGAAATGTGGAAAATGGTCCGTTTTCAAATGTTTTATTTTTGAACATCAGTTCACATTTGTAGGTGGATCATCAGTGTTAGAGCTAAAATTAGCATGTTTAAAGTGATTTTCATGCTTCCAGGGGCTCGGAAAGTGAATTAAATACTATTTGGAGGCATTTAATGCTCAATCAAAAACAGCTGATTTTTGACAAAAGAGATAACACCCCCCCATTACGTCATGCTTCAGAAATGTTGAAAATGGTCCGTTTTCAAATGTTTTATTTTTGAACATCAGTTCACATTTGTAGGTGGATCATCAGTGTTAGAGCTAAAATTAGCATGTTTAAAGTGATTTTCATGCTTCCAGGGTCCCTAAACACAAGATTTATGGAATAGTTAAAAGTGCATGAAAATGGCCAATTTACTCACTCTGAGTTCTCAAAAAGGGTTTCTTCACCCCGGGAAGTTAATTAAATACCATTTGGAGGCATTTAATGTTCGAGCAAAAACGGCTGATTTTCGACAAAAGAGATAACACCCCCCCATTACGTCATGCTTCAGAAATGTGGAAAATGGTCCATTTTCAAATGTTTTATTTTTGAACGTCAGTTCACATTTGTAGTTGGATCATCAGTGTTAGAGCTAAAATTAGCATGTTTAAAGTGATTTTCATGCTTCCAGGGGCTCGGGAAGTGAATTAAATACTATTTGGAGGCATTTAATGTTCAAGCAAAAACAGCTGATTTTTGACAAAAGAGATAACACCCCCCCATTACGTCATGCTTCAGAAATGTGGAAAATGGTCCGTTTTCAAATGTTTTTTTTCTGAACGTCAGTTCACATTTGTAGGTGGATCATCAGTGTTATAGCTAAAATTTGCATGTTTAAAGTGATTTTCATGCTTCCAGGGGCCCTAAACACAAGATTTATGGAATGGTTAAAAGTGCGCGAAAATGGCCAATTTAGTCACTCTGAGTTCTCAAAAAGGGTTTCTTCACCCCGGGAAGTTAATTAAATACCATTTGGAGGCATTTAATGTTCGAGCAAAAACGGCTGATTTTCGACAAAAGAGATAACACCCCCCCATTACGTCATGCTTCAGAAATGTGGAAAATGGTCCATTTTCAAATGTTTTATTTTTGAACGTCAGTTCACATTTGTAGGTGGATCATCAGTGTTAGAGCTAAAATTAGCATGTTTAAAGTGATTTTCATACTTCCAGGGGCTCGGGAAGTGAATTAAATACTATTTGGAGGCATTTAATGTTCAAGCAAAAACAGCTGATTTTTGACAAAAGAGATAACACCCCCCATTACGTCATGCTTCAGAAATGTGGAAAATGGTCCGTTTTCAAATGTTTTATTTTTGAACGTCAGTTCACATTTGTAGGTGGATCATCAGTGTTAGAGCTAAAATTAGCATGTTTAAAGTGATTTTCATGCTTCCAGGGGCCCTAAACACAAGATTTATGGAATGGTTAAAAGTGCGCGAAAATGGCCAATTTACTCACTCTGAGTTCTCAAAAAGGGTTTCTTCACCCCGGGAAGTTAATTAAATACCATTTGGAGGCATTTAATGTTCGAGCAAAAACGGCTGATTTTTGACAAAAGAGATAACACCCCCCCATTACGTCATGCTTCAGAAATGTGGAAAATGGTCCGTTTTCAAATGTTTTATTTTTGAACGTCAGTTCACATTTGTAGGTGGATCATCAGTGTTAGAGCTAAAATTAGCATGTTTAAAGTGATTTTCATGCTTCCAGGGGCCCTAAACACAAGATTTATGGAATGGTTAAAAGTCCATGAAAATGGCCAATTTACTCACTCTGAGTTCTCAAAAAGGGTTTCTTCACCCCGGGAAGTTAATTAAATACCATTTGGAGGCATTTAATGTTCGAGCAAAAACGGCTGATTTTCGACAAAAGAGATAACACCCCCCATTACGTCATGCTTCAGAAATGTGGAAAATGGTCCGTTTTCAAATGTTTTATTTTTGAACGTCAGTTCACATTTGTAGGTGGATCATCAGTGTTAGAGCTAAAATTAGCATGTTTAAAGTGATTTTCATGCTTCCAGGGGCTCGGGAAGTGAATTAAATACTATTTGGAGGCATTTAATGTTCAATCAAAAACAGCTGATTTTTGACAAAAGAGATAACACCCCCCCATTACGTCATGCTTCAGAAATGTGGAAAATGGTCCGTTATCAAATGTTTTATTTTTGAACGTCAGTTCACATTTGTAGGTGGATCATCAGTGTTAGAGCTAAAATTAGCATGTTTAAAGTGATTTTCATGCTTCCAGGGGCCCTAAACACAAGATTTATTGAATGGTTAAAAGTGCATGAAAATGGCCAATTTACTCACTCTGAGTTCTCAAAAAGGGTTTCTTCACCCCGGGAAGTTAATTAAATACCATTTGGAGGCATTTAATGTTCGAGCAAAAACGGCTGATTTTCGACAAAAGAGATAACACCCCCCCATTACGTCATGCTTCAGAAATGTGGAAAATGGTCCATTTTCAAATGTTTTATTTTTGAACGTCAGTTCATATTTGTAGGTGGATCATCAGTGTTAGAGCTAAAATTAGCTTGTTTAAAGTGATTTTCATGCTTCCAGGGGCTCGGGAAGTGAATTAAATACTATTTGGAGGCATTTAATGCTCAATCAAAAACAGCTGATTTTTTACAAAAGAGATAACACCCCCCCATTACGTCATGCTTCAGAAATGTGGAAAATGGTCCGTTTTCAAATGTTTTATTTTTGAACATCAGTTCACATTTGTAGGTGGATCATCAGTGTTAGAGCTAAAATTAGCATGTTTGAAGTGATTTTCATGCTTCCAGGGTCCCTAAACACAAGATTTATGGAATGGTTAAAAGTGCATGAAAATGGCCAATTTACTCACTCTGAGTTCTCAAAAAGGGTTTCTTCACCCCGGGAAGTTAATTAAATACCATTTGGAGGCATTTAATGTTCGAGCAAAAACTGCTGATTTTCGACAAAAGAGATAACACCCCCCCATTACGTCATGCTTCAGGAATGTGGAAAATGGTCCGTTTTCAAATGTTTTATTTTTGAACGTCAGTTCACATTTGTAGGTGGATCATCAGTGTTAGAGCTAAAATTAGCATGTTTAAAGTGATTTTCATGCTTCCCAGGGCTCGGGAAGTGAATTAAATACTATTTGGAGGCATTTAATGTTCAATCAAAAACAGCTGATTTTTGACAAAAGAGATAACACCCCCCCCATTACGTCATGCTTCAGAAATGTGGAAAATGGTCCGTTTTCAAATGTTTTATTTTTGAACGTCAGTTCACATTTGTAGGTGGATCATCAGTGTTATAGCTAAAATTTGCATGTTTAAAGTGATTTTCATGCTTCCAGGGGCCCTAAACACAAGATTTATGGAATGGTTAAAAGTGTGCGAAAATGGCCAATTTACTCACTCTGAGTTCTCAAAAAGGGTTTCTTCACCCCGGGAAGTTAATTAAATACCATTTGGAGGCATTTAATGTTCGAGCAAAAACGGCTGATTTTCGACAAAAGAGATAACCCCCCCCATTACGTCATGCTTCAGAAATGTGGAAAATGGTCCATTTTCAAATGTTTTATTTTTGAACGTCAGTTCACATTTGTAGGTGAATCATCAGTGTTAGAGCTAAAATTAGCATGTTTAAAGTGATTTTCATGCTTCCAGGGGCTCGGGAAGTGAATTAAATACTATTTGGAGGCATTTAATGTTCAAGCAAAAACAGCTGATTTTTGACAAAAGAGATAACACCCCCCCATTACGTCATGCTTCAGAAATGTGGAAAATGGTCCGTTTTCAAATGTTTTATTTTTGAACGTCAGTTCACATTTGTAGGTGGATCATCAGTGTTAGAGCTAAAATTAGCATGTTTAAAGTGATTTTCATGCTTCCAGGGGCCCTAAACACAAGATTTATGGAATGGTTAAAAGTGTGCGAAAATGGCCAATTTACTCACTCTGAGTTCTCAAAAAGGGTTTCTTCACCCCGGGAAGTTAATTAAATACCATTTGGAGGCATTTAATGTTCGAGCAAAAACGGCTGATTTTCGACAAAAGAGATAACACCCCCCCATTACGTCATGCTTCAGAAATGTGGAAAATGGTCCGTTTTCAAATGTTTTATTTTTGAACGTCAGTTCACATTTGTAGGTGAATCATCAGTGTTAGAGCTAAAATTAGCATGTTTAAAGTGATTTTCATGCTTCCAGGGGCCCTAAACACAAGATTTATGGAATGGTTAAAAGTCCATGAAAATGGCCAATTTACTCACTCTGAGTTCTCAAAAAGGGTTTCTTCACCCCGGGAAGTTAATTAAATACCATTTGGAGGCATTTAATGTTCGAGCAAAAACGGCTGATTTTCGACAAAAGAGATAACACCCCCCATTACGTCATGCTTCAGAAATGTGGAAAATGGTCCGTTTTCAAATGTTTTATTTTTGAACGTCAGTTCACATTTGTAGGTGGATCATCAGTGTTAGAGCTAAAATTAGCATGTTTAAAGTGATTTTCATGCTTCCAGGGGCTCGGGAAGTGAATTAAATACTATTTGGAGGCATTTAATGTTCAATCAAAAACAGCTGATTTTTGACAAAAGAGATAACACCCCCCCATTACGTCATGCTTCAGAAATGTGGAAAATGGTCCGTTTTCAAATGTTTTATTTTTGAACATCAGTTCACATTTGTAGGTGGATCATCAGTGTTAGAGCTAAAATTAGCATGTTTAAAGTGATTTTCATGCTTCCAGGGTCCCTAAACACAAGATTTATGGAATGGTTAAAAGTGCATGAAAATGGCCAATTTACTCACTCTGAGTTCTCAAAAAGGGTTTCTTCACCCCGGGAAGTTAATTAAATACCATTTGGAGGCATTTAATGTTCGAGCAAAAACGGCTGATTTTCGACAAAAGAGATAACACCCCCCCATTACGTCATGCTTCAGAAATGTGGAAAATGGTCCGTTTTCAAATGTTTTATTTTTGAACGTCAGTTCATATTTGTAGGTGGATCATCAGTGTTAGAGCTAAAATTAGCTTGTTTAAAGTGATTTTCATGCTTCCAGGGGCTCGGGAAGTGAATTAAATACTATTTGGTGGCATTTAATGCTCAATCAAAAACAGCTGATTTTTGACAAAAGAGATAACACCCCCCCATTACGTCATGCTTCAGAAATGTGGAAAATGGTCCGTTTTCAAATGTTTTATTTTTGAACATCAGTTCACATTTGTAGGTGGATCATCAGTGTTAGAGCTAAAATTAGCATGTTTAAAGTGATTTTCATGCTTCCAGGGTCTTTAAACACAAGATTTATGGAATGGTTAAAAGTGCATGAAAATGGCCAATTTACTCACTCTGAGTTCTCAAAAAGGGTTTCTTCACCCCGGGAAGTTAATTAAATACCATTTGGAGGCATTTAATGTTCGAGCAAAAACGGCTGATTTTCGACAAAAGAGATAACACCCCCCCCATTACGTCATGCTTCAGGAATGTGGAAAATGGTCCATTTTCAAATGTTTTATTTTTGAACGTCAGTTCACATTTGTAGGTGGATCATCAGTGTTAGAGCTAAAATTAGCATGTTTAAAGTGATTTTCATGCTTCCAGGGGCTCGGGAAGTGAATTAAATACTATTTGGAGGCATTTAATGTTCAAGCAAAAACAGCTGATTTTTGACAAAAGAGATAACACCCCCCCATTACGTCATGCTTCAGAAATGTGGAAAATGGTCCGTTTTCAAATGTTTTATTTTTGAACGTCAGTTCACATTTGTAGGTGGATCATCAGTGTTAGAGCTAAAATTAGCATGTTTAAAGTGATTTTCATGCTTCCAGGGGCCCTAAACACAAGATTTATGGAATGGTTAAAAGTGCGCGAAAATGGCCAATTTACTCACTCTGAGTTCTCAAAAAGGGTTTCTTCACCCCGGGAAGTTAATTAAATACCATTTGGAGGCATTTAATGTTCGAGCAAAAACGGCTGATTTTCGACAAAAGAGATAACACCCCCCCATTACGTCATGCTTCAGAAATGTGGAAAATGGTCCGTTTTCAAATGTTTTATTTTTGAACGTCAGTTCACATTTGTAGGTGGATCATCAGTGTTAGAGCTAAAATTAGCATGTTTAAAGTGATTTTCATGCTTCCAGGGGCTCGGGAAGTGAATTAAATACTATTTGGAGGCATTTAATGCTCAATCAAAAACAGCTGATTTTTGACAAAAGAGATAACACCCCCCCATTACATCATGCTTCAGAAATGTGGAAAATGGTCCGTTTTCAAATGTTTTATTTTTGAACGTCAGTTCACATTTGTAGGTGGATCATCAGTGTTAGAGCTAAAATTAGCATGTTTAAAGTGATTTTCATGCTTCCAGGGTCCCTAAACACAAGATTTATGGAATGGTTAAAAGTGCATGAAAATGGCCAATTTACTCACTCTGAGTTCTCAAAAAGGGTTTCTTCACCCCGGGAAGTTAATCAAATACCATTTGGAGGCATTTAATGTTCGAGCAAAAACGGCTGATTTTCGACAAAAGAGATAACACCCCCCCCATTACGTCATGCTTCAGAAATGTGGAAAATGGTCCGTTATCAAATGTTTTATTTTTGAACGTCAGTTCACATTTGTAGGTGGATCATCAGTGTTAGAGCTAAAATTAGCATGTTTAAAGTGATTTTCATGCTTCCAGGGGCCCTAAACACAAGATTTATGGAATGGTTAAAAGTGCATGAAAATGGCCAATGTACTCACTCTGAGTTCTCAAAAAGGGTTTCTTCACCCCGGGAAGTTAATTAAATACCATTTGGAGGCATTTAATGTTCGAGCAAAAACGGCTGATTTTCGACAAAAGAGATAACACCCCCCCATTACGTCATGCTTCAGGAATGTGGAAAATGGTCCGTTTTCAAATGTTTTATTTTTGAACGTCAGTTCACATTTGTAGGTGGATCATCAGTGTTAGAGCTAAAATTAGCATGTTTAAAGTGATTTTCATGCTTCCAGGGGCTCGGGAAGTGAATTAAATACTATTTGGAGGCATTTAATGTTCACTCAAAAACAGCTGATTTTTGACAAAAGAGATAACACCCCCCATTACGTCATGCTTCAGAAATGTGGAAAATGGTCCGTTTTCAAATGTTTTATTTTTGAACGTCAGTTCACATTTGTAGGTGGATCATCAGTGTTAGAGCTAAAATTAGCATGTTTAAAGTGATTTTCATGCTTCCAGGGGCCCTAAACACAAGATTTATGGAATGGTTAAAAGTGCGCGAAAATGGCCAGTTTACTCACTCTGAGTTCTCAAAAAGGGTTTCTTCACCCCGGGAAGTTAATTAAATACCATTTGGAGGCATTTAATGTTCGAGCAAAAACGGCTGATTTTTGACAAAAGAGATAACACCCCCCCATTACGTCATGCTTCAGAAATGTGGAAAATGGTCCGTTTTCAAATGTTTTATTTTTGAACGTCAGTTCACATTTGTAGGTGGATCATCAGTGTTAGAGCTAAAATTAGCATGTTTAAAGTGATTTTCATGCTTCCAGGGGCCCTAAACACAAGATTTATGGAATGGTTAAAAGTGCATGAAAATGGCCAATTTACTCACTCTGAGTTCTCAAAAAGGGTTTCTTCACCCCGGGAAGTTAATTAAATACCATTTGGAGGCATTTAATGTTCGAGCAAAAACGGCTGATTTTCGACAAAAGAGATAACACCCCCCCATTACGTCATGCTTCAGAAATGTGGAAAATGGTCCGTTTTCAAATGTTTTATTTTTGAACGTCAGTTCACATTTGTAGGTGGATCATCAGTGTTAGAGCTAAAATTAGCATGTTTAAAGTGATTTTCATGCTTCCAGGGGCCCTAAACACAAGATTTATGGAATGGTTAAAAGTCCATGAAAATGGCCAATTTACTCACTCTGAGTTCTCAAAAAGGGTTTCTTCACCCCGGGAAGTTAATTAAATACCATTTGGAGGCATTTAATGTTCGAGCAAAAACGGCTGATTTTCGACCAAAGAGATAACACCCCCCATTACGTCATGCTTCAGAAATGTGGAAAATGGTCCGTTTTCAAATGTTTTATTTTTGAACGTCAGTTCACATTTGTAGGTGGATCATCAGTGTTAGAGCTAAAATTAGCATGTTTAAAGTGATTTTCATGCTTCCAGGGGCTCGGGAAGTGAATTAAATACTATTTGGAGGCATTTAATGTTCAATCAAAAACAGCTGATTTTTGACAAAAGAGATAACACCCCCCCATTACGTCATGCTTCAGAAATGTGGAAAATGGTCCGTTATCAAATGTTTTATTTTTGAACGTCAGTTCACATTTGTAGGTGGATCATCAGTGTTAGAGCTAAAATTAGCATGTTTAAAGTGATTTTCATGCTTCCAGGGGCCCTAAACACAAGATTTATGGAATGGTTAAAAGTGCATGAAAATGGCCAATTTACTCACTCTGAGTTCTCAAAAAGGGTTTCTTCACCCCGGGAAGTTAATTAAATACCATTTGGAGGCATTTAATGTTCGAGCAAAAACGGCTGATTTTCGACAAAAGAGATAACACCCCCCCATTACGTCATGCTTCAGAAATGTGGAAAATGGTCCGTTTTCAAATGTTTTATTTTTGAACGTCAGTTCATATTTGTAGGTGGATCATCAGTGTTAGAGCTAAAATTAGCTTGTTTAAAGTGATTTTCATGCTTCCAGGGGCTCGGGAAGTGAATTAAATACTATTTGGAGGCATTTAATGCTCAATCAAAAACAGCTGATTTTTGACAAAAGAGATAACACCCCCCCATTACGTCATGCTTCAGAAATGTGGAAAATGGTCCGTTTTCAAATGTTTTATTTTTGAACATCAGTTCACATTTGTAGGTGGATCATCAGTGTTAGAGCTAAAATTAGCATGTTTAAAGTGATTTTCATGCTTCCAGGGTCCCTAAACACAAGATTTATGGAATGGTTAAAAGTGCATGAAAATGGCCAATTTACTCTCTCTGAGTTCTCAAAAAGGGTTTCTTCACCCCGGGAAGTTAATTAAATACCATTTGGAGGCATTTAATGTTCGAGCAAAAACGGCTGATTTTCGACAAAAGAGATAACACCCCCCCATTACGTCATGCTTCAGGAATGTGAAAAATGGTCCGTTTTCAAATGTTTTATTTTTGAACGTCAGTTCACATTTGTAGGTGGATCATCAGTGTTAGAGCTAAAATTAGCATGTTTAAAGTGATTTTCATGCTTCCAGGGGCTCGGGAAGTGAATTAAATACTATTTGGAGGCATTTAATGTTCAATCAAAAACAGCTGATTTTTGACAAAAGAGATAACACCCCCCCATTACGTCATGCTTCAGAAATGTGGAAAATGGTCCGTTTTCAAATGTTTTATTTTTGAACGTCAGTTCATATTTGTAGGTGGATCATCAGTGTTAGAGCTAAAATTAGCTTGTTTAAAGTGATTTTCATGCTTCCAGGGGCTCGGGAAGTGAATTAAATACTATTTGGAGGCATTTAATGCTCAATCAAAAACAGCTGATTTTTGACAAAAGAGATAACACCCCTCCATTACGTCATGCTTCAGAAATGTGGAAAATGGTCCGTTTTCAAATGTTTTATTTTTGAACATCAGTTCACATTTGTAGGTGGATCATCAGTGTTAGAGCTAAAATTAGCATGTTTAAAGTGATTTTCATGCTTCCAGGGTCCCTAAACACAAGATTTATGGAATGGTTAAAAGTGCATGAAAATGGCCAATTTACTCTCTCTGAGTTCTCAAAAAGGGTTTCTTCACCCCGGGAAGTTAATTAAATACCATTTGGAGGCATTTAATGTTCGAGCAAAAACGGCTGATTTTTGACAAAAGAGATAACACCCCCCCATTACGTCATGCTTCAGGAATGTGGAAAATGGTCCATTTTCAAATGTTTTATTTTTGAACGTCAGTTCACATTTGTAGGTGGATCATCAGTGTTAGAGCTAAAATTAGCATGTTTAAAGTGATTTTCATGCTTCCAGGGGCTCGGGAAGTGAATTAAATACTATTTGGAGGCATTTAATGTTCAAGCAAAAACAGCTGATTTTTGACAAAAGAGATAACACCCCCCCCATTACGTCATGCTTCAGAAATGTGGAAAATGGTCCGTTTTCAAATGTTTTATTTTTGAACGTCAGTTCACATTTGTAGGTGGATCATCAGTGTTAGAGCTAAAATTAGCATATTTAAAGTGATTTTCATGCTTCCAGGGGCCCTAAACACAAGATTTATGGAATGGTTAAAAGTGCGCGAAAATGGCCAATTTACTCACTCTGAGTTCTCAAAAAGGGTTTCTTCACCCCGGGAAGTTAATTAAATACCATTTGGAGGCATTTAATGTTCGAGCAAAAACGGCTGATTTTCGACAAAAGAGATAACACCCCCCCATTACGTCATGCTTCAGAAATGTGGAAAATGGTCCGTTTTCAAATGTTTTATTTTTGAACGTCAGTTCACATTTGTAGGTGGATCATCAGTGTTAGAGCTAAAATTAGCATGTTTAAAGTGATTTTCATGCTTCCAGGGGCTCGGGAAGTGAATTAAATACTATTTGGAGGCATTTAATGCTCAATCAAAAACAGCTGATTTTTGACAAAAGAGATAACACCCCCCCATTACGTCATGCTTCAGAAATGTGGAAAATGGTCCGTTTTCAAATGTTTTATTTTTGAACGTCAGTTCACATTTGTAGGTGGATCATCAGTGTTAGAGCTAAAATTAGCATGTTTAAAGTGATTTTCATGCTTCCAGGGTCCCTAAACACAAGATTTATGGAATGGTTAAAAGTGCATGAAAATGGCCAATTTACTCACTCTGAGTTCTCAAAAAGGGTTTCTTCACCCCGGGAAGTTAATTAAATACCATTTGGAGGCATTTAATGTTCGAGCAAAAACGGCTGATTTTCGACAAAAGAGATAACACCCCCCCATTACGTCATGCTTCAGAAATGTGGAAAATGGTCCGTTTTCAAATGTTTTATTTTTGAACGTCAGTTCATATTTGTAGGTGGATCATCAGTGTTAGAGCTAAAATTAGCTTGTTTAAAGTGATTTTCATGCTTCCAGGGGCTCGGGAAGTGAATTAAATACTATTTGGAGGCATTTAATGCTCAATCAAAAACAGCTGATTTTTGACAAAAGAGATAACACCCCCCCATTACGTCATGCTTCAGAAATGTGGAAAATGGTCCGTTTTCAAATGTTTTATTTTTGAACATCAGTTCACATTTGTAGGTGGATCATCAGTGTTAGAGCTAAAATTAGCATGTTTAAAGTGATTTTCATGCTTCCAGGGTCCCTAAACACAAGATTTATGGAATGGTTAAAAGTGCATGAAAATGGCCAATTTACTCACTCTGAGTTCTCAAAAAGGGTTTCTTCACCCCGGGAAGTTAATTAAATACCATTTGGAGGCATTTAATGTTCGAGCAAAAACGGCTGATTTTTGACAAAAGAGATAACACCCCCCCATTACGTCATGCTTCAGGAATGTGGAAAATGGTCCATTTTCAAATGTTTTATTTTTGAACGTCAGTTCACATTTGTAGGTGGATCATCAGTGTTAGAGCTAAAATTAGCATGTTTAAAGTGATTTTCATGCTTCCAGGGGCTCGGGAAGTGAATTAAATACTATTTGGAGGCATTTATTGTTCAAGCAAAAACAGCTGATTTTTGACAAAAGAGATAACACCCCCCCATTACGTCATGCTTCAGAAATGTGGAAAATGGTCCGTTTTCAAATGTTTTATTTTTGAACGTCAGTTCACATTTGTAGGTGGATCATCAGTGTTAGAGCTAAAATTAGCATGTTTAAAGTGATTTTCATGCTTCCAGGGGCCCTAAACACAAGATTTTTGGAATGGTTAAAAGTGCATGAAAATGGCCAATTTACTCACTCTGAGTTCTCAAAAAGGGTTTCTTCACCCCGGGAAGTTAATTAAATACCATTTGGAGGCATTTAATGTTCGAGCAAAAACGGCTGATTTTCGACAAAAGAGATAACACCCCCCCATTACGTCATGCTTCAGAAATGTGGAAAATGGTCCGTTTTCAAATGTTTTATTTTTGAACGTCAGTTCACATTTGTAGGTGGATCATCAGTGTTAGAGCTAAAATTAGCATGTTTAAAGTGATTTTCATGCTTCCAGGGGCCCTAAACACAAGATTTATGGAATGGTTAAAAGTCCATGAAAATGGCCAATTTACTCACTCTGAGTTCTCAAAAAGGGTTTCTTCACCCCGGGAAGTTAATTAAATACCATTTGGAGGCATTTAATGTTCGAGCAAAAACGGCTGATTTTCGACCAAAGAGATAACACCCCCCATTACGTCATGCTTCAGAAATGTGGAAAATGGTCCGTTTTCAAATGTTTTATTTTTGAACGTCAGTTCACATTTGTAGGTGGATCATCAGTGTTAGAGCTAAAATTAGCATGTTTAAAGTGATTTTCATGCTTCCAGGGGCTCGGGAAGTGAATTAAATACTATTTGGAGGCATTTAATGTTCAATCAAAAACAGCTGATTTTTGACAAAAGAGATAACACCCCCCCATTACGTCATGCTTCAGAAATGTGGAAAATGGTCCGTTATCAAATGTTTTATTTTTGAACGTCAGTTCACATTTGTAGGTGGATCATCAGTGTTAGAGCTAAAATTAGCATGTTTAAAGTGATTTTCATGCTTCCAGGGGCCCTAAACACAAGATTTATGGAATGGTTAAAAGTGCATGAAAATGGCCAATTTACTCACTCTGAGTTCTCAAAAAGGGTTTCTTCACCCCGGGAAGTTAATTAAATACCATTTGGAGGCATTTAATGTTCGAGCAAAAACGGCTGATTTTCGACAAAAGAGATAACACCCCCCCATTACGTCATGCTTCAGAAATGTGGAAAATGGTCCGTTTTCAAATGTTTTATTTTTGAACGTCAGTTCATATTTGTAGGTGGATCATCAGTGTTAGAGCTAAAATTAGCTTGTTTAAAGTGATTTTCATGCTTCCAGGGGCTCGGGAAGTGAATTAAATACTATTTGGAGGCATTTAATGCTCAATCAAAAACAGCTGATTTTTGACAAAAGAGATAACACCCCCCCATTACGTCATGCTTCAGAAATGTGGAAAATGGTCCGTTTTCAAATGTTTTATTTTTGAACATCAGTTCACATTTGTAGGTGGATCATCAGTGTTAGAGCTAAAATTAGCATGTTTAAAGTGATTTTCATGCTTCCAGGGTCCCTAAACACAAGATTTATGGAATGGTTAAAAGTGCATGAAAATGGCCAATTTACTCACTCTGAGTTCTCAAAAAGGGTTTCTTCACCCCGGGAAGTTAATTAAATACCATTTGGAGGCATTTAATGTTCGAGCAAAAACGGCTGATTTTCGACAAAAGAGATAACACCCCCCCATTACGTCATGCTTCAGAAATGTGGAAAATGGTCCGTTTTCAAATGTTTTATTTTTGAACGTCAGTTCATATTTGTAGGTGGATCATCAGTGTTAGAGCTAAAATTAGCTTGTTTAAAGTGATTTTCATGCTTCCAGGGGCTCGGGAAGTGAATTAAATACTATTTGGAGGCATTTAATGCTCAATCAAAAACAGCTGATTTTTGACAAAAGAGATAACACCCCCCCATTACGTCATGCTTCAGAAATGTGGAAAATGGTCCGTTTTCAAATGTTTTATTTTTGAACATCAGTTCACATTTGTAGGTGGATCATCAGTGTTAGAGCTAAAATTAGCATGTTTAAAGTGATTTTCATGCTTCCAGGGTCCCTAAACACAAGATTTATGGAATGGTTAAAAGTGCATGAAAATGGCCAATTTACTCACTCTGAGTTCTCAAAAAGGGTTTCTTCACCCCGGGAAGTTAATTAAATACCATTTGGAGGCATTTAATGTTCGAGCAAAAACGGCTGATTTTTGACAAAAGAGATAACACCCCCCCATTACGTCATGCTTCAGGAATGTGGAAAATGGTCCATTTTCAAATGTTTTATTTTTGAACGTCAGTTCACATTTGTAGGTGGATCATCAGTGTTAGAGCTAAAATTAGCATGTTTAAAGTGATTTTCATGCTTCCAGGGGCTCGGGAAGTGAATTAAATACTATTTGGAGGCATTTAATGTTCAAGCAAAAACAGCTGATTTTTGACAAAAGAGATAACACCCCCCCATTACGTCATGCTTCAGAAATGTGGAAAATGGTCCGTTTTCAAATGTTTTATTTTTGAACGTCAGTTCACATTTGTAGGTGGATCATCAGTGTTAGAGCTAAAATTAGCATATTTAAAGTGATTTTCATGCTTCCAGGGGCCCTAAACACAAGATTTATGGAATGGTTAAAAGTGCGCGAAAATGGCCAATTTACTCACTCTGAGTTCTCAAAAAGGGTTTCTTCACCCCGGGAAGTTAATTAAATACCATTTGGAGGCATTTAATGTTCGAGCAAAAACGGCTGATTTTCGACAAAAGAGATAACACCCCCCCATTACGTCATGCTTCAGAAATGTGGAAAATGGTCCGTTTTCAAATGTTTTATTTTTGAACGTCAGTTCACATTTGTAGGTGGATCATCAGTGTTAGAGCTAAAATTAGCATGTTTAAAGTGATTTTCATGCTTCCAGGGGCTCGGGAAGTGAATTAAATACTATTTGGAGGCATTTAATGCTCAATCAAAAACAGCTGATTTTTGACAAAAGAGATAACACCCCCCCATTACGTCATGCTTCAGAAATGTGGAAAATGGTCCGTTTTCAAATGTTTTATTTTTGAACGTCAGTTCACATTTGTAGGTGGATCATCAGTGTTAGAGCTAAAATTAGCATGTTTAAAGTGATTTTCATGCTTCCAGGGTCCCTAAACACAAGATTTATGGAATGGTTAAAAGTGCATGAAAATGGCCAATTTACTCACTCTGAGTTCTCAAAAAGGGTTTCTTCACCCCGGGAAGTTAATTAAATACCATTTGGAGGCATTTAATGTTCGAGCAAAAACGGCTGATTTTCGACAAAAGAGATAACACCCCCCCATTACGTCATGCTTCAGAAATGTGGAAAATGGTCCGTTTTCAAATGTTTTATTTTTGAACGTCAGTTCATATTTGTAGGTGGATCATCAGTGTTAGAGCTAAAATTAGCTTGTTTAAAGTGATTTTCATGCTTCCAGGGGCTCGGGAAGTGAATTAAATACTATTTGGAGGCATTTAATGCTCAATCAAAAACAGCTGATTTTTGACAAAAGAGATAACACCCCCCCATTACGTCATGCTTCAGAAATGTGGAAAATGGTCCGTTTTCAAATGTTTTATTTTTGAACATCAGTTCACATTTGTAGGTGGATCATCAGTGTTAGAGCTAAAATTAGCATGTTTAAAGTGATTTTCATGCTTCCAGGGTCCCTAAACACAAGATTTATGGAATGGTTAAAAGTGCATGAAAATGGCCAATTTACTCACTCTGAGTTCTCAAAAAGGGTTTCTTCACCCCGGGAAGTTAATTAAATACCATTTGGAGGCATTTAATGTTCGAGCAAAAACGGCTGATTTTTGACAAAAGAGATAACACCCCCCCATTACGTCATGCTTCAGGAATGTGGAAAATGGTCCATTTTCAAATGTTTTATTTTTGAACGTCAGTTCACATTTGTAGGTGGATCATCAGTGTTAGAGCTAAAATTAGCATGTTTAAAGTGATTTTCATGCTTCCAGGGGCTCGGGAAGTGAATTAAATACTATTTGGAGGCATTTAATGTTCAAGCAAAAACAGCTGATTTTTGACAAAAGAGATAACACCCCCCCATTACGTCATGCTTCAGAAATGTGGAAAATGGTCCGTTTTCAAATGTTTTATTTTTGAACGTCAGTTCACATTTGTAGGTGGATCATCAGTGTTAGAGCTAAAATTAGCATGTTTAAAGTGATTTTCATGCTTCCAGGGGCCCTAAACACAAGATTTATGGAATGGGTAAAAGTGCATGAAAATGGCCAATTTACTCACTCTGAGTTCTCAAAAAGGGTTTCTTCACCCCGGGAAGTTAATTAAATACCATTTGGAGGCATTTAATGTTCGAGCAAAAACGGCTGATTTTCGACAAAAGAGATAACACCCCCCCATTACGTCATGCTTCAGAAATGTGGAAAATGGTCAGTTTTCAAATGTTTTATTTTTGAACGTCAGTTCACATTTGTAGGTGGATCATCAGTGTTAGAGCTAAAATTAGCATGTTTAAAGTGATTTTCATGCTTCCAGGGGCTCGGGAAGTGAATAAATACTATTTGGAGGCATTTAATGCTCAATCAAAAACAGCTGATTTTTGACAAAAGAGATAACACCCCCCCATTACGTCATGCTTCAGAAATGTGGAAAATGGTCCGTTTTCAAATGTTTTATTTTTGAACGTCAGTTCACATTTGTAGGTGGATCATCAGTGTTAGAGCTAAAATTAGCATGTTTAAAGTGATTTTCATGCTTCCAGGGTCCCTAAACACAAGATTTATGGAATGGTTAAAAGTGCATGAAAATGGCCAATTTACTCACTCTGAGTTCTCAAAAAGGGTTTCTTCACCCCGGGAAGTTAATCAAATACCATTTGGAGGCATTTAATGTTCGAGCAAAAACGGCTGATTTTCGACAAAAGAGATAACACCCCCCCATTACGTCATGCTTCAGAAATGTGGAAAATGGTCCGTTTTCAAATGTTATATTTTTGAACGTCAGTTCACATTTGTAGGTGGATCATCAGTGTTAGAGCTAAAATTAGCATGTTTAAAGTGATGTTCATGCTTCCAGGGGCTCGGGAAGTGAATTAAATACTATTTGGAGGCATTTAATGTTCAATCAAAAACAGCTGATTTTTGACAAAAGAGATAACACCCCCCCCATTACGTCATGCTTCAGGAATGTGGAAAATGGTCCGTTATCAAATGTTTTATTTTTGAACGTCAGTTCACATTTGTAGGTGGATCATCAGTGTTAGAGCTAAAATTAGCATGTTTAAAGTGATTTTCATGCTTCCAGGGGCTCGGGAAGTGAATTAAATACTATTTGGAGGCATTTAATGTTCAATCAAAAACAGCAGATTTTTGACAAAAGAGATAACACCCCCCCATTACGTCATGCTTCAGAAATGTGGAAAATGGTCCGTTTTCAAATGTTTTATTTTTGAACGTCAGTTCACATTTGTAGGTGGATCATCAGTGTTATAGCTAAAATTAGCATGTTTAAAGTGATTTTCATGCTTCCAGGGGCCCTAAACACAAGATTTATGGAATGGTTAAAAGTGCGTGAAAATGGCCAATTTACTCACTCTGAGTTCTCAAAAAGGGTTTCTTCACCCCGGGAAGTTAATTAAATACCATTTGGAGGCATTTAATGTTCGAGCAAAAACGGCTGATTTTCGACAAAAGAGATAACACCCCCCCATTACGTCATGCTTCAGAAATGTGGAAAATGGTCCATTTTCAAATGTTTTATTTTTGAACGTCAGTTCACATTTGTAGGTGGACCATCAGTGTTAGAGCTAAAATTAGCATGTTTAAAGTGATTTTCATGCTTCCAGGGGCTCGGGAAGTGAATTAAATACTATTTGGAGGCATTTAATGTTCAAGCAAAAACAGCTGATTTTTGACAAAAGAGATAACACCCCCCCATTACGTCATGCTTCAGAAATGTGGAAAATGGTCCGTTTTCAAATGTTTTATTTTTGAACGTCAGTTCACATTTGTAGGTGGATCATCAGTGTTAGAGCTAAAATTAGCATGTTTAAAGTGATTTTCATGCTTCCAGGGGCCCTAAACACAAGATTTATGGAATGGTTAAAAGTGCGCGAAAATGGCCAATTTACTCACTCTGAGTTCTCAAAAAGGGTTTCTTCACCCCGGGAAGTTAATTAAATACCATTTGGAGGCATTTAATGTTCGAGCAAAAACGGCTGATTTTTGACAAAAGAGATAACACCCCCCCATTACGTCATGCTTCAGAAATGTGGAAAATGGTCCGTTTTCAAATGTTTTATTTTTGAACGTCAGTTCACATTTGTAGGTGGATCATCAGTGTTAGAGCTAAGATTAGCATGTTTAAAGTGATTTTCATGCTTCCAGGGGCCCTAAACACAAGATTTATGGAATGGTTAAAAGTGCATGAAAATGGCCAATTTACTCACTCTGAGTTCTCAAAAAGGGTTTCTTCACCCCGGGAAGTTGATTAAATACCATTTGGAGGCATTTAATGTTCGAGCAAAAACGGCTGATTTTCGACAAAAGAGATAACACCCCCCCATTACGCCATGCTTCAGAAATGTGGAAAATGGTCCGTTTTCAAATGTTTTATTTTTGAACGTCAGTTCACATTTGTAGGTGGATCATCAGTGTTAGAGCTAAAATTAGCATGTTTAAGTGATTTTCATGCTTCCAGGGGCTCGGGAAGTGAATTAAATACTATTTGGAGGCATTTAATGTTCACTCAAAAACAGCTGATTTTTGACAAAAGAGATAACACCCCCCATTACGTCATGCTTCAGAAATGTGGAAAATGGTCCGTTTTCAAATGTTTTATTTTTGAACGTCAGTTCACATTTGTAGGTGGATCATCAGTGTTAGAGCTAAAATTAGCATGTTTAAAGTGATTTTCATGCTTCCAGGGGCCCTAAACACAAGATTTATGGAATGAATAAAAGTGCGCGAAAATGGCCAATTTACTCACTCTGAGTTCTCAAAAAGGGTTTCTTCACCCCGGGAAGTTAATTAAATACCATTTGGAGGCATTTAATGTTCGAGCAAAAACGGCTGATTTTCGACAAAAGAGATAACACCCCCCCATTACGTCATGCTTCAGAAATGTGGAAAATGGTCCGTTTTCAAATGTTTTATTTTTGAACGTCAGTTCACATTTGTAGGTGGATCATCAGTGTTAGAGCTAAAATTAGCATGTTTAAGTGATTTTCATGCTTCCAGGGGCTCGGGAAGTGAATTAAATACTATTTGGAGGCATTTAATGCTCAATCAAAAACAGCAGATTTTTGACAAAAGAGATAACACCCCCCCATTACGTCATGCTTCAGAAATGTGGAAAATGGTCCGTTTTCAAATGTTTTATTTTTGAACATCAGTTCACATTTGTAGGTGGATCATCAGTGTTAGAGCTAAAATTAGCATGTTTAAAGTGATTTTCATGCTTCCAGGGTCCCTAAACACAAGATTTATGGAATGGTTAAAAGTGCATGAAAATGGCCAATTTACTCACTCTGAGTTCTCAAAAAGGGTTTCTTCACCCCGGGAAGTTAATTAAATACCATTTGGAGGCATTTAATGTTCGAGCAAAAACGGCTGATTTTCGACAAAAGAGATAACACCCCCCCATTACGTCATGCTTCAGGAATGTGGAAAATGGTCCGTTTTCAAATGTTTTATTTTTGAACGTCAGTTCACATTTGTAGGTGGATCATCAGTGTTAGAGCTAAAATTAGCATGTTTAAAGTGATTTTCATGCTTCCAGGGACTCTGGAAGTGAATTAAATACTATTTGGAGGCATTTAATGTTCAATCAAAAACAGCTGATTTTTGACAAAAGAGATAACACCCCCCCCATTACGTCATGCTTCAGAAATGTGGAAAATGGTCCGTTTTCAAATGTTTTATTTTTGAACGTCAGTTCACATTTGTAGGTGGATCATCAGTGTTATAGCTAAAATTTGCATGTTTAAAGTGATTTTCATGCTTCCAGGGGCCCTAAACACAAGATTTATGGAATGGTTAAAAGTGCGCGAAAATGGCCCATTTAGTCACTCTGAGTTCTCAAAAAGGGTTTCTTCACCCCGGGAAGTTAATTAAATACCATTTGGAGGCATTTAATGTTCGAGCAAAAACGGCTGATTTTCGACAAAAGAGATAACACCCCCCCATTACGTCATGCTTCAGAAATGTGGAAAATGGTCCATTTTCAAATGTTTTATTTTTGAACGTCAGTTCACATTTGTAGGTGGATCATCAGTGTTAGAGCTAAAATTAGCATGTTTAAAGTGATTTTCATACTTCCAGGGGCTCGGGAAGTGAATTAAATACTATTTGGAGGCATTTAATGTTCAAGCAAAAACAGCTGATTTTTGACAAAAGAGATAACACCCCCCATTACGTCATGCTTCAGAAATGTGGAAAATGGTCCGTTTTCAAATGTTTTATTTTTGAACGTCAGTTCACATTTGTAGGTGGATCATCAGTGTTAGAGCTAAAATTAGCATGTTTAAAGTGATTTTCATGCTTCCAGGGGCCCTAAACACAAGATTTATGGAATGGTTAAAAGTGCGCGAAAATGGCCAATTTACTCACTCTGAGTTCTCAAAAAGGGTTTCTTCACCCCGGGAAGTTAATTAAATACCATTTGGAGGCATTTAATGTTCGAGCAAAAACGGCTGATTTTTGACAAAAGAGATAACACCCCCCCATTACGTCATGCTTCAGAAATGTGGAAAATGGTCCGTTTTCAAATGTTTTATTTTTGAACGTCAGTTCACATTTGTAGGTGGATCATCAGTGTTAGAGCTAAAATTAGCATGTTTAAAGTGATTTTCATGCTTCCAGGGGCCCTAAACACAAGATTTATGGAATGGTTAAAAGTCCATGAAAATGGCCAATTTACTCACTCTGAGTTCTCAAAAAGGGTTTCTTCACCCCGGGAAGTTAATTAAATACCATTTGGAGGCATTTAATGTTCGAGCAAAAACGGCTGATTTTCGACAAAAGAGATAACACCCCCCATTACGTCATGCTTCAGAAATGTGGAAAATGGTCCGTTTTCAAATGTTTTATTTTTGAACGTCAGTTCACATTTGTAGGTGGATCATCAGTGTTAGAGCTAAAATTAGCATGTTTAAAGTGATTTTCATGCTTCCAGGGGCTCGGGAAGTGAATTAAATACTATTTGGAGGCATTTAATGTTCAATCAAAAACAGCTGATTTTTGACAAAATAGATAACACCCCCCCATTACGTCATGCTTCAGAAATGTGGAAAATGGTCCGTTATCAAATGTTTTATTTTTGAACGTCAGTTCACATTTGTAGGTGGATCATCAGTGTTAGAGCTAAAATTAGCATGTTTAAAGTGATTTTCATGCTTCCAGGGCCCCTAAACACAAGATTTATGGAATGGTTAAAAGTGCATGAAAATGGCCAATTTACTCACTCTGAGTTCTCAAAAAGGGTTTCTTCCCCCCGGGAAGTTAATTAAATACCATTTGGAGGCATTTAATGTTCGAGCAAAAACGGCTGATTTTCGACAAAAGAGATAACACCCCCCCCAGTACGTCATGCTTCAGAAATGTGGAAAATGGTCCGTTTTCAAATGTTTTATTTTTGAACGTCAGTTCATATTTGTAGGTGGATCATCAGTGTTAGAGCTAAAATTAGCTTGTTTAAAGTGATTTTCATGCTTCCAGGGGCTCGGGAAGTGAATTAAATACTATTTGGAGGCATTTAATGCTCAATCAAAAACAGCTGATTTTTGACAAAAGAGATAACACCCCCCCATTACGTCATGCTTCAGAAATGTGGAAAATGGTCCCTTTTCAAATGTTTTATTTTTGAACGTCAGTTCACATTTGTAGGTGGATCATCAGTGTTAGAGCTAAAATTAGCATGTTTAAAGTGATTTTCATGCTTCCAGGGTCCCTAAACACAAGATTTATGGAATGGTTAAAAGTGCATGAAAATGGCCAATTTACTCACTCTGAGTTCTCAAAAAGGGTTTCTTCACCCCGGGAAGTTAATTAAATACCATTTGGAGGCATTTAATGTTCGAGCAAAAACTGCTGATTTTCGACAAAAGAAATAACACCCCCCCATTACGTCATGCTTCAGGAATGTGGAAAATGGTCCGTTTTCAAATGTTTTATTTTTGAACGTCAGTTCACATTTGTAGGTGGATCATCAGTGTTAGAGCTAAAATTAGCATGTTTAAAGTGATTTTCATGCTTCCCAGGGCTCGGGAAGTGAATTAAATACTATTTGGAGGCATTTAATGTTCAATCAAAAACAGCTGATTTTTGACAAAAGAGATAACACCCCCCCCATTACGTCATGCTTCAGAAATGTGGAAAATGGTCCGTTTTCAAATGTTTTATTTTTGAACGTCAGTTCACATTTGTAGGTGGATCATCAGTGTTATAGCTAAAATTTGCATGTTTAAAGTGATTTTCATGCTTCCAGGGGCCCTAAACACAAGATTTATGGAATGGTTAAAAGTGTGCGAAAATGGCCAATTTACTCACTCTGAGTTCTCAAAAAGGGTTTCTTCACCCCGGGAAGTTAATTAAATACCATTTGGAGGCATTTAATGTTCGAGCAAAAACGGCTGATTTTCGACAAAGGAGATAACACCCCCCCATTACGTCATGCTTCAGAAATGTGGAAAATGGTCCATTTTCAAATGTTTTATTTTTGAACGTCAGTTCACATTTGTAGGTGGATCATCAGTGTTAGAGCTAAAATTAGCATGTTTAAAGTGATTTTCATGCTTCCAGGGGCTCGGGAAGTGAATTAAATACTATTTGGAGGCATTTAATGTTCAAGCAAAAACAGCTGATTTTTGACAAAAGAGATAACACCCCCCCATTACGTCATGCTTCAGAAATGTGGAAAATGGTCCGTTTTCAAATGTTTTATTTTTGAACGTCAGTTCACATTTGTAGGTGGATCATCAGTGTTAGAGCTAAAATTAGCATGTTTAAAGTGATTTTCATGCTTCCAGGGGCCCTAAACACAAGATTTATGGAATGGTTAAAAGTGTGCGAAAATGGCCAATTTACTCACTCTGAGTTCTCAAAAAGGGTTTCTTCACCCCGGGAAGTTAATTAAATACCATTTGGAGGCATTTAATGTTCGAGCAAAAACGGCTGATTTTCGACAAAAGAGATAACACCCCCCCATTACGTCATGCTTCAGAAATGTGGAAAATGGTCCGTTTTCAAATGTTTTATTTTTGAACGTCAGTTCACATTTGTAGGTGGATCATCAGTGTTAGAGCTAAAATTAGCATGTTTAAAGTGATTTTCATGCTTCCAGGGGCCCTAAACACAAGATTTATGGAATGGTTAAAAGTCCATGAAAATGGCCAATTTACTCACTCTGAGTTCTCAAAAAGGGTTTCTTCACCCCGGGAAGTTAATTAAATACCATTTGGAGGCATTTAATGTTCGAGCAAAAACGGCTGATTTTCGACAAAAGAGATAACACCCCCCATTACGTCATGCTTCAGAAATGTGGAAAATGGTCCGTTTTCAAATGTTTTATTTTTGAACGTCAGTTCACATTTGTAGGTGGATCATCAGTGTTAGAGCTAAAATTAGCATGTTTAAAGTGATTTTCATGCTTCCAGGGGCTCGGGAAGTGAATTAAATACTATTTGGAGGCATTTAATGTTCAATCAAAAACAGCTGATTTTTGACAAAAGAGATAACACCCCCCCATTACGTCATGCTTCAGAAATGTGGAAAATGGTCCGTTATCAAATGTTTTATTTTTGAACGTCAGTTCACATTTGTAGGTGGATCATCAGTGTTAGAGCTAAAATTAGCATGTTTAAAGTGATTTTCATGCTTCCAGGGGCCCTAAACACAAGATTTATGGAATGGTTAAAAGTGCATGAAAATGGCCAATTTACTCACTCTGAGTTCTCAAAAAGGGTTTCTTCCCCCCGGGAAGTTAATTAAATACCATTTGGAGGCATTTAATGTTCGAGCAAAAACGGCTGATTTTCGACAAAAGAGATAACACCCCCCCATTACGTCATGCTTCAGAAATGTGGAAAATGGTCCGTTTTCAAATGTTTTATTTTTGAACGTCAGTTCATATTTGTAGGTGGATCATCAGTGTTAGAGCTAAAATTAGCTTGTTTAAAGTGATTTTCATGCTTCCAGGGGCTCGGGAAGTGAATTAAATACTATTTGGAGGCATTTAATGCTCAATCAAAAACAGCTGATTTTTGACAAAAGAGATAACACCCCCCCATTACGTCATGCTTCAGAAATGTGGAAAATGGTCCGTTTTCAAATGTTTTATTTTTGAACATCAGTTCACATTTGTAGGTGGATCATCAGTGTTAGAGCTAAAATTAGCATGTTTAAAGTGATTTTCATGCTTCCAGGGTCCCTAAACACAAGATTTATGGAATAGTTAAAAGTGCATGAAAATGGCCAATTTACTCACTCTGAGTTCTCAAAAAGGGTTTCTTCACCCCGGGAAGTTAATTAAATACCATTTGGAGGCATTTAATGTTCGAGCAAAAACTGCTGATTTTCGACAAAAGAGATAACACCCCCCCATTACGTCATGCTTCAGGAATGTGGAAAATGGTCCGTTTTCAAATGTTTTATTTTTGAACGTCAGTTCACATTTGTAGGTGGATCATCAGTGTTAGAGCTAAAATTAGCATGTTTAAAGTGATTTTCATGCTTCCAGGGGCTCGGGAAGTGAATTAAATACTATTTGGAGGCATTTAATGTTCAATCAAAAACAGCTGATTTTTGACAAAAGAGATAACACCCCCCCATTACGTCATGCTTCAGAAATGTGGAAAATGGTCCGTTTTCAAATGTTTTATTTTTGAACGTCAGTTCACATTTGTAGGTGGATCATCAGTGTTATAGCTAAAATTAGCATGTTTAAAGTGATTTTCATGCTTCCAGGGGCCCTAAACACAAGATTTATGGAATGGTTAAAAGTGCGCGAAAATGGCCAATTTACTCACTCTGAGTTCTCAAAAAGGGTTTCTTCACCCCGGGAAGTTAATTAAATACCATTTGGAGGCATTTAATGTTCGAGCAAAAACGGCTGATTTTCGACAAAAGAGATAACACCCCCCATTACGTCATGCTTCAGAAATGTGGAAAATGGTCCGTTTTCAAATGTTTTATTTTTGAACGTCAGTTCACATTTGTAGGTGGATCATCAGTGTTAGAGCTAAAATTAGCATGTTTAAAGTGATTTTCATGCTTCCAGGGGCTCGGGAAGTGAATTAAATACTATTTGGAGGCATTTAATGTTCAATCAAAAACAGCTGATTTTTGACAAAATAGATAACACCCCCCCATTACGTCATGCTTCAGAAATGTGGAAAATGGTCCGTTATCAAATGTTTTATTTTTGAACGTCAGTTCACATTTGTAGGTGGATCATCAGTGTTAGAGCTAAAATTAGCATGTTTAAAGTGATTTTCATGCTTCCAGGGCCCCTAAACACAAGATTTATGGAATGGTTAAAAGTGCATGAAAATGGCCAATTTACTCACTCTGAGTTCTCAAAAAGGGTTTCTTCACCCCGGGAAGTTAATTAAATACCATTTGGAGGCATTTAATGTTCGAGCAAAAACGGCTGATTTTCGACAAAAGAGATAACACCCCCCCCAGTACGTCATGCTTCAGAAATGTGGAAAATGGTCCGTTTTCAAATGTTTTATTTTTGAACGTCAGTTCATATTTGTAGGTGGATCATCAGTGTTAGAGCTAAAATTAGCTTGCTTAAAGTGATTTTCATGCTTCCAGGGGCTCGGGAAGTGAATTAAATACTATTTGGAGGCATTTAATGCTCAATCAAAAACAGCTGATTTTTGACAAAAGAGATAACACCCCCCCATTACGTCATGCTTCAGAAATGTGGAAAATGGTCCGTTTTCAAATGTTTTATTTTTGAACGTCAGTTCACATTTGTAGGTGGATCATCAGTGTTAGAGCTAAAATTAGCATGTTTAAAGTGATTTTCATGCTTCCAGGTTCCCTAAACACAAGATTTATGGAATGGTTAAAAGTGCATGAAAATGGCCAATTTACTCACTCTGAGTTCTCAAAAAGGGTTTCTTCACCCCGGGAAGTTAATTAAATACCATTTGGAGGCATTTAATGTTCGAGCAAAAACTGCTGATTTTCGACAAAAGAAATAACACCCCCCCATTACGTCATGCTTCAGGAATGGGGAAAATGGTCCGTTTTCAAATGTTTTATTTTTGAACGTCAGTTCACATTTGTAGGTGGATCATCAGTGTTAGAGCTAAAATTAGCATGTTTAAAGTGATTTTCATGCTTCCCAGGGCTCGGGTAGTGAATTAAATACTATTTGGAGGCATTTAATGTTCAATCAAAAACAGCTGATTTTTGACAAAAGAGATAACACCCCCCCCATTACGTCATGCTTCAGAAATGTGGAAAATGGTCCGTTTTCAAATGTTTTATTTTTGAACGTCAGTTCACATTTGTAGGTGGATCATCAGTGTTATAGCTAAAATTTGCATGTTTAAAGTGATTTTCATGCTTCCAGGGGCCCTAAACACAAGATTTATGGAATGGTTAAAAGTGTGCGAAAATGGCCAATTTACTCACTCTGAGTTCTCAAAAAGGGTTTCTTCACCCCGGGAAGTTAATTAAATACCATTTGGAGGCATTTAATGTTCGAGCAAAAACGGCTGATTTTCGACAAAAGAGATAACACCCCCCCATTACGTCATGCTTCAGAAATGTGGAAAATGGTCCATTTTCAAATGTTTTATTTTTGAACGTCAGTTCACATTTGTAGGTGGATCATCAGTGTTGGAGCTAAAATTAGCATGTTTAAAGTGATTTTCATGCTTCCAGGGGCTCGGGAAGTGAATTAAATACTATTTGGAGGCATTTAATGTTCAAGCAAAAACAGCTGATTTTTGACAAAAGAGATAACACCCCCCCATTACGTCATGCTTCAGAAATGTGGAAAATGGTCCGTTTTCAAATGTTTTATTTTTGAACGTCAGTTCACATTTGTAGGTGGATCATCAGTGTTAGAGCTAAAATTAGCATGTTTAAAGTGATTTTCATGCTTCCAGGGGCCCTAAACACAAGATTTATGGAATGGTTAAAAGTGTGCGAAAATGGCCAATTTACTCACTCTGAGTTCTCAAAAAGGGTTTCTTCACCCCGGGAAGTTAATTAAATACCATTTGGAGGCATTTAATATTCGAGCAAAAACGGCTGATTTTCGACAAAAGAGATAACACCCCCCCATTACGTCATGCTTCAGAAATGTGGAAAATGGTCCGTTTTCAAATGTTTTATTTTTGAACGTCAGTTCACATTTGTAGGTGGATCATCAGTGTTAGAGCTAAAATTAGCATGTTTAAAGTGATTTTCATGCTTCCAGGGGCCCTAAACACAAGATTTATGGAATGGTTAAAAGTCCATGAAAATGGCCAATTTACTCACTCTGAGTTCTCAAAAAGGGTTTCTTCACCCCGGGAAGTTAATTAAATACCATTTGGAGGCATTTAATGTTCGAGCAAAAACGGCTGATTTTCGACAAAAGAGATAACACCCCCCATTACGTCATGCTTCAGAAATGTGGAAAATGGTCCGTTTTCAAATGTTTTATTTTTGAACGTCAGTTCACATTTGTAGGTGGATCATCAGTGTTAGAGCTAAAATTAGCATGTTTAAAGTGATTTTCATGCTTCCAGGGGCTCGGGAAGTGAATTAAATACTATTTGGAGGCATTTAATGTTCAATCAAAAACAGCTGACTTTTGACAAAAGAGATAACACCCCCCCATTACGTCATGCTTCAGAAATGTGGAAAATGGTCCGTTATCAAATGTTTTATTTTTGAACGTCAGTTCACATTTGTAGGTGGATCATCAGTGTTAGAGCTAAAATTAGCATGTTTAAAGTGATTTTCATGCTTCCAGGGGCCCTAAACACAAGATTTATGGAATGGTTAAAAGTGCATGAAAATGGCCAATTTACTCACTCTGAGTTCTCAAAAAGGGTTTCTTCACCCCGGGAAGTTAATTAAATACCATTTGGAGGCATTTAATGTTCGAGCAAAAACGGCTGATTTTCGACAAAAGAGATAACACCCCCCATTACGTCATGCTTCAGAAATGTGGAAAATGGTCCGTTTTCAAATGTTTTATTTTTGAACGTCAGTTCACATTTGTAGGTGGATCATCAGTGTTAGAGCTAAAATTAGCATGTTTAAAGTGATTTTCATGCTTCCAGGGGCTCGGGAAGTGAATTAAATACTATTTGGAGGCATTTAATGTTCAATCAAAAACAGCTGACTTTTGACAAAAGAGATAACACCCCCCCATTACGTCATGCTTCAGAAATGTGGAAAATGGTCCGTTATCAAATGTTTTCTTTTTGAACGTCAGTTCACATTTGTAGGTGGATCATCAGTGTTAGAGCTAAAATTAGCATGTTTAAAGTGATTTTCATGCTTCCAGGGGCCCTAAACACAAGATTTATGGAATGGTTAAAAGTGCATGAAAATGGCCAATTTACTCACTCTGAGTTCTCAAAAAGGGTTTCTTCACCCCGGGAAGTTAATTAAATACCATTTGGAGGCATTTAATGTTCGAGCAAAAACGGCTGATTTTCGACAAAAGAGATAACACCCCCCCATTACGTCATGCTTCAGAAATGTGGAAAATGGTCCGTTTTCAAATGTTTTATTTTTGAACGTCAGTTCATATTTGTAGGTGGATCATCAGTGTTAGAGCTAAAATTAGCTTGTTTAAAGTGATTTTCATGCTTCCAGGGGCTCGGGAAGTGAATTAAATACTATTTGGAGGCATTTAATGCTCAATCAAAAACAGCTGATTTTTGACAAAAGAGATAACACCCCCCCATTACGTCATGCTTCAGAAATGTGGAAAATGGTCCGTTTTCAAATGTTTTATTTTTGAACATCAGTTCACATTTGTAGGTGGATCATCAGTGTTAGAGCTAAAATTAGCATGTTTAAAGTGATTTTCATGCTTCCAGGGTCCCTAAAAACAAGATTTATGGAATAGTTAAAAGTGCATGAAAATGGCCAATTTACTCACTCTGAGTTCTCAAAAAGGGTTTCTTCACCCCGGGAAGTTAATTAAATACCATTTGGAGGCATTTAATGTTCGAGCAAAAACTGCTGATTTTCGACAAAAGAGATAACACCCCCCCATTACGTCATGCTTCAGGAATGTGGAAAATGGTCCGTTTTCAAATGTTTTATTTTTGAACGTCAGTTCACATTTGTAGGTGGATCATCAGTGTTAGAGCTAAAATTAGCATGTTTAAAGTGATTTTCATGCTTCCCAGGGCTCGGGAAGTGAATTAAATACTATTTGGAGGCATTTAATGTTCAATCAAAAACAGCTGATTTTTGACAAAAGAGATAACACCCCCCCCATTACGTCATGCTTCAGAAATGTGGAAAATGGTCCGTTTTCAAATGTTTTATTTTTGAACGTCAGTTCACATTTGTAGGTGGATCATCAGTGTTATAGCTAAAATTTGCATGTTTAAAGTGATTTTCATGCTTCCAGGGGCCCTAAACACAAGATTTATGGAATGGTTAAAAGTGTGCGAAAATTGCCAATTTACTCACTCTGAGTTCTCAAAAAGGGTTTCTTCACCCCGGGAAGTTAATTAAATACCATTTGGAGGCATTTAATGTTCGAGCAAAAACGGCTGATTTTCGACAAAAGAGATAACACCCCCCCATTACGTCATGCTTCAGAAATGTGGAAAATGGTCCATTTTCAAATGTTTTATTTTTGAACGTCAGTTCACATTTGTAGGTGGATCATCAGTGTTAGAGCTAAAATTAGCATGTTTAAAGTGATTTTCATGCTTCCAGGGGCTCGGGAAGTGAATTAAATACTATTTGGAGGCATTTAATGTTCAAGCAAAAACAGCTGATTTTTGACAAAAGAGATAACACCCCCCCATTACGTCATGCTTCAGAAATGTGGAAAATGGTCCGTTTTCAAATGTTTTATTTTTGAACGTCAGTTCACATTTGTAGGTGGATCATCAGTGTTATAGCTAAAATTTGCATGTTTAAAGTGATTTTCATGCTTCCAGGGGCCCTAAACACAAGATTTATGGAATGGTTAAAAGTGCGCGAAAATGGCCAATTTAGTCACTCTGAGTTCTCAAAAAGGGTTTCTTCACCCCGGGAAGTTAATTAAATACCATTTGGAGGCATTTAATGTTCGAGCAAAAACGGCTGATTTTCGACAAAAGAGATAACACCCCCCCATTACGTCATGCTTCAGAAATGTGGAAAATGGTCCATTTTCAAATGTTTTATTTTTGAACGTCAGTTCACATTTGTAGGTGGATCATCAGTGTTAGAGCTAAAATTAGCATGTTTAAAGTGATTTTCATACTTCCAGGGGCTCGGGAAGTGAATTAAATACTATTTGGAGGCATTTAATGTTCAAGCAAAAACAGCTGATTTTTGACAAAAGAGATAACACCCCCCATTACGTCATGCTTCAGAAATGTGGAAAATGGTCCGTTTTCAAATGTTTTATTTTTGAACGTCAGTTCACATTTGTAGGTGGATCATCAGTGTTAGAGCTAAAATTAGCATGTTTAAAGTGATTTTCATGCTTCCAGGGGCCCTAAACACAAGATTTATGGAATGGTTAAAAGTGCGCGAAAATGGCCAATTTACTCACTCTGAGTTCTCAAAAAGGGTTTCTTCACCCCGGGAAGTTAATTAAATACCATTTGGAGGCATTTAATGTTCGAGCAAAAACGGCTGATTTTTGACAAAAGAGATAACACCCCCCCATTACGTCATGCTTCAGAAATGTGGAAAATGGTCCGTTTTCAAATGTTTTATTTTTGAACGTCAGTTCACATTTGTAGGTGGATCATCAGTGTTAGAGCTAAAATTAGCATGTTTAAAGTGATTTTCATGCTTCCAGGGGCCCTAAACACAAGATTTATGGAATGGTTAAAAGTCCATGAAAATGGCCAATTTACTCACTCTGAGTTCTCAAAAAGGGTTTCTTCACCCCGGGAAGTTAATTAAATACCATTTGGAGGCATTTAATGTTCGAGCAAAAACGGCTGATTTTCGACAAAAGAGATAACACCCCCATTACGTCATGCTTCAGAAATGTGGAAAATGGTCCGTTTTCAAATGTTTTATTTTTGAACGTCAGTTCACATTTGTAGGTGGATCATCAGTGTTAGAGCTAAAATTAGCATGTTTAAAGTGATTTTCATGCTTCCAGGGGCTCGGGAAGTGAATTAAATACTATTTGGAGGCATTTAATGTTCAATCAAAAACAGCTGATTTTTGACAAAAGAGATAACACCCCCCCATTACGTCATGCTTCAGAAATGTGGAAAATGGTCCGTTATCAAATGTTTTATTTTTGAACGTCAGTTCACATTTGTAGGTGGATCATCAGTGTTAGAGCTAAAATTAGCATGTTTAAAGTGATTTTCATGCTTCCAGGGGCCCTAAACACAAGATTTATGGAATGGTTAAAAGTGCATGAAAATGGCCAATTTACTCACTCTGAGTTCTCAAAAAGGGTTTCTTCACCCCGGGAAGTTAATTAAATACCATTTGGAGGCATTTAATGTTCGAGCAAAAACGGCTGATTTTCGACAAAAGAGATAACACCCCCCCATTACGTCATGCTTCAGAAATGTGGAAAATGGTCCGTTTTCAAATGTTTTATTTTTGAACGTCAGTTCATATTTGTAGGTGGATCATCAGTGTTAGAGCTAAAATTAGCTTGTTTAAAGTGATTTTCATGCTTCCAGGGGCTCGGGAAGTGAATTAAATACTATTTGGAGGCATTTAATGCTCAATCAAAAACAGCTGATTTTTGACAAAAGAGATAACACCCCCCCATTACGTCATGCTTCAGAAATGTGGAAAATGGTCCGTTTTCAAATGTTTTATTTTTGAACATCAGTTCACATTTGTAGGTGGATCATCAGTGTTAGAGCTAAAATTAGCATGTTTAAAGTGATTTTCATGCTTCCAGGGTCCCTAAACACAAGATTTATGGAATGGTTAAAAGTGCATGAAAATGGCCAATTTACTCACTCTGAGTTCTCAAAAAGGGTTTCTTCACCCCGGGAAGTTAATTAAATACCATTTGGAGGCATTTAATGTTCGAGCAAAAACTGCTGATTTTCGACAAAAGAGATAACACCCCCCCATTACGTCATGCTTCAGGAATGTGGAAAATGGTCCGTTTTCAAATGTTTTATTTTTGAACGTCAGTTCACATTTGTAGGTGGATCATCAGTGTTAGAGCTAAAATTAGCATGTTTAAAGTGATTTTCATGCTTCCCAGGGCTCGGGAAGTGAATTAAATACTATTTGGAGGCATTTAATGTTCAATCAAAAACAGCTGATTTTTGACAAAAGAGATAACACCCCCCCCATTACGTCATGCTTCAGAAATGTGGAAAATGGTCCGTTTTCAAATGTTTTATTTTTTAACGTCAGTTCACATTTGTAGGTGGATCATCAGTGTTATAGCTAAAATGTGCATGTTTAAAGTGATTTTCATGCTTCCAGGGGCCCTAAACACAAGATTTATGGAATGGTTAAAAGTGTGCGAAAATGGCCAATTTACTCACTCTGAGTTCTCAAAAAGGGTTTCTTCACCCCGGGAAGTTAATTAAATACCATTTGGAGGCATTTAATGTTCGAGCAAAAACGGCTGATTTTCGACAAAAGAGATAACACCCCCCCATTACGTCATGCTTCAGAAATGTGGAAAATGGTCCATTTTCAAATGTTTTATTTTTGAACGTCAGTTCACATTTGTAGGTGGATCATCAGTGTTAGAGCTAAAATTAGCATGTTTAAAGTGATTTTCATGCTTCCAGGGGCTCGGGAAGTGAATTAAATACTATTTGGAGGCATTTAATGTTCAAGCAAAAACAGCTGATTTTTGACAAAAGAGATAACACCCCCCATTACGTCATGCTTCAGAAATGTGGAAAATGGTCCGTTTTCAAATGTTTTATTTTTGAACGTCAGTTCACATTTGTAGGTGGATCATCAGTGTTAGAGCTAAAATTAGCATGTTTAAAGTGATTTTCATGCTTCCCAGGGCTCGGGAAGTGAATTAAATACTATTTGGAGGCATTTAATGTTCAATCAAAAACAGCTGATTTTTGACAAAAGAGATAACACCCCCCCCATTACGTCATGCTTCAGAAATGTGGAAAATGGTCCGTTTTCAAATGTTTTATTTTTTAACGTCAGTTCACATTTGTAGGTGGATCATCAGTGTTATAGCTAAAATGTGCATGTTTAAAGTGATTTTCATGCTTCCAGGGGCCCTAAACACAAGATTTATGGAATGGTTAAAAGTGTGCGAAAATGGCCAATTTACTCACTCTGAGTTCTCAAAAAGGGTTTCTTCACCCCGGGAAGTTAATTAAATACCATTTGGAGGCATTTAATGTTCGAGCAAAAACGGCTGATTTTCGACAAAAGAGATAACACCCCCCCATTACGTCATGCTTCAGAAATGTGGAAAATGGTCCATTTTCAAATGTTTTATTTTTGAACGTCAGTTCACATTTGTAGGTGGATCATCAGTGTTAGAGCTAAAATTAGCATGTTTAAAGTGATTTTCATGCTTCCAGGGGCTCGGGAAGTGAATTAAATACTATTTGGAGGCATTTAATGTTCAAGCAAAAACAGCTGATTTTTGACAAAAGAGATAACACCCCCCATTACGTCATGCTTCAGAAATGTGGAAAATGGTCCGTTTTCAAATGTTTTATTTTTGAACGTCAGTTCACATTTGTAGGTGGATCATCAGTGTTAGAGCTAAAATTAGCATGTTTAAAGTGATTTTCATGCTTCCAGGGGCCCTAAACACAAGATTTATGGAATGGTTAAAAGTGCGCGAAAATGGCCAATTTACTTACTCTGAGTTCTCAAAAAGGGTTTCTTCACCCCGGGTAGTTAATTAAATACCATTTGCAGGCATTTAATGTTCGAGCAAAAACGGCTGATTTTCGACAAAAGAGATAACACCCCCCCATTACGTCATGCTTCAGAAATGTGGAAAATGGTCCGTTTTCAAATGATTTATTTTTGAACGTCAGTTCACATTTGTAGGTGGATCATCAGTGTTAGAGCTAAAATTAGCATGTTTAAAGTGATTTTCATGCTTCCAGGGGCCCTAAACACAAGATTTATGGAATGGTTAAAAGTCCATGAAAATGGCCAATTTACTCACTCTGAGTTCTCAAAAAGGGTTTCTTCACCCCGGGAAGTTAATTAAATACCATTTGGAGGCATTTAATGTTCGAGCAAAAACGGCTGATTTTCGACAAAAGAGATAACACCCCCCATTACGTCATGCTTCAGAAATGTGGAAAATGGTCCGTTTTCAAATGTTTTATTTTTGAACGTCAGTTCACATTTGTAGGTGGATCATCAGTGTTAGAGCTAAAATTAGCATGTTTAAAGTGATTTTCATGCTTCCAGGGGCTCGGGAAGTGAATTAAATACTATTTGGAGGCATTTAATGTTCAATCAAAAACAGCTGATTTTTGACAAAAGAGATAACACCCCCCATTACGTCATGCTTCAGAAATGTGGAAAATGGTCCGTTATCAAATGTTTTATTTTTGAACGTCAGTTCACATTTGTAGGTGGATCATCAGTGTTAGAGCTAAAATTAGCATGTTTAAAGTGATTTTCATGCTTCCAGGGGCCCTAAACACAAGATTTATGGAATGGTTAAAAGTGCATGAAAATGGCCAATTTACTCACTCTGAGTTCTCAAAAAGGGTTTCTTCACCCCGGGAAGTTAATTAAATACCATTTGGAGGCATTTAATGTTCGAGCAAAAACGGCTGATTTTCGACAAAAGAGATAACACCCCCCCATTACGTCATGCTTCAGAAATGTGGAAAATGGTCCGTTTTCAAATGTTTTATTTTTGAACGTCAGTTCATATTTGTAGGTGGATCATCAGTGTTAGAGCTAAAATTAGCTTGTTTAAAGTGATTTTCATGCTTCCAGGGGCTCGGGAAGTGAATTAAATACTATTTGGAGGCATTTAATGCTCAATCAAAAACAGCTGATTTTTGACAAAAGAGATAACACCCCCCCATTACGTCATGCTTCAGAAATGTGGAAAATGGTCCGTTTTCAAATGTTTTATTTTTGAACATCAGTTCACATTTGTAGGTGGATCATCAGTGTTAGAGCTAAAATTAGCATGTTTAAAGTGATTTTCATGCTTCCAGGGTCCCTAAACACAAGATTTATGGAATGGTTAAAAGTGCATGAAAATGGCCAATTTACTCACTCTGAGTTCTCAAAAAGGGTTTCTTCACCCCGGGAAGTTAATTAAATACCATTTGGAGGCATTTAATGTTCGAGCAAAAACGGCTGATTTTCGACAAAAGAGATAACACCCCCCCATTACGTCATGCTTCAGAAATGTGGAAAATGGTCCGTTTTCAAATGTTTTATTTTTGAACGTCAGTTCACATTTGTAGGTGGATCATCAGTGTTAGAGCTAAAATTAGCATGTTTAAAGTGATTTTCATGCTTCCAGGGGCCCTAAACACAAGATTTATGAAATGGTTAAAAGTCCATGAAAATGGCCAATTTACTCACTCTGAGTTCTCAAAAAGGGTTTCTTCACCCCGGGAAGTTAATTAAATACCATTTGGAGGCATTTAATGTTCGAGCAAAAACGGCTGATTTTCGACAAAAGAGATAACACCCCCCATTACGTCATGCTTCAGAAATGTGGAAAATGGTCCGTTTTCAAATGTTTTATTTTTGAACGTCAGTTCACATTTGTAGGTGGATCATCAGTGTTATAGCTAAAATTTGGATGTTTAAAGTGATTTTCATGCTTCCAGGGGCCCTAAACACAAGATTTATGGAATGGTTAAAAGTGTGCGAAAATGGCCAATTTACTCACTCTGAGTTCTCAAAAAGGGTTTCTTCACCCCGGGAAGTTAATTAAATACCATTTGGAGGCATTTAATGTTCGAGCAAAAACGGCTGATTTTCGACAAAAGAGATAACACCCCCCCATTACGTCATGCTTCAGAAATGTGGAAAATGGTCCATTTTCAAATGTTTTATTTTTGAACGTCAGTTCACATTTGTAGGTGGATCATCAGTGTTAGAGCTAAAATTAGCATGTTTAAAGTGATTTTCATGCTTCCAGGGGCTCGGGAAGTGAATTAAATACTATTTGGAGGCATTTAATGTTCAAGCAAAAACAGCTGATTTTTGACAAAAGAGATAACACCCCCCATTACGTCATGCTTCAGAAATGTGGAAAATGGTCCGTTTTCAAATGTTTTATTTTTGAACGTCAGTTCACATTTGTAGGTGGATCATCAGTGTTAGAGCTAAAATTAGCATGTTTAAAGTGATTTTCATGCTTCCAGGGGCCCTAAACACAAGATTTATGGAATGGTTAAAAGTGTGCGAAAATGGCCAATTTACTCACTCTGAGTTCTCAAAAAGGGTTTCTTCACCCCGGGAAGTTAATTAAATACCATTTGGAGGCATTTAATGTTCGAGCAAAAACGGCTGATTTTCGACAAAAGAGATAACACCCCCCCATTACGTCATGCTTCAGAAATGTGGAAAATGGTCCGTTTTCAAATTATTTATTTTTGAACGTCAGTTCACATTTGTAGGTGGATCATCAGTGTTAGAGCTAAAATTAGCATGTTTAAAGTGATTTTCATGCTTCCAGGGGCCCTAAACACAAGATTTATGGAATGGTTAAAAGTCCATGAAAATGGCCAATTTACTCACTCTGAGTTCTCAAAAAGGGTTTCTTCACCCCGGGAAGTTAATTAAATACCATTTGGAGGCATTTAATGTTCGAGCAAAAACGGCTGATTTTCGACAAAAGAGATAACACCCCCCATTACGTCATGCTTCAGAAATGTGGAAAATGGTCCGTTTTCAAATGTTTTATTTTTGAACGTCAGTTCACATTTGTAGGTGGATCATCAGTGTTAGAGCTAAAATTAGCATGTTTAAAGTGATTTTCATGCTTCCAGGGGCTCGGGAAGTGAATTAAATACTATTTGGAGGCATTTAATGTTCAATCAAAAACAGCTGATTTTTGACAAAAGAGATAACACCCCCCATTACGTCATGCTTCAGAAATGTGGAAAATGGTCCGTTATCAAATGTTTTATTTTTGAACGTCAGTTCACATTTGTAGGTGGATCATCAGTGTTAGAGCTAAAATTAGCATGTTTAAAGTGATTTTCATGCTTCCAGGGGCCCTAAACACAAGATTTATGGAATGGTTAAAAGTGCATGAAAATGGCCAATTTACTCACTCTGAGTTCTCAAAAAGGGTTTCTTCACCCCGGGAAGTTAATTAAATACCATTTGGAGGCATTTAATGTTCGAGCAAAAACGGCTGATTTTCGACAAAAGAGATAACACCCCCCCATTACGTCATGCTTCAGAAATGTGGAAAATGGTCCGTTTTCAAATGTTTTATTTTTGAACGTCAGTTCATATTTGTAGGTGGATCATCAGTGTTAGAGCTAAAATTAGCTTGTTTAAAGTGATTTTCATGCTTCCAGGGGCTCGGGAAGTGAATTAAATACTATTTGGAGGCATTTAATGCTCAATCAAAAACAGCTGATTTTTGACAAAAGAGATAACACCCCCCCATTACGTCATGCTTCAGAAATGTGGAAAATGGTCCGTTTTCAAATGTTTTATTTTTGAACATCAGTTCACATTTGTAGGTGGATCATCAGTGTTAGAGCTAAAATTAGCATGTTTAAAGTGATTTTCATGCTTCCAGGGTCCCTAAACACAAGATTTATGGAATGGTTAAAAGTGCATGAAAATGGCCAATTTACTCACTCTGAGTTCTCAAAAAGGGTTTCTTCACCCCGGGAAGTTAATTAAATACCATTTGGAGGCATTTAATGTTCGAGCAAAAACGGCTGATTTTCGACAAAAGAGATAACACCCCCCCATTACGTCATGCTTCAGAAATGTGGAAAATGGTCCGTTTTCAAATGTTTTATTTTTGAACGTCAGTTCACATTTGTAGGTGGATCATCAGTGTTAGAGCTAAAATTAGCATGTTTAAAGTGATTTTCATGCTTCCAGGGGCCCTAAACACAAGATTTATGGAATGGTTAAAAGTCCATGAAAATGGCCAATTTACTCACTCTGAGTTCTCAAAAAGGGTTTCTTCACCCCGGGAAGTTAATTAAATACCATTTGGAGGCATTTAATGTTCGAGCAAAAACGGCTGATTTTCGACAAAAGAGATAACACCCCCCATTACGTCATGCTTCAGAAATGTGGAAAATGGTCCGTTTTCAAATGTTTTATTTTTGAACGTCAGTTCACATTTGTAGGTGGATCATCAGTGTTAGAGCTAAAATTAGCATGTTTAAAGTGATTTTCATGCTTCCAGGGGCTCGGGAAGTGAATTAAATACTATTTGGAGGCATTTAATGTTCAATCAAAAACAGCTGATTTTTGACAAAAGAGATAACACCCCCCCATTACGTCATGCTTCAGAAATGTGGAAAATGGTCCGTTATCAAATGTTTTATTTTTGAACGTCAGTTCACATTTGTAGGTGGATCATCAGTGTTAGAGCTAAAATTAGCATGTTTAAAGTGATTTTCATGCTTCCAGGGTCCCTAAACACAAGATTTATGGAATGGTTAAAAGTGCATGAAAATGGCCAATTTACTCACTCTGAGTTCTCAAAAAGGGTTTCTTCACCCCGGGAAGTTAATTAAATACCATTTGGAGGCATTTAATGTTCGAGCAAAAACGGCTGATTTTCGACAAAAGAGATAACACCCCCCCATTACGTCATGCTTCAGAAATGTGGAAAATGGTCCGTTTTCAAATGTTTTATTTTTGAACGTCAGTTCATATTTGTAGGTGGATCATCAGTGTTAGAGCTAAAATTAGCTTGTTTAAAGTGATTTTCATGCTTCCAGGGGCTCGGGAAGTGAATTAAATACTATTTGGAGGCATTTAATGCTCAATCAAAAACAGCTGATTTTTGACAAAAGAGATAACACCCCCCCATTACGTCATGCTTCAGAAATGTGGAAAATGGTCCGTTTTCAAATGTTTTATTTTTGAACATCAGTTCACATTTGTAGGTGGATCATCAGTGTTAGAGCTAAAATTAGCATGTTTAAAGTGATTTTCATGCTTCCAGGGTCCCTAAACACAAGATTTATGGAATGGTTAAAAGTGCATGAAAATGGCCAATTTACTCACTCTGAGTTCTCAAAAAGGGTTTCTTCACCCCGGGAAGTTAATTAAATACCATTTGGAGGCATTTAATGTTCGAGCAAAAACGGCTGATTTTCGACAAAAGAGATAACACCCCCCCATTACGTCATGCTTCAGAAATGTGGAAAATGGTCCGTTTTCAAATGTTTTATTTTTGAACGTCAGTTCACATTTGTAGGTGGATCATCAGTGTTAGAGCTAAAATTAGCATGTTTAAAGTGATTTTCATGCTTCCAGGGGCCCTAAACACAAGATTTATGGAATGGTTAAAAGTCCATGAAAATGGCCAATTTACTCACTCTGAGTTCTCAAAAAGGGTTTCTTCACCCCGGGAAGTTAATTAAATACCATTTGGAGGCATTTAATGTTCGAGCAAAAACGGCTGATTTTCGACAAAAGAGATAACACCCCCCATTACGTCATGCTTCAGAAATGTGGAAAATGGTCCGTTTTCAAATGTTTTATTTTTGAACGTCAGTTCACATTTGTAGGTGGATCATCAGTGTTAGAGCTAAAATTAGCATGTTTAAAGTGATTTTCATGCTTCCAGGGGCTCGGGAAGTGAATTAAATACTATTTGGAGGCATTTAATGTTCAATCAAAAACAGCTGATTTTTGACAAAAGAGATAACACCCCCCCATTACGTCATGCTTCAGAAATGTGGAAAATGGTCCGTTATCAAATGTTTTATTTTTGAACGTCAGTTCACATTTGTAGGTGGATCATCAGTGTTAGAGCTAAAATTAGCATGTTTAAAGTGATTTTCATGCTTCCAGGGGCCCTAAACACAAGATTTATGGAATGGTTAAAAGTGCATGAAAATGGCCAATTTACTCACTCTGAGTTCTCAAAAAGGGTTTCTTCACCCCGGGAAGTTAATTAAATACCATTTGGAGGCATTTAATGTTCGAGCAAAAATGGCTGATTTTCGACAAAAGAGATAACACCCCCCCATTACGTCATGCTTCAGAAATGTGGAAAATGGTCCGTTTTCAAATGTTTTATTTTTGAACGTCAGTTCATATTTGTAGGTGGATCATCAGTATTAGAGCTAAAATTAGCTTGTTTAAAGTGATTTTCATGCTTCCAGGGGCTCGGGAAGTGAATTAAATACTATTTGGAGGCATTTAATGCTCAATCAAAAACAGCTGATTTTTGACAAAAGAGATAACACCCCCCCATTACGTCATGCTTCAGAAATGTGGAAAATGGTCCGTTTTCAAATGTTTTATTTTTGAACATCAGTTCACATTTGTAGGTGGATCATCAGTGTTAGAGCTAAAATTAGCATGTTTAAAGTGATTTTCATGCTTCCAGGGTCCCTAAACACAAGATTTATGGAATGGTTAAAAGTGCATGAAAATGGCCAATTTACTCACTCTGAGTTCTCAAAAAGGGTTTCTTCACCCCGGGAAGTTAATTAAATACCATTTGGAGGCATTTAATGTTCGAGCAAAAACGGCTGATTTTCGACAAAAGAGATAACACCCCCCCCATTACGTCATGCTTCAGAAATGTGGAAAATGGTCCGTTTTCAAATGTTTTATTTTTGAACGTCAGTTCATATTTGTAGGTGGATCATCAGTGTTAGAGCTAAAATTAGCTTGTTTAAAGTGATTTTCATGCTTCCAGGGGCTCGGGAAGTGAATTAAATACTATTTGGAGGCATTTAATGCTCAATCAAAAACAGCTGATTTTTGACAAAAGAGATAACACCCCCCCATTACGTCATGCTTCAGAAATGTGGAAAATGGTCCGTTTTCAAATGTTTTATTTTTGAACATCAGTTCACATTTATAGGTGGATCATCAGTGTTAGAGCTAAAATTAGCATGTTTAAAGTGATTTTCATGCTTCCAGGGTCCCTAAACACAAGATTTATGGAATGGTTAAAAGTGCATGAAAATGGCCAATTTACTCACTCTGAGTTCTCAAAAAGGGTTTCTTCACCCCGGGAAGTTAATTAAATACCATTTGGAGGCATTTAATGTTCGAGCAAAAACGGCTGATTTTCGACAAAAGAGATAACACCCCCCCATTACGTCATGCTTCAGGAATGTGGAAAATGGTCCATTTTCAAATGTTTTATTTTTGAACGTCAGTTCACATTTGTAGGTGGATCATCAGTGTTAGAGCTAAAATTAGCATGTTTAAAGTGATTTTCATGCTTCCAGGGGCTCGGGAAGTGAATTAAATACTATTTGGAGGCATTTAATGTTCAAGCAAAAACAGCTGATTTTTGACAAAAGAGATAACACCCCCCCATTACGTCATGCTTCAGAAATGTGGAAAATGGTCCGTTTTCAAATGTTTTATTTTTGAACGTCAGTTCACATTTGTAGGTGGATCATCAGTGTTAGAGCTAAAATTAGCATGTTTAAAGTGATTTTCATGCTTCCAGGGGCTCGGGAAGTGAATTAAATACTATTTGGAGGCATTTAATGTTCGAGCAAAAACGGCTGATTTTCGACAAAAGAGATAACACCCCCCCATTACGTCATGCTTCAGAAATGTCGAAAATGGTCCGTTTTCAAATGTTTTATTTTTGAACGTCAGTTCATATTTGTAGGTGGATCATCAGTGTTAGAGCTAAAATTAGCTTGTTTAAAGTGATTTTCATGCTTCCAGGGGCTCGGGAAGTGAATTAAATACTATTTGGAGGCATTTAATGCTCAATCAAAAACAGCTGATTTTTGACAAAAGAGATAACACCCCCCCATTACGTCATGCTTCAGAAATGTGGAAAATGGTCCGTTTTCAAATGTTTTATTTTTGAACATCAGTTCACATTTGTAGGTGGATCATCAGTGTTAGAGCTAAAATTAGCATGTTTAAAGTGATTTTCATGCTTCCAGGGTCCCTAAACACAAGATTTATGGAATGGTTAAAAGTGCATGAAAATGGCCAATTTACTCACTCTGAGTTCTCAAAAAGGGTTTCTTCACCCCGGGAAGTTAATTAAATACCATTTGGAGGCATTTAATGTTCGAGCAAAAACTGCTGATTTTCGACAAAAGAGATAACACCCCCCCATTACGTCATGCTTCAGGAATGTGGAAAATGGTCCGTTTTCAAATGTTTTATTTTTGAACGTCAGTTCACATTTGTAGGTGGATCATCAGTGTTAGAGCTAAAATTAGCATGTTTAAAGTGATTTTCATGCTTCCCAGGGCTCGGGAAGTGAATTAAATACTATTTGGAGGCATTTAATGTTCAATCAAAAACAGCTGATTTTTGACAAAAGAGATAACACCCCCCCCATTACGTCATGCTTCAGAAATGTGGAAAATGGTCCGTTTTCAAATGTTTTATTTTTGAACGTCAGTTCACATTTGTAGGTGGATCATCAGTGTTATAGCTAAAATTTGCATGTTTAAAGTGATTTTCATGCTTCCAGGGGCCCTAAACACAAGATTTATGGAATGGTTAAAAGTGTGCGAAAATGGCCAATTTACTCACTCTGAGTTCTCAAAAAGGGTTTCTTCACCCCGGGAAGTTAATTAAATACCATTTGGAGGCATTTAATGTTCGAGCAAAAACGGCTGATTTTCGACAAAAGAGATAACACCCCCCCATTACGTCATGCTTCAGAAATGTGGAAAATGGTCCATTTTCAAATGTTTTATTTTTGAACGTCAGTTCACATTTGTAGGTGGATCATCAGTGTTAGAGCTAAAATTAGCATGTTTAAAGTGATTTTCATGCTTCCAGGGGCTCGGGAAGTGAATTAAATACTATTTGGAGGCATTTAATGTTCAAGCAAAAACAGCTGATTTTTGACAAAAGAGATAACACCCCCCCATTACGTCATGCTTCAGAAATGTGGAAAATGGTCCGTTTTCAAATGTTTTATTTTTGAACGTCAGTTCACATTTGTAGGTGGATCATCAGTGTTAGAGCTAAAATTAGCATGTTTAAAGTGATTTTCATGCTTCCAGGGGCCCTAAACACAAGATTTATGGAATGGTTAAAAGTGTGCGAAAATGGCCAATTTACTCACTCTGAGTTCTCAAAAAGGGTTTCTTCACCCCGGGAAGTTAATTAAATACCATTTGGAGGCATTTAATGTTCGAGCAAAAACGGCTGATTTTCGACAAAAGAGATAACACCCCCCCATTACGTCATGCTTCAGAAATGTGGAAAATGGTCCGTTTTCAAATGTTTTATTTTTGAACGTCAGTTCACATTTGTAGGTGGATCATCAGTGTTAGAGCTAAAATTAGCATGTTTAAAGTGATTTTCATGCTTCCAGGGGCCCTAAACACAAGATTTATGGAATGGTTAAAAGTGCATGAAAATGGCCAAATTACTCACTCTGAGTTCTCAAAAAGGGTTTCTTCACCCCGGGAAGTTAATTAAATACCATTTGGAGGCATTTAATGTTCGAGCAAAAACGGCTGATTTTCGACAAAAGAGATAACACCCCCCATTACGTCATGCTTCAGAAATGTGGAAAATGGTCCGTTTTCAAATGTTTTATTTTTGAACGTCAGTTCATATTTGTAGGTGGATCATCAGTGTTAGAGCTAAAATTAGCTTGTTTAAAGTGATTTTCATGCTTCCAGGGGCTCGGGAAGTGAATTAAATACTATTTGGAGGCATTTAATGCTCAATCAAAAACAGCTGCTTTTTGACAAAAAAGATAACACCCCCCCATTACGTCATGCTTCAGAAATGTGGAAAATGGTCCGTTTTCAAATGTTTTATTTTTGAACATCAGTTCACATTTGTAGGTGGATCATCAGTGTTAGAGCTAAAATTAGCATGTTTAAAGTGATTTTCATGCTTCCAGGGTCCCTAAACACAAGATTTATGGAATGGTTAAAAGTGCATGAAAATGGCCAATTTACTCACTCTGAGTTCTCAAAAAGGGTTTCTTCACCCCGGCAAGTTAATTAAATACCATTTGGAGGCATTTAATGTTCGAGCAAAAACGGCTGATTTTCGACAAAAGAGATAACACCCCCCCATTACGTCATGCTTCAGAAATGTGGAAAACTGTCCGTTTTCAAATGTTTTATTTTTGAACGTCAGTTCACATTTGTAGGTGGATCATCAGTGTTAGAGCTAAAATTAGCATGTTTAAAGTGATTTTCATGCTTCCAGGGGCTCGGGAAGTGAATTAAATACTATTTGGAGGCATTTAATGTTCAAGCAAAAACAGCTGATTTTTGACAAAAGAGATAACACCCCCCCATTACGTCATGCTTCAGAAATGTGGAAAATGGTCCGTTTTCAAATGTTTTATTTTTGAACGTCAGTTCACATTTGTAGGTGGATCATCAGTGTTAGAGCTAAAATTAGCATGTTTAAAGTGATTTTCATGCTTCCAGGGGCTCGGGAAGTGAATTAAATACTATTTGGAGGCATTTAATGTTCGAGCAAAAACGGCTGATTTTCGACAAAAGAGATAACACCCCCCCATTACGTCATGCTTCAGAAATGTCGAAAATGGTCCGTTTTCAAATGTTTTATTTTTGAACGTCAGTTCATATTTGTAGGTGGATCATCAGTGTTAGAGCTAAAATTAGCTTGTTTAAAGTGATTTTCATGCTTCCAGGGGCTCGGGAAGTGAATTAAATACTATTTGGAGGCATTTAATGCTCAATCAAAAACAGCTGATTTTTGACAAAAGAGATAACACCCCCCCATTACGTCATGCTTCAGAAATGTGGAAAATGGTCCGTTTTCAAATGTTTTATTTTTGAACATCAGTTCACATTTGTAGGTGGATCATCAGTGTTAGAGCTAAAATTAGCATGTTTAAAGTGATTTTCATGCTTCCAGGGTCCCTAAACACAAGATTTATGGAATGGTTAAAAGTGCATGAAAATGGCCAATTTACTCACTCTGAGTTCTCAAAAAGGGTTTCTTCACCCCGGGAAGTTAATTAAATACCATTTGGAGGCATTTAATGTTCGAGCAAAAACTGCTGATTTTCGACAAAAGAGATAACACCCCCCCATTACGTCATGCTTCAGGAATGTGGAAAATGGTCCGTTTTCAAATGTTTTATTTTTGAACGTCAGTTCACATTTGTAGGTGGATCATCAGTGTTAGAGCTAAAATTAGCATGTTTAAAGTGATTTTCATGCTTCCCAGGGCTCGGGAAGTGAATTAAATACTATTTGGAGGCATTTAATGTTCAATCAAAAACAGCTGATTTTTGACAAAAGAGATAACACCCCCCCCATTACGTCATGCTTCAGAAATGTGGAAAATGGTCCGTTTTCAAATGTTTTATTTTTGAACGTCAGTTCACATTTGTAGGTGGATCATCAGTGTTATAGCTAAAATTTGCATGTTTAAAGTGATTTTCATGCTTCCAGGGGCCCTAAACACAAGATTTATGGAATGGTTAAAAGTGTGCGAAAATGGCCAATTTACTCACTCTGAGTTCTCAAAAAGGGTTTCTTCACCCCGGGAAGTTAATTAAATACCATTTGGAGGCATTTAATGTTCGAGCAAAAACGGCTGATTTTCGACAAAAGAGATAACACCCCCCCATTACGTCATGCTTCAGAAATGTGGAAAATGGTCCATTTTCAAATGTTTTATTTTTGAACGTCAGTTCACATTTGTAGGTGGATCATCAGTGTTAGAGCTAAAATTAGCATGTTTAAAGTGATTTTCATGCTTCCAGGGGCTCGGGAAGTGAATTAAATACTATTTGGAGGCATTTAATGTTCAAGCAAAAACACCTGATTTTTGACAAAAGAGATAACACCCCCCCATTACGTCATGCTTCAGAAATGTGGAAAATGGTTCGTTTTCAAATGTTTTATTTTTGAACGTCAGTTCACATTTGTAGGTGGATCATCAGTGTTAGAGCTAAAATTAGCATGTTTAAAGTGATTTTCATGCTTCCAGGGGCCCTAAACACAAGATTTATGGAATGGTTAAAAGTGTGCGAAAATGGCCAATTTACTCACTCTGAGTTCTCAAAAAGGGTTTCTTCACCCCGGGAAGTTAATTAAATACCATTTGGAGGCATTTAATGTTCGAGCAAAAACGGCTGATTTTCGACAAAAGAGATAACACCCCCCCATTACGTCATGCTTCAGAAATGTGGAAAATGGTCCGTTTTCAAATGTTTTATTTTTGAACGTCAGTTCACATTTGTAGGTGGATCATCAGTGTTAGAGCTAAAATTAGCATGTTTAAAGTGATTTTCATGCTTCCAGGGGCCCTAAACACAAGATTTATGGAATGGTTAAAAGTGCATGAAAATGGCCAAATTACTCACTCTGAGTTCTCAAAAAGGGTTTCTTCACCCCGGGAAGTTAATTAAATACCATTTGGAGGCATTTAATGTTCGAGCAAAAACGGCTGATTTTCGACAAAAGAGATAACACCCCCCATTACGTCATGCTTCAGAAATGTGGAAAATGGTCCGTTTTCAAATGTTTTATTTTTGAACGTCAGTTCATATTTGTAGGTGGATCATCAGTGTTAGAGCTAAAATTAGCTTGTTTAAAGTGATTTTCATGCTTCCAGGGGCTCGGGAAGTGAATTAAATACTATTTGGAGGCATTTAATGCTCAATCAAAAACAGCTGCTTTTTGACAAAAAAGATAACACCCCCCCATTACGTCATGCTTCAGAAATGTGGAAAATGGTCCGTTTTCAAATGTTTTATTTTTGAACATCAGTTCACATTTGTAGGTGGATCATCAGTGTTAGAGCTAAAATTAGCATGTTTAAAGTGATTTTCATGCTTCCAGGGTCCCTAAACACAAGATTTATGGAATGGTTAAAAGTGCATGAAAATGGCCAATTTACTCACTCTGAGTTCTCAAAAAGGGTTTCTTCACCCCGGCAAGTTAATTAAATACCATTTGGAGGCATTTAATGTTCGAGCAAAAACGGCTGATTTTCGACAAAAGAGATAACACCCCCCCATTACGTCATGCTTCAGAAATGTGGAAAATGGTCCGTTTTCAAATGTTTTATTTTTGAACGTCAGTTCACATTTGTAGGTGGATCATCAGTGTTAGAGCTAAAATTAGCATGTTTAAAGTGATTTTCATGCTTCCAGGGGCCCTAAACACAAGATTTATGGAATGGTTAAAAGTCCATGAAAATGGCCAATTTACTCACTCTGAGTTCTCAAAAAGGGTTTCTTCACCCCGGGAAGTTAATTAAATACCATTTGGAGGCATTTAATGTTCGAGCAAAAACGGCTGATTTTCGACAAAAGAGATAACACCCCCCATTACGTCATGCTTCAGAAATGTGGAAAATGGTCCGTTTTCAAATGTTTTATTTTTGAACGTCAGTTCACATTTGTAGGTGGATCATCAGTGTTAGAGCTAAAATTAGCATGTTTAAAGTGATTTTCATGCTTCCAGGGGCTCGGGAAGTGAATTAAATACTATTTGGAGGCATTTAATGTTCAATCAAAAACAGCTGATTTTTGACAAAAGAGATAACACCCCCCCATTACGTCATGCTTCAGAAATGTGGAAAATGGTCCGTTATCAAATGTTTTATTTTTGAACGTCAGTTCACATTTGTAGGTGGATCATCAGTGTTAGAGCTAAAATTAGCATGTTTAAAGTGATTTTCATGCTTCCAGGGGCCCTAAACACAAGATTTATGGAATGGTTAAAAGTGCATGAAAATGGCCAATTTACTCACTCTGAGTTCTCAAAAAGGGTTTCTTCACCCCGGGAAGTTAATTAAATACCATTTGGAGGCATTTAATGTTCGAGCAAAAACGGCTGATTTTCGACAAAAGAGATAACACCCCCCCATTACGTCATGCTTCAGAAATGTGGAAAATGGTCCGTTTTCAAATGTTTTATTTTTGAACGTCAGTTCATATTTGTAGGTGGATCATCAGTGTTAGAGCTAAAATTAGCTTGTTTAAAGTGATTTTCATGCTTCCAGGGGCTCGGGAAGTGAATTAAATACTATTTGGAGGCATTTAATGCTCAATCAAAAACAGCTGATTTTTGACAAAAGAGATAACACCCCCCCATTACGTCATGCTTCAGAAATGTGGAAAATGGTCCGTTTTCAAATGTTTTATTTTTGAACATCAGTTCACATTTGTAGGTGGATCATCAGTGTTAGAGCTAAAATTAGCATGTTTAAAGTGATTTTCATGCTTCCAGGGTCCCTAAACACAAGATTTATGGAATGGTTAAAAGTGCATGAAAATGGCCAATTTACTCACTCTGAGTTCTCAAAAAGGGTTTCTTCACCCCGGGAAGTTAATTAAATACCATTTGGAGGCATTTAATGTTCGAGCAAAAACGGCTGATTTTCGACAAAAGAGATAACACCCCCCCCATTACGTCATGCTTCAGAAATGTGGAAAATGGTCCGTTTTCAAATGTTTTATTTTTGAACGTCAGTTCATATTTGTAGGTGGATCATCAGTGTTAGAGCTAAAATTAGCATGTTTAAAGTGATTTTCATGCTTCCAGGGGCCCTAAACACAAGATTTATGGAATGGTTAAAAGTCCATGAAAATGGCCAATTTACTCACTCTGAGTTCTCAAAAAGGGTTTCTTCACCCCGGGAAGTTAATTAAATACCATTTGGAGGCATTTAATGTTCGAGCAAAAACGGCTGATTTTCGACAAAAGAGATAACACCCCCCATTACGTCATGCTTCAGAAATGTGGAAAATGGTCCGTTTTCAAATGTTTTATTTTTGAACGTCAGTTCACATTTGTAGGTGGATCATCAGTGTTAGAGCTAAAATTAGCATGTTTAAAGTGATTTTCATGCTTCCAGGGGCTCGGGAAGTGAATTAAATACTATTTGGAGGCATTTAATGTTCAATCAAAAACAGCTGATTTTTGACAAAAGAGATAACACCCCCCCATTACGTCATGCTTCAGAAATGTGGAAAATGGTCCGTTATCAAATGTTTTATTTTTGAACGTCAGTTCACATTTGTAGGTGGATCATCAGTGTTAGAGCTAAAATTAGCATGTTTAAAGTGATTTTCATGCTTCCAGGGGCCCTAAACACAAGATTTATGGAATGGTTAAAAGTGCATGAAAATGGCCAATTTACTCACTCTGAGTTCTCAAAAAGGGTTTCTTCACCCCGGGAAGTTAATTAAATACCATTTGGAGGCATTTAATGTTCGAGCAAAAACGGCTGATTTTCGACAAAAGAGATAACACCCCCCCATTACGTCATGCTTCAGAAATGTGGAAAATGGTCCGTTTTCAAATGTTTTATTTTTGAACGTCAGTTCATATTTGTAGGTGGATCATCAGTGTTAGAGCTAAAATTAGCTTGTTTAAAGTGATTTTCATGCTTCCAGGGGCTCGGGAAGTGAATTAAATACTATTTGGAGGCATTTAATGCTCAATCAAAAACAGCTGATTTTTGACAAAAGAGATAACACCCCCCCATTACGTCATGCTTCAGAAATGTGGAAAATGGTCCGTTTTCAAATGTTTTATTTTTGAACATCAGTTCACATTTGTAGGTTGATCATCAGTGTTAGAGCTAAAATTAGCATGTTTAAAGTGATTTTCATGCTTCCAGGGTCCCTAAACACAAGATTTATGGAATGGTTAAAAGTGCATGAAAATGGCCAATTTACTCACTCTGAGTTCTCAAAAAGGGTTTCTTCACCCCGGGAAGTTAATTAAATACCATTTGGAGGCATTTAATGTTCGAGCAAAAACGGCTGATTTTCGACAAAAGAGATAACACCCCCCCCCATTACGTCATGCTTCAGAAATGTGGAAAATGGTCCGTTTTCAAATGTTTTATTTTTGAACGTCAGTTCATATTTGTAGGTGGATCATCAGTGTTAGAGCTAAAATTAGCTTGTTTAAAGTGATTTTCATGCTTCCAGGGGCTCGGGAAGTGAATTAAATACTATTTGGAGGCATTTAATGCTCAATCAAAAACAGCTGATTTTTGACAAAAGAGATAACACCCCCCCATTACGTCATGCTTCAGAAATGTGGAAAATGGTCCGTTTTCAAATGTTTTATTTTTGAACATCAGTTCACATTTGTAGGTGGATCATCAGTGTTAGAGCTAAAATTAGCATGTTTAAAGTGATTTTCATGCTTCCAGGGTCCCTAAACACAAGATTTATGGAATGGTTAAAAGTGCATGAAAATGGCCAATTTACTCACTCTGAGTTCTCAAAAAGGGTTTCTTCACCCCGGGAAGTTAATTAAATACCATTTGGAGGCATTTAATGTTCGAGCAAAAACGGCTGATTTTCGACAAAAGAGATAACACCCCCCCATTACGTCATGCTTCAGGAATGTGGAAAATGGTCCATTTTCAAATGTTTTATTTTTGAACGTCAGTTCACATTTGTAGGTGGATCATCAGTGTTAGAGCTAAAATTAGCATGTTTAAAGTGATTTTCATGCTTCCAGGGGCTCGGGAAGTGAATTAAATACTATTTGGAGGCATTTAATGTTCAAGCAAAAACAGCTGATTTTTGACAAAAGAGATAACACCCCCCCATTACGTCATGCTTCAGAAATGTGGAAAATGGTCAGTTTTCAAATGTTTTATTTTTGAACGTCAGTTCACATTTGTAGGTGGATCATCAGTGTTAGAGCTAAAATTAGCATGTTTAAAGTGATTTTCATGCTTCCAGGGGCCCTAAACACAAGATTTATGGAATGGTTAAAAGTGCGCGAAAATGGCCAATTTACTCACTCTGAGTTCTCAAAAAGGGTTTCTTCACCCCGGGAAGTTAATTAAATACCATTTGGAGGCATTTAATGTTCGAGCAAAAACGGCTGATTTTCGACAAAAGAGATAACACCCCCCCATTACGTCATGCTTCAGAAATGTGGAAAATGGTCCGTTTTCAAATGTTTTATTTTTGAACGTCAGTTCACATTTGTATGTGGATCATCAGTGTTAGAGCTAAAATTAGCATGTTTAAAGTGATTTTCATGCTTCCAGGGGCTCGGGAAGTGAATTAAATACTGTTTGGAGGCATTTAATGCTCAATCAAAAACAGCTGATTTTTGACAAAAGAGATAACACCCCCCCATTACGTCATGCTTCAGAAATGTGGAAAATGGTCCGTTTTCAAATGTTTTATTTTTGAACGTCAGTTCACATTTGTAGGTGGATCATCAGTGTTAGAGCTAAAATTAGCATGTTTAAAGTGATTTTCATGCTTCCAGGGTCCCTAAACACAAGATTTATGGAATGGTTAAAAGTGCATGAAAATGGGCAATTTACTCACTCTGAGTTCTCAAAAAGGGTTTCTTCACCCCGGGAAGTTAATCAAATACCATTTGGAGGCATTTAATGTTCGAGCAAAAACGGCTGATTTTCGACAAAAGAGATAACACCCCCCCATTACGTCATGCTTCAGAAATGTGGAAAATGGTCCGTTATCAAATGTTTTATTTTTGAACGTCAGTTCACATTTGTAGGTGGATCATCAGTGTTAGAGCTAAAATTAGCATGTTTAAAGTGATTTTCATGCTTCCAGGGGCCCTAAACACAAGATTTATGGAATGGTTAAAAGTGCATGAAAATGGCCAATGTACTCACTCTGAGTTCTCAAAAAGGGTTTCTTCACCCCGGGAAGTTAATTAAATACCATTTGGAGGCATTTAATGTTCGAGCAAAAACGGCTGATTTTCGACAAAAGAGATAACACCCCCCCATTACGTCATGCTTCAGGAATGTGGAAAATGGTCCGTTTTCAAATGTTTTATTTTTGAACGTCAGTTCACATTTGTAGGTGGATCATCAGTGTTAGAGCTAAAATTAGCATGTTTAAAGTGATTTTCATGCTTCCAGGGGCTCGGGAAGTGAATTAAATACTATTTGGAGGCATTTAATGTTCACTCAAAAACAGCTGATTTTTGACAAAAGAGATAACACCCCCCATTACGTCATGCTTCAGAAATGTGGAAAATGGTCCGTTTTCAAATGTTTTATTTTTGAACGTCAGTTCACATTTGTAGGTGGATCATCAGTGTTAGAGCTAAAATTAGCATGTTTAAAGTGATTTTCATGCTTCCAGGGGCCCTAAACACAAGATTTATGGAATGAATAAAAGTGCGCGAAAATGGCCAATTTACTCACTCTGAGTTCTCAAAAAGGGTTTCTTCACCCCGGGAAGTTAATTAAATACCATTTGGAGGCATTTAATGTTCGAGCAAAAACGGCTGATTTTTGACAAAAGAGATAACACCCCCCCATTACGTCATGCTTCAGAAATGTGGAAAATGGTCCGTTTTCAAATGTTTTATTTTTGAACGTCAGTTCACATTTGTAGGTGGATCATCAGTGTTACAGCTAAAATTAGCATGTTTAAAGTGATTTTCATGCTTCCAGGGGCCCTAAACACAAGATTTATGGAATGGTTAAAAGTGCATGAAAATGGCCAATTTACTCACTCTGAGTTCTCAAAAAGGGTTTCTTCACCCCGGGAAGTTAATTAAATACTATTTGGAGGCATTTAATGTTCGAGCAAAAACGGCTGATTTTCGACAAAAGAGATAACACCCCCCATTACGTCATGCTTCAGAAATGTGGAAAATGGTCCGTTTTCAAATGTTTTATTTTTGAACGTCAGTTCACATTTGTAGGTGGATCATCAGTGTTAGAGCTAAAATTAGCATGTTTAAAGTGATTTTCATGCTTCCAGGGGCCCTAAACACAAGATTTATGGAATGGTTAAAAGTCCATGAAAATGGCCAATTTACTCACTCTGAGTTCTCAAAAAGGGTTTCTTCACCCCGGGAAGTTAATTAAATACCATTTGGAGGCATTTAATGTTCGAGCAAAAACGGCTGATTTTCGACCAAAGAGATAACACCCCCCATTACGTCATGCTTCAGAAATGTGGAAAATGGTCCGTTTTCAAATGTTTTATTTTTGAACGTCAGTTCACATTTGTAGGCGGATCATCAGTGTTAGAGCTAAAATTAGCATGTTTAAAGTGATTTTCATGCTTCCAGGGGCTCGGGAAGTGAATTAAATACTATTTGGAGGCATTTAATGTTCAATCAAAAACAGCTGATTTTTGACAAAAGAGATAACACCCCCCCATTACGTCATGCTTCAGAAATGTGGAAAATGGTCCGTTATCAAATGTTTTATTTTTGAACGTCAGTTCACATTTGTAGGTGGATCATCAGTGTTAGAGCTAAAATTAGCATGTTTAAAGTGATTTTCATGCTTCCAGGGGCCCTAAACACAAGATTTATGGAATGGTTAAAAGTGCATGAAAATGGCCAATTTACTCACTCTGAGTTCTCAAAAAGGGTTTCTTCACCCCGGGAAGTTAATTAAATACCATTTGGAGGCATTTAATGTTCGAGCAAAAACGGCTGATTTTCGACAAAAGAGATAACACCCCCCCATTACGTCATGCTTCAGAAATGTGGAAAATGGTCCGTTTTCAAATGTTTTATTTTTGAACGTCAGTTCATATTTGTAGGTGGATCATCAGTGTTAGAGCTAAAATTAGCTTGTTTAAAGTGATTTTCATGCTTCCAGGGGCTCGGGAAGTGAATTAAATACTATTTGGAGGCATTTAATGCTCAATCAAAAACAGCTGTTTTTTGACAAAAGAGATAACACCCCCCCATTACGTCATGCTTCAGAAATGTGGAAAATGGTCCGTTTTCAAATGTTTTATTTTTGAACATCAGTTCACATTTGTAGGTGGATCATCAGTGTTAGAGCTAAAATTAGCATGTTTAAAGTGATTTTCATGCTTCCAGGGTCCCTAAACACAAGATTTATGGAATGGTTAAAAGTGCATGAAAATGGCCAATTTACTCACTCTGAGTTCTCAAAAAGGGTTTCTTCACCCCGGGAAGTTAATTAAATACCATTTGGAGGCATTTAATGTTCGAGCAAAAACGGCTGATTTTCGACAAAAGAGATAACACCCCCCCATTACGTCATGCTTCAGAAATGTGGAAAATGGTCCGTTTTCAAATGTTTTATTTTTGAACGTCAGTTCATATTTGTAGGTGGATCATCAGTGTTAGAGCTAAAATTAGCTTGTTTAAAGTGATTTTCATGCTTCCAGGGGCTCGGGAAGTGAATTAAATACTATTTGGAGGCATTTAATGCTCAATCAAAAACAGCTGATTTTTGACAAAAGAGATAACACCCCCCCATTACGTCATGCTTCAGAAATGTGGAAAATGGTCCGTTTTCAAATGTTTTATTTTTGAACATCAGTTCACATTTGTAGGTGGATCATCAGTGTTAGAGCTAAAATTAGCATGTTTAAAGTGATTTTCATGCTTCCAGGGTCCCTAAACACAAGATTTATGGAATGGTTAAAAGTGCATGAAAATGGCCAATTTACTCACTCTGAGTTCTCAAAAAGGGTTTCTTCACCCCGGGAAGTTAATTAAATACCATTTGGAGGCATTTAATGTTCGAGCAAAAACGGCTGATTTTTGACAAAAGAGATAACACCCCCCCATTACGTCATGCTTCAGGAATGTGGAAAATGGTCCATTTTCAAATGTTTTATTTTTGAACGTCAGTTCACATTTGTAGGTGGATCATCAGTGTTAGAGCTAAAATTAGCATGTTTAAAGTGATTTTCATGCTTCCAGGGGCTCGGGAAGTGAATTAAATACTATTTGGAGGCATTTAATGTTCAAGCAAAAACAGCTGATTTTTGACAAAAGAGATAACACCCCCCCATTACGTCATGCTTCAGAAATGTGGAAAATGGTCCGTTTTCAAATGTTTTATTTTTGAACGTCAGTTCACATTTGTAGGTGGATCATCAGTGTTAGAGCTAAAATTAGCATATTTAAAGTGATTTTCATGCTTCCAGGGGCCCTAAACACAAGATTTATGGAATGGTTAAAAGTGCGCGAAAATGGCCAATTTACTCACTCTGAGTTCTCAAAAAGGGTTTCTTCACCCCGGGAAGTTAATTAAATACCATTTGGAGGCATTTAATGTTCGAGCAAAAACGGCTGATTTTCGACAAAAGAGATAACACCCCCCCATTACGTCATGCTTCAGAAATGTGGAAAATGGTCCGTTTTCAAATGTTTTATTTTTGAACGTCAGTTCACATTTGTAGGTGGATCATCAGTGTTAGAGCTAAAATTAGCATGTTTAAAGTGATTTTCATGCTTCCAGGGGCTCGGGAAGTGAATTAAATACTATTTGGAGGCATTTAATGCTCAATCAAAAACAGCTGATTTTTGACAAAAGAGATAACACCCCCCCATTACGTCATGCTTCAGAAATGTGGAAAATGGTCCGTTTTCAAATGTTTTATTTTTGAACGTCAGTTCACATTTGTAGGTGGATCATCAGTGTTAGAGCTAAAATTAGCATGTTTAAAGTGATTTTCATGCTTCCAGGGTCCCTAAACACAAGATTTATGGAATGGTTAAAAGTGCATGAAAATGGCCAATTTACTCACTCTGAGTTCTCAAAAAGGGTTTCTTCACCCCGGGAAGTTAATTAAATACCATTTGGAGGCATTTAATGTTCGAGCAAAAACGGCTGATTTTCGACAAAAGAGATAACACCCCCCCATTACGTCATGCTTCAGAAATGTGGAAAATGGTCCGTTTTCAAATGTTTTATTTTTGAACGTCAGTTCATATTTGTAGGTGGATCATCAGTGTTAGAGCTAAAATTAGCTTGTTTAAAGTGATTTTCATGCTTCCAGGGGCTCGGGAAGTGAATTAAATACTATTTGGAGGCATTTAATGCTCAATCAAAAACAGCTGATTTTTGACAAAAGAGATAACACCCCCCCATTACGTCATGCTTCAGAAATGTGGAAAATGGTCCGTTTTCAAATGTTTTATTTTTGAACATCAGTTCACATTTGTAGGTGGATCATCAGTGTTAGAGCTAAAATTAGCATGTTTAAAGTGATTTTCATGCTTCCAGGGTCCCTAAACACAAGATTTATGGAATGGTTAAAAGTGCATGAAAATGGCCAATTTACTCACTCTGAGTTCTCAAAAAGGGTTTCTTCACCCCGGGAAGTTAATTAAATACCATTTGGAGGCATTTAATGTTCGAGCAAAAACGGCTGATTTTCGACAAAAGAGATAACACCCCCCCATTACGTCATGCTTCAGAAATGTGGAAAATGGTCCGTTTTCAAATGTTTTATTTTTGAACGTCAGTTCACATTTGTAGGTGGATCATCAGTGTTAGGGCTAAAATTAGCATGTTTAAAGTGATTTTCATGCTTCCAGGGGCCCTAAACACAAGATTTATGGAATGGTTAAAAGTCCATGAAAATGGCCAATTTACTCACTCTGAGTTCTCAAAAAGGGTTTCTTCACCCCGGGAAGTTAATTAAATACCATTTGGAGGCATTTAATGTTCGAGCAAAAACGGCTGATTTTCGACCAAAGAGATAACACCCCCCATTACGTCATGCTTCAGAAATGTGGAAAATGGTCCGTTTTCAAATGTTTTATTTTTGAACGTCAGTTCACATTTGTAGGTGGATCATCAGTGTTAGAGCTAAAATTAGCATGTTTAAAGTGATTTTCATGCTTCCAGGGGCTCGGGAAGTGAATTAAATACTATTTGGAGGCATTTAATGTTCAATCAAAAACAGCTGATTTTTGACAAAAGAGATAACACCCCCCCATTACGTCATGCTTCAGAAATGTGGAAAATGGTCCGTTATCAAATGTTTTATTTTTGAACGTCAGTTCACATTTGTAGGTGGATCATCAGTGTTAGAGCTAAAATTAGCATGTTTAAAGTGATTTTCATGCTTCCAGGGGCCCTAAACACAAGATTTATGGAATGGTTAAAAGTGCATGAAAATGGCCAATTTACTCACTCTGAGTTCTCAAAAAGGGTTTCTTCACCCCGGGAAGTTAATTAAATACCATTTGGAGGCATTTAATGTTCGAGCAAAAACGGCTGATTTTTGACAAAAGAGATAACACCCCCCCATTACGTCATGCTTCAGGAATGTGGAAAATGGTCCATTTTCAAATGTTTTATTTTTGAACGTCAGTTCACATTTGTAGGTGGATCATCAGTGTTAGAGCTAAAATTAGCATGTTTAAAGTGATTTTCATGCTTCCAGGGGCTCGGGAAGTGAATTAAATACTATTTGGAGGCATTTAATGTTCAAGCAAAAACAGCTGATTTTTGACAAAAGAGATAACACCCCCCCATTACGTCATGCTTCAGAAATGTGGAAAACTGTCCGTTTTCAAATGTTTTATTTTTGAACGTCAGTTCACATTTGTAGGTGGATCATCAGTGTTAGAGCTAAAATTAGCATGTTTAAAGTGATTTTCATGCTTCCAGGGGCCCTAAACACAAGATTTATGGAATGGTTAAAAGTGCATGAAAATGGCCAATTTACTCACTCTGAGTTCTCAAAAAGGGTTTCTTCACCCCGGGAATTAATTAAATACCATTTGGAGGCATTTAATGTTCGAGCAAAAACGGCTGATTTTCGACAAAAGAGATAACACCCCCCCATTACGTCATGCTTCAGAAATGTGGAAAATGGTCCGTTTTCAAATGTTTTATTTTTGAACGTCAGTTCACATTTGTAGGTGGTTCATCAGTGTTAGAGCTAAAATTAGCATGTTTAAAGTGATTTTCATGCTTCCAGGGGCCCTAAACACAAGATTTATGGAATGGTTAAAAGTCCATGAAAATGGCCAATTTACTCACTCTGAGTTCTCAAAAAGGGTTTCTTCACCCCGGGAAGTTAATTAAATACCATTTGGAGGCATTTAATGTTCGAGCAAAAACGGCTGATTTTCGACCAAAGAGATAACACCCCCCATTACGTCATGCTTCAGAAATGTGGAAAATGGTCCGTTTTCAAATGTTTTATTTTTGAACGTCAGTTCACATTTGTAGGTGGATCATCAGTGTTAGAGCTAAAATTAGCATGTTTAAAGTGATTTTCATGCTTCCAGGGGCTCGGGAAGTGAATTAAATACTATTTGGAGGCATTTAATGTTCAATCAAAAACAGCTGATTTTTGACAAAAGAGATAACACCCCCCCATTACGTCATGCTTCAGAAATGTGGAAAATGGTCCGTTATCAAATGTTTTATTTTTGAACGTCAGTTCACATTTGTAGGTGGATCATCAGTGTTAGAGCTAAAATTAGCATGTTTAAAGTGATTTTCATGCTTCCAGGGGCCCTAAACAAAAGATTTATGGAATGGTTAAAAGTGCATGAAAATGGCCAATTTACTCACTCTGAGTTCTCAAAAAGGGTTTCTTCACCCCGGGAAGTTAATTAAATACCATTTGGAGGCATTTAATGTTCGAGCAAAAACGGCTGATTTTCGACAAAAGAGATAACACCCCCCCATTACGTCATGCTTCAGAAATGTGGAAAATGGTCCGTTTTCAAATGTTTTATTTTTGAACGTCAGTTCATATTTGTAGGTGGATCATCAGTGTTAGAGCTAAAATTAGCTTGTTTAAAGTGATTTTCATGCTTCCAGGGGCTCGGGAAGTGAATTAAATACTATTTGGAGGCATTTAATGCTCAATCAAAAACAGCTGATTTTTGACAAAAGAGATAACACCCCCCCATTACGTCATGCTTCAGAAATGTGGAAAATGGTCCGTTTTCAAATGTTTTATTTTTGAACATCAGTTCACATTTGTAGGTGGATCATCAGTGTTAGAGCTAAAATTAGCATGTTTAAAGTGATTTTCATGCTTCCAGGGTCCCTAAACACAAGATTTATGGAATGGTTAAAAGTGCATGAAAATGGCCAATTTACTCACTCTGAGTTCTCAAAAAGGGTTTCTTCACCCCGGGAAGTTAATTAAATACCATTTGGAGGCATTTAATGTTCGAGCAAAAACGGCTGATTTTCGACAAAAGAGATAACACCCCCCCATTACGTCATGCTTCAGAAATGTGGAAAATGGTCCGTTTTCAAATGTTTTATTTTTGAACGTCAGTTCATATTTGTAGGTGGATCATCAGTGTTAGAGCTAAAATTAGCTTGTTTAAAGTGATTTTCATGCTTCCAGGGGCTCGGGAAGTGAATTAAATACTATTTGGAGGCATTTAATGCTCAATCAAAAACAGCTGATTTTTGACAAAAGAGATAACACCCCCCCATTACGTCATGCTTCAGAAATGTGGAAAATGGTCAGTTTTCAAATGTTTTATTTTTGAACATCAGTTCACATTTGTAGGTGGATCATCAGTGTTAGAGCTAAAATTAGCATGTTTAAAGTGATTTTCATGCTTCCAGGGTCCCTAAACACAAGATTTATGGAATGGTTAAAAGTGCATGAAAATGGCCAATTTACTCACTCTGAGTTCTCAAAAAGGGTTTCTTCACCCCGGGAAGTTAATTAAATACCATTTGGAGGCATTTAATGTTCGAGCAAAAACGGCTGATTTTTGACAAAAGAGATAACACCCCCCCATTACGTCATGCTTCAGGAATGTGGAAAATGGTCCATTTTCAAATGTTTTATTTTTGAACGTCAGTTCACATTTGTAGGTGGATCATCAGTGTTAGAGCTAAAATTAGCATGTTTAAAGTGATTTTCATGCTTCCAGGGGCTCGGGAAGTGAATTAAATACTATTTGGAGGCATTTAATGTTCAAGCAAAAACAGCTGATTTTTGACAAAAGAGATAACACCCCCCCATTACGTCATGCTTCAGAAATGTGGAAAATGGTCCGTTTTCAAATGTTTTATTTTTGAACGTCAGTTCACATTTGTAGGTGGATCATCAGTGTTAGAGCTAAAATTAGCATATTTAAAGTGATTTTCATGCTTCCAGGGGCCCTAAACACAAGATTTATGGAATGGTTAAAAGTGCGCGAAAATGGCCAATTTACTCACTCTGAGTTCTCAAAAAGGGTTTCTTCACCCCGGGAAGTTAATTAAATACCATTTGGAGGCATTTAATGTTCGAGCAAAAACGGCTGATTTTCGACAAAAGAGATAACACCCCCCCATTACGTCATGCTTCAGAAATGTGGAAAATGGTCCGTTTTCAAATGTTTTATTTTTGAACGTCAGTTCACATTTGTAGGTGGATCATCAGTGTTAGAGCTAAAATTAGCATGTTTAAAGTGATTTTCATGCTTCCAGGGGCTCGGGAAGTGAATTAAATACTATTTGGAGGCATTTAATGCTCAATCAAAAACAGCTGATTTTTGACAAAAGAGATAACACCCCCCCATTACGTCATGCTTCAGAAATGTGGAAAATGGTCCGTTTTCAAATGTTTTATTTTTGAACGTCAGTTCACATTTGTAGGTGGATCATCAGTGTTAGAGCTAAAATTAGCATGTTTAAAGTGATTTTCATGCTTCCAGGGTCCCTAAACACAAGATTTATGGAATGGTTAAAAGTGCATGAAAATGGCCAATTTACTCACTCTGAGTTCTCAAAAAGGGTTTCTTCACCCCGGGAAGTTAATTAAATACCATTTGGAGGCATTTAATGTTCGAGCAAAAACGGCTGATTTTCGACAAAAGAGATAACACCCCCCCATTACGTCATGCTTCAGAAATGTGGAAAATGGTCCGTTTTCAAATGTTTTATTTTTGAACGTCAGTTCATATTTGTAGGTGGATCATCAGTGTTAGAGCTAAAATTAGCTTGTTTAAAGTGATTTTCATGCTTCCAGGGGCTCGGGAAGTGAATTAAATACTATTTGGAGGCATTTAATGCTCAATCAAAAACAGCTGATTTTTGACAAAAGAGATAACACCCCCCTATTACGTCATGCTTCAGAAATGTGGAAAATGGTCCGTTTTCAAATGTTTTATTTTTGAACGTCAGTTCACATTTGTAGGTGGATCATCAGTGTTAGAGCTAAAATTAGCATGTTTAAAGTGATTTTCATGCTTCCAGGGGCCCTAAACACAAGATTTATGGAATGGTTAAAAGTGCGCGAAAATGGCCAATTTACTCACTCTGAGTTCTCAAAAAGGGTTTCTTCACCCCGGGAAGTTAATTAAATACCATTTGGAGGCATTTAATGTTCGAGCAAAAACGGCTGATTTTCGACAAAAGAGATAACACCCCCCCATTACGTCATGCTTCAGAAATGTGGAAAATGGTCAGTTTTCAAATGTTTTATTTTTGAACGTCAGTTCACATTTGTAGGTGGATCATCAGTGTTAGAGCTAAAATTAGCATGTTTAAAGTGATTTTCATGCTTCCAGGGGCTCGGGAAGTGAATTAAATACTATTTGGAGGCATTTAATGCTCAATCAAAAACAGCTGATTTTTGACAAAAGAGATAACACCCCCCCATTACGTCATGCTTCAGAAATGTGGAAAATGGTCCGTTTTCAAATGTTTTATTTTTGAACGTCAGTTCACATTTGTAGGTGGATCATCAGTGTTAGAGCTAAAATTAGCATGTTTAAAGTGATTTTCATGCTTCCAGGGTCCCTAAACACAAGATTTATGGAATGGTTAAAAGTGCATGAAAATGGCCAATTTACTCACTCTGAGTTCTCAAAAAGGGTTTCTTCACCCCGGGAAGTTAATCAAATACCATTTGGAGGCATTTAATGTTCGAGCAAAAACGGCTGATTTTCGACAAAAGAGATAACACCCCCCCATTACGTCATGCTTCAGAAATGTGGAAAATGGTCCGTTTTCAAATGTTATATTTTTGAACGTCAGTTCACATTTGTAGGTGGATCATCAGTGTTAGAGCTAAAATTAGCATGTTTAAAGTGATGTTCATGCTTCCAGGGGCTCGGGAAGTGAATTAAATACTATTTGGAGGCATTTAATGTTCAATCAAAAACAGCTGATTTTTGACAAAAGAGATAACACCCCCCCATTACGTCATGCTTCAGAAATGTGGAAAATGGTCCGTTATCAAATGTTTTATTTTTGAACGTCAGTTCACATTTGTAGGTGGATCATCAGTGTTAGAGCTAAAATTAGCATGTTTAAAGTGATTTTCATGCTTCCAGGGGCTCGGGAAGTGAATTAAATACTATTTGGAGGCATTTAATGCTCAATCAAAAACAGCTGATTTTTGACAAAAGAGATAACACCCCCCATTACGTCATGCTTCAGAAATGTGGAAAATGGTCCGTTTTCAAATGTTTTATTTTTGAACGTCAGTTCACATTTGTAGGTGGATCATCAGTGTTAGAGCTAAAATTAGCATGTTTAAAGTGATTTTCATGCTTCCAGGGTCCCTAAACACAAGATTTATGGAATGGTTAAAAGTGCATGAAAAGGGCCAATTTACTCACTCTGAGTTCTCAAAAAGGGTTTCTTCACCCCGGGAAGTTAATCAAATACCATTTGGAGGCATTTAATGTTCGAGCAAAAACGGCTGATTTTCGACAAAAGAGATAACACCCCCCCATTACGTCATGCTTCAGAAATGTGGAAAATGGTCCGTTTTCAAATGTTATATTTTTGAACGTCAGTTCACATTTGTAGGTGGATCATCAGTGTTAGAGCTAAAATTAGCATGTTTAAAGTGATGTTCATGCTTCCAGGGGCTCGGGAAGTGAATTAAATACTATTTGGAGGCATTTAATGTTCAATCAAAAACAGCTGATTTTTGACAAAAGAGATAACACCCCCCCATTACGTCATGCTTCAGAAATGTGGAAAATGGTCCGTTATCAAATGTTTTATTTTTGAACGTCAGTTCACATTTGTAGGTGGATCATCAGTGTTAGAGCTAAAATTAGCATGTTTAAAGTGATTTTCATGCTTCCAGGGGCCCTAAACACAAGATTTATGGAATGGTTAAAAGTGCATGAAAATGGCCAATGTACTCACTCTGAGTTCTCAAAAAGGGTTTCTTCACCCCGGGAAGTTAATTAAATACCATTTGGAGGCATTTAATGTTCGAGCAAAAACGGCTGATTTTCGACAAAAGAGATAACACCCCCCCATTACGTCATGCTTCAGGAATGTGGAAAATGGTCCGTTTTCAAATGTTTTATTTTTGAACGTCAGTTCACATTTGTAGGTGGATCATCAGTGTTAGAGCTAAAATTAGCATGTTTAAAGTGATTTTCATGCTTCCAGGGGCTCGGGAAGTGAATTAAATACTATTTGGAGGCATTTAATGTTCAATCAAAAACAGCTGATTTTTGACAAAAGAGATAACACCCCCCCCATTACGTCATGCTTCAGAAATGTGGAAAATGGTCCGTTTTCAAATGTTTTATTTTTGAACGTCAGTTCACATTTGTAGGTGGATCATCAGTGTTAGAGCTAAAATTAGCATGTTTAAAGTGATTTTCATGCTTCCAGGGGCCCTAAACACAAGATTTATGGAATGGTTAAAAGTGCGCGAAAATGGCCAATTTACTCACTCTGAGTTCTCAAAAAGGGTTTCTTCACCCCGGGAAGTTAATTAAATACCATTTGGAGGCATTTAATGTTCGAGCAAAAACGGCTGATTTTCGACAAAAGAGATAACACCCCCCCATTACGTCATGCTTCAGAAATGTGGAAAATGGTCCATTTTCAAATGTTTTATTTTTGAACGTCAGTTCACATTTGTAGGTGGACCATCAGTGTTAGAGCTAAAATTAGCATGTTTAAAGTGATTTTCATGCTTCCAGGGGCTCGGGAAGTGAATTAAATACTATTTGGAGGCATTTAATGTTCAAGCAAAAACAGCTGATTTTTGACAATAGAGATAACACCCCCCCATTACGTCATGCTTCAGAAATGTGGAAAATGGTCCGTTTTCAAATGTTTTATTTTTGAACGTCAGTTCACATTTGTAGGTGGATCATCAGTGTTAGAGCTAAAATTAGCATGTTTAAAGTGATTTTCATGCTTCCAGGGGCCCTAAACACAAGATTTATGGAATGGTTAAAAGTGCGCGAAAATGGCCAATTTACTCACTCTGAGTTCTCAAAAAGGGTTTCTTCACCCCGGGAAGTTGATTAAATACCATTTGGAGGCATTTAATGTTCGAGCAAAAACGGCTGATTTTCGACAAAAGAGATAACACCCCCCCATTACGCCATGCTTCAGAAATGTGGAAAATGGTCCGTTTTCAAATGTTTTATTTTTGAACGTCAGTTCACATTTGTAGGTGGATCATCAGTGTTAGAGCTAAAATTAGCATGTTTAAGTGATTTTCATGCTTCCAGGGGCTCGGGAAGTGAATTAAATACTATTTGGAGGCATTTAATGTTCACTCAAAAACAGCTGATTTTTGACAAAAGAGATAACACCCCCCATTACGTCATGCTTCAGAAATGTGGAAAATGGTCCGTTTTCAAATGTTTTATTTTTGAACGTCAGTTCACATTTGTAGGTGGATCATCAGTGTTAGAGCTAAAATTAGCATGTTTAAGTGATTTTCATGCTTCCAGGGGCTCGGGAAGTGAATTAAATACTATTTGGAGGCATTTAATGCTCAATCAAAAACAGCAGATTTTTGACAAAAGAGATAACACCCCCCCATTACGTCATGCTTCAGAAATGTGGAAAATGGTCCATTTTCAAATGTTTTATTTTTGAACGTCAGTTCACATTTGTAGGTGGATCATCAGTGTTAGAGCTAAAATTAGCATGTTTAAAGTGATTTTCATGCTTCCAGGGGCCCTAAACACAAGATTTATGGAATGGTTAAAAGTGCATGAAAATGGCCAATTTACGCACTCTGAGTTCTCAAAAAGGGTTTCTTCACCCCGGGAAGTTAATTAAATACCATTTGGAGGCATTTAATGTTCGAGCAAAAACGGCTGATTTTCGACAAAAGAGATAACACCCCCCCATTACGTCATGCTTCAGAAATGTGGAAAATGGTCCGTTTTCAAATGTTTTATTTTTGAACGTCAGTTCATATTTGTAGGTGGATCATCAGTGTTAGAGCTAAAATTAGCTTGTTTAAAGTGATTTTCATGCTTCCAGGGGCTCGGGAAGTGAATTAAATACTATTTGGAGGCATTTAATGCTCAATCAAAAACAGCTGATTTTTGAAAAAAGAGATAACACCCCCCTATTACGTCATGCTTCAGAAATGTGGAAAATGGTCCGTTTTCAAATGTTTTATTTTTGAACGTCAGTTCACATTTGTAGGTTGATCATCAGTGTTAGAGCTAAAATTAGCATGTTTAAAGTGATTTTCATGCTTCCAGGGGCCCTAAACACAAGATTTATGGAATGGTTAAAAGTGCGCGAAAATGGCCAATTTACTCACTCTGAGTTCTCAAAAAGGGTTTCTTCACCCCGGGAAGTTAATTAAATACCATTTGGAGGCATTTAATGTTCGAGCAAAAACGGCTGATTTTCGACAAAAGAGATAACACCCCCCCATTACGTCATGCTTCAGAAATGTGGAAAATGGTCAGTTTTCAAATGTTTTATTTTTGAACGTCAGTTCACATTTGTAGGTGGATCATCAGTGTTAGAGCTAAAATTAGCATGTTTAAAGTGATTTTCATGCTTCCAGGGGCTCGGGAAGTGAATTAAATACTATTTGGAGGCATTTAATGCTCAATCAAAAACAGCTGATTTTTGACAAAAGAGATAACACCCCCCCATTACGTCATGCTTCAGAAATGTGGAAAATGGTCCGTTTTCAAATGTTTTATTTTTGAACGTCAGTTCACATTTGTAGGTGGATCATCAGTGTTAGAGCTAAAATTAGCATGTTTAAAGTGATTTTCATGCTTCCAGGGTCCCTAAACACAAGATTTATGGAATGGTTAAAAGTGCATGAAAATGGCCAATTTACTCACTCTGAGTTCTCAAAAAGGGTTTCTTCACCCCGGGAAGTTAATCAAATACCATTTGGAGGCATTTAATGTTCGAGCAAAAACGGCTGATTTTCGACAAAAGAGATAACACCCCCCCATTACGTCATGCTTCAGAAATGTGGAAAATGGTCCGTTTTCAAATGTTATATTTTTGAACGTCAGTTCACATTTGTAGGTGGATCATCAGTGTTAGAGCTAAAATTAGCATGTTTAAAGTGATGTTCATGCTTCCAGGGGCTCGGGAAGTGAATTAAATACCATTTGGAGGCATTTAATGTTCGAGCAAAAACGGCTGATTTTCGACAAAAGAGATAACACCCCCCCATTACGTCATGCTTCAGAAATGTGGAAAATGGTCCGTTTTCAAATGTTATATTTTTGAACGTCAGTTCACATTTGTAGGTGGATCATCAGTGTTAGAGCTAAAATTAGCATGTTTAAAGTGATGTTCATGCTTCCAGGGGCTCGGGAAGTGAATTAAATACTATTTGGAGGCATTTAATGTTCAATCAAAAACAGCTGATTTTTGACAAAAGAGATAACACCCCCCCATTACGTCATGCTTCAGAAATGTGGAAAATGGTCCGTTATCAAATGTTTTATTTTTGAACGTCAGTTCACATTTGTAGGTGGATCATCAGTGTTAGAGCTAAAATTAGCATGTTTAAAGTGATTTTCATGCTTCCAGGGGCCCTAAACACAAGATTTATGGAATGGTTAAAAGTGCATGAAAATGGCCAATGTACTCACTCTGAGTTCTCAAAAAGGGTTTCTTCACCCCGGGAAGTTAATTAAATACCATTTGGAGGCATTTAATGTTCGAGCAAAAACGGCTGATTTTCGACAAAAGAGATAACACCCCCCCCATTACGTCATGCTTCAGGAATGTGGAAAATGGTCCGTTTTCAAATGTTTTATTTTTGAACGTCAGTTCACATTTGTAGGTGGATCATCAGTGTTAGAGCTAAAATTAGCATGTTTAAAGTGATTTTCATGCTTCCAGGGGCTCGGGAAGTGAATTAAATACTATTTGGAGGCATTTAATGTTCAATCAAAAACAGCTGATTTTTGACAAAAGAGATAACACCCCCCCCATTACGTCATGCTTCAGAAATGTGGAAAATGGTCCGTTTTCAAATGTTTTATTTTTGAACGTCAGTTCACATTTGTAGGTGGATCATCAGTGTTAGAGCTAAAATTAGCATGTTTAAAGTGATTTTCATGCTTCCAGGGGCCCTAAACACAAGATTTATGGAATGGTTAAAAGTGCGCGAAAATGGCCAATTTACTCACTCTGAGTTCTCAAAAAGGGTTTCTTCACCCCGGGAAGTTGATTAAATACCATTTGGAGGCATTTAATGTTCGAGCAAAAACGGCTGATTTTCGACAAAAGAGATAACACCCCCCCATTACGCCATGCTTCAGAAATGTGGAAAATGGTCCGTTTTCAAATGTTTTATTTTTGAACGTCAGTTCACATTTGTAGGTGGATCATCAGTGTTAGAGCTAAAATTAGCATGTTTAAGTGATTTTCATGCTTCCAGGGGCTCGGGAAGTGAATTAAATACTATTTGGAGGCATTTAATGTTCACTCAAAAACAGCTGATTTTTGACAAAAGAGATAACACCCCCCATTACGTCATGCTTCAGAAATGTGGAAAATGGTCCGTTTTCAAATGTTTTATTTTTGAACGTCAGTTCACATTTGTAGGTGGATCATCAGTGTTAGAGCTAAAATTAGCATGTTTAAGTGATTTTCATGCTTCCAGGGGCTCGGGAAGTGAATTAAATACTATTTGGAGGCATTTAATGCTCAATCAAAAACAGCAGATTTTTGACAAAAGAGATAACACCCCCCCATTACGTCATGCTTCAGAAATGTGGAAAATGGTCCATTTTCAAATGTTTTATTTTTGAACGTCAGTTCACATTTGTAGGTGGATCATCAGTGTTAGAGCTAAAATTAGCATGTTTAAAGTGATTTTCATGCTTCCAGGGGCCCTAAACACAAGATTTATGGAATGGTTAAAAGTCCATGAAAATGGCCAATTTACTCACTCTGAGTTCTCAAAAAGGGTTTCTTCACCCCGGGAAGTTAATTAAATACCATTTGGAGGCATTTAATGTTCGAGCAAAAACGGCTGATTTTCGACAAAAGAGATAACACCCCCCATTACGTCATGCTTCAGAAATGTGGAAAATGGTCCGTTTTCAAATGTTTTATTTTTGAACGTCAGTTCACATTTGTAGGTGGATCATCAGTGTTAGAGCTAAAATTAGCATGTTTAAAGTGATTTTCATGCTTCCAGGGGCTCGGGAAGTGAATTAAATACTATTTGGAGGCATTTAATGTTCAATCAAAAACAGCTGATTTTTGACAAAAGAGATAACACCCCCCCCATTACGTCATGCTTCAGAAATGTGGAAAATGGTCCGTTATCAAATGTTTTATTTTTGAACGTCAGTTCACATTTGTAGGTGGATCATCAGTGTTAGAGCTAAAATTAGCATGTTTAAAGTGATTTTCATGCTTCCAGGGGCCCTAAACACAAGATTTATGGAATGGTTAAAAGTGCATGAAAATGGCCAATTTACTCACTCTGAGTTCTCAAAAAGGGTTTCTTCACCCCGGGAAGTTAATTAAATACCATTTGGAGGCATTTAATGTTCGAGCAAAAACGGCTGATTTTCGACAAAAGAGATAACACCCCCCCATTACGTCATGCTTCAGAAATGTGGAAAATGGTCCGTTTTCAAATGTTTTATTTTTGAACGTCAGTTCATATTTGTAGGTGGATCATCAGTGTTAGAGCTAAAATTAGCTTGTTTAAAGTGATTTTCATGCTTCCAGGGGCCCGGGAAGTGAATTAAATACTATTTGGAGGCATTTAATGCTCAATCAAAAACAGCTGATTTTTGACAAAAGAGATAACACCCCCCCATTACGTCATGCTTCAGAAATGTGGAAAATGGTCCGTTTTCAAATGTTTTATTTTTGAACATCAGTTCACATTTGTAGGTGGATCATCAGTGTTAGAGCTAAAATTAGCATGTTTAAAGTGATTTTCATGCTTCCAGGGTCCCTAAACACAAGATTTATGGAATGGTTAAAAGTGCATGAAAATGGCCAATTTACTCACTCTGAGTTCTCAAAAAGGGTTTCTTCACCCCGGGAAGTTAATTAAATACCATTTGGAGGCATTTAATGTTCGAGCAAAAACGGCTGATTTTCGACAAAAGAGATAACACCCCCCCTTTACGTCATGCTTCAGGAATGTGGAAAATGGTCCGTTTTCAAATGTTTTATTTTTGAACGTCAGTTCACATTTGTAGGTGGATCATCAGTGTTAGAGCTAAAATTAGCATGTTTAAAGTGATTTTCATGCTTCCAGGGACTCTGGAAGTGAATTACATTTTATTTGGAGGCATTTAATGTTCAATCAAAAACAGCTGATTTTTGACAAAAGAGATAACACCCCCCCCCATTACGTCATGCTTCAGAAATGTGGAAAATGGTCCGTTTTCAAATGTTTTATTTTTGAACGTCAGTTCACATTTGTAGGTGGATCATCAGTGTTATAGCTAAAGTTTGCATGTTTAAAGTGATTTTCATGCTTCCAGGGGCCCTAAACACAAGATTTATGGAATGGTTAAAAGTGCGCGAAAATGGCCAATTTAGTCACTCTGAGTTCTCAAAAAGGGTTTCTTCACCCCGGGAAGTTAATTAAATACCATTTGGAGGCATTTAATGTTCGAGCAAAAACGGCTGATTTTCGACAAAAGAGATAACACCCCCCCATTACGTCATGCTTCAGAAATGTGGAAAATGGTCCATTTTCAAATGTTTTATTTTTGAACGTCAGTTCACATTTGTAGGTGGATCATCAGTGTTAGAGCTAAAATTAGCATGTTTAAAGTGATTTTCATACTTCCAGGGGCTCGGGAAGTGAATTAAATACTATTTGGAGGCATTTAATGTTCAAGCAAAAACAGCTGATTTTTGACAAAAGAGATAACACCCCCCATTACGTCATGCTTCAGAAATGTGGAAAATGGTCCGTTTTCAAATGTTTTATTTTTGAACGTCAGTTCACATTTGTAGGTGGATCATCAGTGTTAGAGCTAAAATTAGCATGTTTAAAGTGATTTTCATGCTTCCAGGGGCCCTAAACACAAGATTTATGGAATGGTTAAAAGTGCGCGAAAATGGCCAATTTACTCACTCTGAGTTCTCAAAAAGGGTTTCTTCACCTCGGGAAGTTAATTAAATACCATTTGGAGGCATTTAATGTTCGAGCAAAAACGGCTGATTTTTGACAAAAGAGATAACACCCCCCCATTACGTCATGCTTCAGAAATGTGGAAAATGGTCCGTTTTCAAATGTTTTATTTTTGAACGTCAGTTCACATTTGTAGGTGGATCATCAGTGTTAGAGCTAAAATTAGCATGTTTAAAGTGATTTTCATGCTTCCAGGGGCCCTAAACACAAGATTTATGGAATGGTTAAAAGTCCATGAAAATTGCCAATTTACTCACTCTGAGTTCTCAAAAAGGGTTTCTTCACCCCGGGAAGTTAATTAAATACCATTTGGAGGCATTTAATGTTCGAGCAAAAACGGCTGATTTTCGACAAAAGAGATAACACCCCCATTACGTCATGCTTCAGAAATGTGGAAAATGGTCCGTTTTCAAATGTTTTATTTTTGAACGTCAGTTCACATTTGTAGGTGGATCATCAGTGTTAGAGCTAAAATTAGCATGTTTAAAGTGATTTTCATGCTTCCAGGGGCTCGGGAAGTGAATTAAATACTATTTGGAGGCATTTAATGTTCAATCAAAAACAGCTGATTTTTGACAAAATAGATAACACCCCCCCATTACGTCATGCTTCAGAAATGTGGAAAATGGTCCGTTATCAAATGTTTTATTTTTGAACGTCAGTTCACATTTGTAGGTGGATCATCAGTGTTAGAGCTAAAATTAGCATGTTTAAAGTGATTTTCATGCTTCCAGGGGCCCTAAACACAAGATTTATGGAATGGTTAAAAGTGCATGAAAATGGCCAATTTACTCACTCTGAGTTCTCAAAAAGGGTTTCTTCACCCCGGGAAGTTAATTAAATACCATTTGGAGGCATTTAATGTTCGAGCAAAAACGGCTGATTTTCGACAAAAGAGATAACACCCCCCCATTACGTCATGCTTCAGAAATGTGGAAAATGGTCCGTTTTCAAATGTTTTATTTTTGAACGTCAGTTCATATTTGTAGGTGGATCATCAGTGTTAGAGCTAAAATTAGCTTGTTTAAAGTGATTTTCATGCTTCCAGGGGCTCGGGAAGTGAATTAAATACTATTTGGAGGCATTTAATGCTCAATCAAAAACAGCTGATTTTTAACAAAAGAGATAACACCCCCCCCATTACGTCATGCTTCAGAAATGTGGAAAATGGTCCGTTTTCAAATGTTTTATTTTTGAACGTCAGTTCACATTTGTAGTGGATCATCAGTGTTAGAGCTAAAATTAGCATGTTTAAAGTGATTTTCATGCTTCCAGGGTCCCTAAACACAAGATTTATGGAATGGTTAAAAGTGCATGAAAATGGCCAATTTACTCACTCTGAGTTCTCAAAAAGGGTTTCTTCACCCCGGGAAGTTAATTAAATACCATTTGGAGGCATTTAATGTTCGAGCAAAAACTGCTGATTTTCGACAAAAGAGATAACACCCCCCCATTACGTCATGCTTCAGGAATGTGGAAAATGGTCCGTTTTCAAATGTTTTATTTTTGAACGTCAGTTCACATTTGTAGGTGGATCATCAGTGTTAGAGCTAAAATTAGCATGTTTAAAGTGATTTTCATGCTTCCCAGGGCTCGGGAAGTGAATTAAATACTATTTGGAGGCATTTAATGTTCAATCAAAAACAGCTGATTTTTGACAAAAGAGATAACACCCCCCCCATTACGTCATGCTTCAGAAATGTGGAAAATGGTCCGTTTTCAAATGTTTTATTTTTGAACGTCAGTTCACATTTGTAGGTGGATCATCAGTGTTATAGCTAAAATTTGCATGTTTAAAGTGATTTTCATGCTTCCAGGGGCCCTAAACACAAGATTTATGGAATGGTTAAAAGTGTGCGAAAATGGCCAATTTACTCACTCTGAGTTCTCAAAAAGGGTTTCTTCACCCCGGGAAGTTAATTAAATACCATTTGGAGGCATTTAATGTTCGAGCAAAAACGGCTGATTTTCGACAAAAGAGATAACACCCCCCCATTACGTCATGCTTCAGAAATGTGGAAAATGGTCCGTTTTCAAATGTTTTATTTTTGAACGTCAGTTCATATTTGTAGGTGGATCATCAGTGTTAGAGCTAAAATTAGCTTGTTTAAAGTGATTTTCATGCTTCCAGGGGCTCGGGAAGTGAATTAAATACTATTTGGAGGCATTTAATGCTCAATCAAAAAAAGCTGATTTTTGACAAAAGAGATAACACCCCCCCATTACGTCATGCTTCAGAAATGTGGAAAATGGTCCGTTTTCAAATGTTTTATTTTTGAACATCAGTTCACATTTGTAGGTGGATCATCAGTGTTAGAGCTAAAATTAGCATGTTTAAAGTGATTTTCATGCTTCCAGGGTCCCTAAACACAAGATTTATGGAATGGTTAAAAGTGCATGAAAATGGCCAATTTACTCACTCTGAGTTCTCAAAAAGGGTTTCTTCACCCCGGGAAGTTAATTAAATACCATTTGGAGGCATTTAATGTTCGAGCAAAAACGGCTGATTTTTGACAAAAGAGATAACACCCCCCCATTACGTCATGCTTCAGGAATGTGGAAAATGGTCCATTTTCAAATGTTTTATTTTTGAACGTCAGTTCACATTTGTAGGTGGATCATCAGTGTTAGAGCTAAAATTAGCATGTTTAAAGTGATTTTCATGCTTCCAGGGGCTCGGGAAGTGAATTAAATACTATTTGGAGGCATTTAATGTTCAAGCAAAAACAGCTGATTTTTGACAAAAGAGATAACACCCCCCCATTACGTCATGCTTCAGAAATGTGGAAAATGGTCCGTTTTCAAATGTTTTATTTTTGAACGTCAGTTCACATTTGTAGGTGGATCATCAGTGTTAGAGCTAAAATTAGCATATTTAAAGTGATTTTCATGCTTCCAGGGGCCCTAAACACAAGATTTATGGAATGGTTAAAAGTGCGCGAAAATGGCCAATTTACTCACTCTGAGTTCTCAAAAAGGGTTTCTTCACCCCGGGAAGTTAATTAAATACCATTTGGAGGCATTTAATGTTCGAGCAAAAACGGCTGATTTTCGACAAAAGAGATAACACCCCCCCATTACGTCATGCTTCAGAAATGTGGAAAATGGTCCGTTTTCAAATGTTTTATTTTTGAACGTCAGTTCACATTTGTAGGTGGATCATCAGTGTTAGAGCTAAAATTAGCATGTTTAAAGTGATTTTCATGCTTCCAGGGGCTCGGGAAGTGAATTAAATACTATTTGGAGGCATTTAATGCTCAATCAAAAACAGCTGATTTTTGACAAAAGAGATAACACCCCCCCATTACGTCATGCTTCAGAAATGTGGAAAATGGTCCGTTTTCAAATGTTTTATTTTTGAACGTCAGTTCACATTTGTAGGTGGATCATCAGTGTTAGAGCTAAAATTAGCATGTTTAAAGTGATTTTCATGCTTCCAGGGTCCCTAAACACAAGATTTATGGAATGGTTAAAAGTGCATGAAAATGGCCAATTTACTCACTCTGAGTTCTCAAAAAGGGTTTCTTCACCCCGGGAAGTTAATTAAATACCATTTGGAGGCATTTAATGTTCGAGCAAAAACGGCTGATTTTCGACAAAAGAGATAACACCCCCCCATTACGTCATGCTTCAGAAATGTGGAAAATGGTCCGTTTTCAAATGTTTTATTTTTGAACTTCAGTTCATATTTGTAGGTGGATCATCAGTGTTAGAGCTAAAATTAGCTTGTTTAAAGTGATTTTCATGCTTCCAGGGGCTCGGGAAGTGAATTAAATACTATTTGGAGGCATTTAATGCTCAATCAAAAACAGCTGATTTTTGACAAAAGAGATAACACCCCCCCATTACGTCATGCTTCAGAAATGTGGAAAATGGTCCGTTTTCAAATGTTTTATTTTCGAACGTCAGTTCACATTTGTAGGTGGATCATCAGTGTTAGAGCTAAAATTAGCATGTTTAAAGTGATTTTCATGCTTCCAGGGGCCCTAAACACAAGATTTATGGAATGGTTAAAAGTGCGCGAAAATGGCCAATTTACTCACTCTGAGTTCTCAAAAAGGGTTTCTTCACCCCGGGAAGTTAATTAAATACCATTTGGAGGCATTTAATGTTCGAGCAAAAACGGCTGATTTTCGACAAAAGAGATAACACCCCCCCATTACGTCATGCTTCAGAAATGTGGAAAATGGTCAGTTTTCAAATGTTTTATTTTTGAACGTCAGTTCACATTTGTAGGTGGATCATCAGTGTTAGAGCTAAAATTAGCATGTTTAAAGTGATTTTCATGCTTCCAGGGGCTCGGGAAGTGAATTAAATACTATTTGGAGGCATTTAATGCTCAATCAAAAACAGCTGATTTTTGACAAAAGAGATAACACCCCCCCATTACGTCATGCTTCAGAAATGTGGAAAATGGTCCGTTTTCAAATGTTTTATTTTTGAACGTCAGTTCACATTTGTAGGTGGATCATCAGTGTTAGAGCTAAAATTAGCATGTTTAAAGTGATTTTCATGCTTCCAGGGTCCCTAAACACAAGATTTATGGAATGGTTAAAAGTGCATGAAAATGGCCAATTTACTCACTCTGAGTTCTCAAAAAGGGTTTCTTCACCCCGGGAAGTTAATCAAATACCATTTGGAGGCATTTAATGTTCGAGCAAAAACGGCTGATTTTCGACAAAAGAGATAACACCCCCCCATTACGTCATGCTTCAGAAATGTGGAAAATGGTCCGTTTTCAAATGTTATATTTTTGAACGTCAGTTCACATTTGTAGGTGGATCATCAGTGTTAGAGCTAAAATTAGCATGTTTAAAGTGATGTTCATGCTTCCAGGGGCTCGGGAAGTGAATTAAATACTATTTGGAGGCATTTAATGTTCAATCAAAAACAGCTGATTTTTGACAAAAGAGATAACACCCCCCATTATGTCATGCTTCAGAAATGTGGAAAATGGTCCGTTATCAAATGTTTTATTTTTGAACGTCAGTTCACATTTGTAGGTGGATCATCAGTGTTAGAGCTAAAATTAGCATGTTTAAAGTGATTTTCATGCTTCCAGGGGCTCGGGAAGTGAATTAAATACTATTTGGAGGCATTTAATGCTCAATCAAAAACAGCTGATTTTTGACAAAAGAGATAACACCCCCCCATTACGTCATGCTTCAGAAATGTGGAAAATGGTCCGTTTTCAAATGTTTTATTTTTGAACGTCAGTTCACATTTGTAGGTGGATCATCAGTGTTAGAGCTAAAATTAGCATGTTTAAAGTGATTTTCATGCTTCCAGGGTCCCTAAACACAAGATTTATGGAATGGTTAAAAGTGCATGAAAATGGCCAATTTACTCACTCTGAGTTCTCAAAAAGGGTTTCTTCACCCCGGGAAGTTAATCAAATACCATTTGGAGGCATTTAATGTTCGAGCAAAAACGGCTGATTTTCGACAAAAGAGATAACACCCCCCCATTACGTCATGCTTCAGAAATGTGGAAAATGGTCCGTTTTCAAATGTTATATTTTTGAACGTCAGTTCACATTTGTAGGTGGATCATCAGTGTTAGAGCTAAAATTAGCATGTTTAAAGTGATGTTCATGCTTCCAGGGGCTCGGGAAGTGAATTAAATACTATTTGGAGGCATTTAATGTTCAATCAAAAACAGCTGATTTTTGACAAAAGAGATAACACCCCCCCATTACGTCATGCTTCAGAAATGTGGAAAATGGTCCGTTATCAAATGTTTTATTTTTGAACGTCAGTTCACATTTGTAGGTGGATCATCAGTGTTAGAGCTAAAATTAGCATGTTTAAAGTGATTTTCATGCTTCCAGGGGCCCTAAACACAAGATTTATGGAATGGTTAAAAGTGCATGAAAATGGCCAATGTACTCACTCTGAGTTCTCAAAAAGGGTTTCTTCACCCCGGGAAGTTAATTAAATACCATTTGGAGGCATTTAATGTTCGAGCAAAAACGGCTGATTTTCGACAAAAGAGATAACACCCCCCCATTACGTCATGCTTCAGGAATGTGGAAAATGGTCCGTTTTCAAATGTTTTATTTTTGAACGTCAGTTCACATTTGTAGGTGGATCATCAGTGTTAGAGCTAAAACTAGCATGTTTAAAGTGATTTTCATGCTTCCAGGGGCTCGGGAAGTGAATTAAATACTATTTGGAGGCATTTAATGTTCAATCAAAAACAGCTGATTTTTGACAAAAGAGATAACACCCCCCCATTACGTCATGCTTCAGAAATGTGGAAAATGGTCCGTTTTCAAATGTTTTATTTTTGAACGTCAGTTCACATTTGTAGGTGGATCATCAGTGTTATAGCTAAAATTAGCATGTTTAAAGTGATTTTCATGCTTCCAGGGGCCCTAAACACAAGATTTATGGAATGGTTAAAAGTGCGCGAAAATGGCCAATTTACTCACTCTGAGTTCTCAAAAAGGGTTTCTTCACCCCGGGAAGTTAATTAAATACCATTTGGAGGCATTTAATGTTCGAGCAAAAACGGCTGATTTTCGACAAAAGAGATAACACCCCCCCATTACGTCATGCTTCAGAAATGTGGAAAATGGTCCGTTTTCAAATGTTTTATTTTTGAACGTCAGTTCATATTTGTAGGTGGATCATCAGTGTTAGAGCTAAAATTAGCTTGTTTAAAGTGATTTTCATGCTTCCAGGGGCTCGGGAAGTGAATTAAATACTATTTGGAGGCATTTAATGCTCAATCAAAAACAGCTGATTTTTAACAAAAGAGATAACACCCCCCCATTACGTCATGCTTCAGAAATGTGGAAAATGGTCCGTTTTCAAATGTTTTATTTTTGAACGTCAGTTCACATTTGTAGTGGATCATCAGTGTTAGAGCTAAAATTAGCATGTTTAAAGTGATTTTCATGCTTCCAGGGTCCCTAAACACAAGATTTATGGAATGGTTAAAAGTGCATGAAAATGGCCAATTTACTCACTCTGAGTTCTCAAAAAGGGTTTCTTCACCCCGGGAAGTTAATTAAATACCATTTGGAGGCATTTAATGTTCGAGCAAAAACTGCTGATTTTCAACAAAAGAGATAACACCCCCCCATTACGTCATGCTTCAGGAATGTGGAAAATGGTCCGTTTTCAAATGTTTTATTTTTGAACGTCAGTTCACATTTGTAGGTGGATCATCAGTGTTAGAGCTAAAATTAGCATGTTTAAAGTGATTTTCATGCTTCCCAGGGCTCGGGAAGTGAATTAAATACTATTTGGAGGCATTTAATGTTCAATCAAAAACAGCTGATTTTTTACAAAAGAGATAACACCCCCCCCATTACGTCATGCTTCAGAAATGTGGAAAATGGTCCGTTTTCAAATGTTTTATTTTTGAACGTCAGTTCACATTTGTAGGTGGATCATCAGTGTTATAGCTAAAATTTGCATGTTTAAAGTGATTTTCATGCTTCCAGGGGCCCTAAACACAAGATTTATGGAATGGTTAAAAGTGTGCGAAAATGGCCAATTTACTCACTCTGAGTTCTCAAAAAGGGTTTCTTCACCCCGGGAAGTTAATTAAATACCATTTGGAGGCATTTAATGTTCGAGCAAAAACGGCTGATTTTCGACAAAAGAGATAACACCCCCCCATTACGTCATGCTTCAGAAATGTGGAAAATGGTCCGTTTTCAAATGTTTTATTTTTGAACGTCAGTTCATATTTGTAGGTGGATCATCAGTGTTAGAGCTAAAATTAGCTTGTTTAAAGTGATTTTCATGCTTCCAGGGGCTCGGGAAGTGAATTAAATACTATTTGGAGGCATTTAATGCTCAATCAAAAACAGCTGATTTTTGACAAAAGAGATAACACCCCCCCATTACGTCATGCTTCAGAAATGTGGAAAATGGTCCGTTTTCAAATGTTTTATTTTTGAACATCAGTTCACATTTGTAGGTGGATCATCAGTGTTAGAGCTAAAATTAGCATGTTTAAAGTGATTTTCATGCTTCCAGGGTCCCTAAACACAAGATTTATGGAATGGTTAAAAGTGCATGAAAATGGCCAATTTACTCACTCTGAGTTCTCAAAAAGGGTTTCTTCACCCCGGGAAGTTAATTAAATACCATTTGGAGGCATTTAATGTTCGAGCAAAAACGGCTGATTTTTGACAAAAGAGATAACACCCCCCCATTACGTCATGCTTCAGGAATGTGGAAAATGGTCCATTTTCAAATGTTTTATTTTTGAACGTCAGTTCACATTTGTAGGTGGATCATCAGTGTTAGAGCTAAAATTAGCATGTTTAAAGTGATTTTCATGCTTCCAGGGGCTCGGGAAGTGAATTAAATACTATTTGGAGGCATTTAATGTTCAAGCAAAAACAGCTGATTTTTGACAAAAGAGATAACACCCCCCCATTACGTCATGCTTCAGAAATGTGGAAAATGGTCCGTTTTCAAATGTTTTATTTTTGAACGTCAGTTCACATTTGTAGGTGGATCATCAGTGTTAGAGCTAAAATTAGCATATTTAAAGTGATTTTCATGCTTCCAGGGGCCCTAAACACAAGATTTATGGAATGGTTAAAAGTGCGCGAAAATGGCCAATTTACTCACTCTGAGTTCTCAAAAAGGGTTTCTTCACCCCGGGAAGTTAATTAAATACCATTTGGAGGCATTTAATGTTCGAGCAAAAACGGCTGATTTTCGACAAAAGAGATAACACCCCCCCATTACGTCATGCTTCAGAAATGTGGAAAATGGTCCGTTTTCAAATGTTTTATTTTTGAACGTCAGTTCACATTTGTAGGTGGATCATCAGTGTTAGAGCTAAAATTAGCATGTTTAAAGTGATTTTCATGCTTCCAGGGGCTCGGGAAGTGAATTAAATACTATTTGGAGGCATTTAATGCTCAATCAAAAACAGCTGATTTTTGACAAAAGAGATAACACCCCCCCATTACGTCATGCTTCAGAAATGTGGAAAATGGTCCGTTTTCAAATGTTTTATTTTTGAACGTCAGTTCACATTTGTAGGTGGATCATCAGTGTTAGAGCTAAAATTAGCATGTTTAAAGTGATTTTCATGCTTCCAGGGTCCCTAAACACAAGATTTATGGAATGGTTAAAAGTGCATGAAAATGGCCAATTTACTCACTCTGAGTTCTCAAAAAGGGTTTCTTCACCCCGGGAAGTTAATTAAATACCATTTGGAGGCATTTAATGTTCGAGCAAAAACGGCTGATTTTCGACAAAAGAGATAACACCCCCCCATTACGTCATGCTTCAGAAATGTGGAAAATGGTCCGTTTTCAAATGTTTTATTTTTGAACGTCAGTTCATATTTGTAGGTGGATCATCAGTGTTAGAGCTAAAATTAGCTTGTTTAAAGTGATTTTCATGCTTCCAGGGGCTCGGGAAGTGAATTAAATACTATTTGGAGGCATTTAATGCTCAATCAAAAACAGCTGATTTTTGACAAAAGAGATAACACCCCCCCATTACGTCATGCTTCAGAAATGTGGAAAATGGTCCGTTTTCAAATGTTTTATTTTTGAACGTCAGTTCACATTTGTAGGTGGATCATCAGTGTTAGAGCTAAAATTAGCATGTTTAAAGTGATTTTCATGCTTCCAGGGGCCCTAAACACAAGATTTATGGAATGGTTAAAAGTGCGCGAAAATGGCCAATTTACTCACTCTGAGTTCTCAAAAAGGGTTTCTTCACCCCGGGAAGTTAATTAAATACCATTTGGAGGCATTTAATGTTCGAGCAAAAACGGCTGATTTTCGACAAAAGAGATAACACCCCCCCATTACGTCATGCTTCAGAAATGTGGAAAATGGTCAGTTTTCAAATGTTTTATTTTTGAACGTCAGTTCACATTTGTAGGTGGATCATCAGTGTTAGAGCTAAAATTAGCATGTTTAAAGTGATTTTCATGCTTCCAGGGGCTCGGGAAGTGAATTAAATACTATTTGGAGGCATTTAATGCTCAATCAAAAACAGCTGATTTTTGACAAAAGAGATAACACCCCCCCATTACGTCATGCTTCAGAAATGTGGAAAATGGTCCGTTTTCAAATGTTTTATTTTTGAACGTCAGTTCACATTTGTAGGTGGATCATCAGTGTTAGAGCTAAAATTAGCATGTTTAAAGTGATTTTCATGCTTCCAGGGTCCCTAAACACAAGATTTATGGAATGGTTAAAAGTGCATGAAAATGGCCAATTTACTCACTCTGAGTTCTCAAAAAGGGTTTCTTCACCCCGGGAAGTTAATCAAATACCATTTGGAGGCATTTAATGTTCGAGCAAAAACGGCTGATTTTCGACAAAAGAGATAACACCCCCCCATTACGTCATGCTTCAGAAATGTGGAAAATGGTCCGTTTTCAAATGTTATATTTTTGAACGTCAGTTCACATTTGTAGGTGGATCATCAGTGTTAGAGCTAAAATTAGCATGTTTAAAGTGATGTTCATGCTTCCAGGGGCTCGGGAAGTGAATTAAATACTATTTGGAGGCATTTAATGTTCAATCAAAAACAGCTGATTTTTGACAAAAGAGATAACACCCCCCATTACGTCATGCTTCAGAAATGTGGAAAATGGTCCGTTATCAAATGTTTTATTTTTGAACGTCAGTTCACATTTGTAGGTGGATCATCAGTGTTAGAGCTAAAATTAGCATGTTTAAAGTGATTTTCATGCTTCCAGGGGCTCGGGAAGTGAATTAAATACTATTTGGAGGCATTTAATGCTCAATCAAAAACAGCTGATTTTTGACAAAAGAGATAACACCCCCCCATTACGTCATGCTTCAGAAATGTGGAAAATGGTCCGTTTTCAAATGTTTTATTTTTGAACGTCAGTTCACATTTGTAGGTGGATCATCAGTGTTAGAGCTAAAATTAGCATGTTTAAAGTGATTTTCATGCTTCCAGGGTCCCTAAACACAAGATTTATGGAATGGTTAAAAGTGCATGAAAATGGCCAATTTACTCACTCTGAGTTCTCAAAAAGGGTTTCTTCACCCCGGGAAGTTAATCAAATACCATTTGGAGGCATTTAATGTTCGAGCAAAAACGGCTGATTTTCGACAAAAGAGATAACACCCCCCCATTACGTCATGCTTCAGAAATGTGGAAAATGGTCCGTTTTCAAATGTTATATTTTTGAACGTCAGTTCACATTTGTAGGTGGATCATCAGTGTTAGAGCTAAAATTAGCATGTTTAAAGTGATGTTCATGCTTCCAAGGGCTCGGGAAGTGAATTAAATACTATTTGGAGGCATTTAATGTTCAATCAAAAACAGCTGATTTTTGACAAAAGAGATAACACCCCCCCATTACGTCATGCTTCAGAAATGTGGAAAATGGTCCGTTATCAAATGTTTTATTTTTGAACGTCAGTTCACATTTGTAGGTGGATCATCAGTGTTAGAGCTAAAATTAGCATGTTTAAAGTGATTTTCATGCTTCCAGGGGCCCTAAACACAAGATTTATGGAATGGTTAAAAGTGCATGAAAATGGCCAATGTACTCACTCTGAGTTCTCAAAAAGGGTTTCTTCACCCCGGGAAGTTAATTAAATACCATTTGGAGGCATTTAATGTTCGAGCAAAAACGGCTGATTTTCGACAAAAGAGATAACACCCCCCCATTACGTCATGCTTCAGGAATGTGGAAAATGGTCCGTTTTCAAATGTTTTATTTTTGAACGTCAGTTCACATTTGTAGGTGGATCATCAGTGTTAGAGCTAAAACTAGCATGTTTAAAGTGATTTTCATGCTTCCAGGGGCTCGGGAAGTGAATTAAATACTATTTGGAGGCATTTAATGTTCAATCAAAAACAGCTGATTTTTGACAAAAGAGATAACACCCCCCCATTACGTCATGCTTCAGAAATGTGGAAAATGGTCCGTTTTCAAATGTTTTATTTTTGAACGTCAGTTCACATTTGTAGGTGGATCATCAGTGTTATAGCTAAAATTAGCATGTTTAAAGTGATTTTCATGCTTCCAGGGGCCCTAAACACAAGATTTATGGAATGGTTAAAAGTGCGCGAAAATGGCCAATTTACTCACTCTGAGTTCTCAAAAAGGGTTTCTTCACCCCGGGAAGTTAATTAAATACCATTTGGAGGCATTTAATGTTCGAGCAAAAACGGCTGATTTTCGACAAAAGAGATAACACCCCCCCATTACGTCATGCTTCAGAAATGTGGAAAATGGTCCGTTTTCAAATGTTTTATTTTTGAACGTCAGTTCATATTTGTAGGTGGATCATCAGTGTTAGAGCTAAAATTAGCTTGTTTAAAGTGATTTTCATGCTTCCAGGGGCTCGGGAAGTGAATTAAATACTATTTGGAGGCATTTAATGCTCAATCAAAAACAGCTGATTTTTAACAAAAGAGATAACACCCCCCCATTACGTCATGCTTCAGAAATGTGGAAAATGGTCCGTTTTCAAATGTTTTATTTTTGAACGTCAGTTCACATTTGTAGTGGATCATCAGTGTTAGAGCTAAAATTAGCATGTTTAAAGTGATTTTCATGCTTCCAGGGTCCCTAAACACAAGATTTATGGAATGGTTAAAAGTGCATGAAAATGGCCAATTTACTCACTCTGAGTTCTCAAAAAGGGTTTCTTCACCCCGGGAAGTTAATTAAATACCATTTGGAGGCATTTAATGTTCGAGCAAAAACTGCTGATTTTCGACAAAAGAGATAACACCCCCCCATTACGTCATGCTTCAGGAATGTGGAAAATGGTCCGTTTTCAAATGTTTTATTTTTGAACGTCAGTTCACATTTGTAGGTGGATCATCAGTGTTAGAGCTAAAATTAGCATGTTTAAAGTGATTTTCATGCTTCCCAGGGCTCGGGAAGTGAATTAAATACTATTTGGAGGCATTTAATGTTCAATCAAAAACAGCTGATTTTTTACAAAAGAGATAACACCCCCCCCATTACGTCATGCTTCAGAAATGTGGAAAATGGTCCGTTTTCAAATGTTTTATTTTTGAACGTCAGTTCACATTTGTAGGTGGATCATCAGTGTTATAGCTAAAATTTGCATGTTTAAAGTGATTTTCATGCTTCCAGGGGCCCTAAACACAAGATTTATGGAATGGTTAAAAGTGTGCGAAAATGGCCAATTTACTCACTCTGAGTTCTCAAAAAGGGTTTCTTCACCCCGGGAAGTTAATTAAATACCATTTGGAGGCATTTAATGTTCGAGCAAAAACGGCTGATTTTCGACAAAAGAGATAACACCCCCCCATTACGTCATGCTTCAGAAATGTGGAAAATGGTCCGTTTTCAAATGTTTTATTTTTGAACGTCAGTTCATATTTGTAGGTGGATCATCAGTGTTAGAGCTAAAATTAGCTTGTTTAAAGTGATTTTCATGCTTCCAGGGGCTCGGGAAGTGAATTAAATACTATTTGGAGGCATTTAATGCTCAATCAAAAACAGCTGATTTTTGACAAAAGAGATAACACCCCCCCATTACGTCATGCTTCAGAAATGTGGAAAATGGTCCGTTTTCAAATGTTTTATTTTTGAACATCAGTTCACATTTGTAGGTGGATCATCAGTGTTAGAGCTAAAATTAGCATGTTTAAAGTGATTTTCATGCTTCCAGGGTCCCTAAACACAAGATTTATGGAATGGTTAAAAGTGCATGAAAATGGCCAATTTACTCACTCTGAGTTCTCAAAAAGGGTTTCTTCACCCCGGGAAGTTAATTAAATACCATTTGGAGGCATTTAATGTTCGAGCAAAAACGGCTGATTTTTGACAAAAGAGATAACACCCCCCCATTACGTCATGCTTCAGGAATGTGGAAAATGGTCCATTTTCAAATGTTTTATTTTTGAACGTCAGTTCACATTTGTAGGTGGATCATCAGTGTTAGAGCTAAAATTAGCATGTTTAAAGTGATTTTCATGCTTCCAGGGGCTCGGGAAGTGAATTAAATACTATTTGGAGGCATTTAATGTTCAAGCAAAAACAGCTGATTTTTGACAAAAGAGATAACACCCCCCCATTACGTCATGCTTCAGAAATGTGGAAAATGGTCCGTTTTCAAATGTTTTATTTTTGAACGTCAGTTCACATTTGTAGGTGGATCATCAGTGTTAGAGCTAAAATTAGCATATTTAAAGTGATTTTCATGCTTCCAGGGGCCCTAAACACAAGATTTATGGAATGGTTAAAAGTGCGCGAAAATGGCCAATTTACTCACTCTGAGTTCTCAAAAAGGGTTTCTTCACCCCGGGAAGTTAATTAAATACCATTTGGAGGCATTTAATGTTCGAGCAAAAACGGCTGATTTTCGACAAAAGAGATAACACCCCCCCATTACGTCATGCTTCAGAAATGTGGAAAATGGTCCGTTTTCAAATGTTTTATTTTTGAAATTCAGTTCACATTTGTAGGTGGATCATCAGTGTTAGAGCTAAAATTAGCATGTTTAAAGTGATTTTCATGCTTCCAGGGGCTCGGGAAGTGAATTAAATACTATTTGGAGGCATTTAATGCTCAATCAAAAACAGCTGATTTTTGACAAAAGAGATAACACCCCCCCATTACGTCATGCTTCAGAAATGTGGAAAATGGTCCGTTTTCAAATGTTTTATTTTTGAACGTCAGTTCACATTTGTAGGTGGATCATCAGTGTTAGAGCTAAAATTAGCATGTTTAAAGTGATTTTCATGCTTCCAGGGTCCCTAAACACAAGATTTATGGAATGGTTAAAAGTGCATGAAAATGGCCAATTTACTCACTCTGAGTTCTCAAAAAGGGTTTCTTCACCCCGGGAAGTTAATTAAATACCATTTGGAGGCATTTAATGTTCGAGCAAAAACGGCTGATTTTCGACAAAAGAGATAACACCCCCCCATTACGTCATGCTTCAGAAATGTGGAAAATGGTCCGTTTTCAAATGTTTTATTTTTGAACGTCAGTTCATATTTGTAGGTGGATCATCAGTGTTAGAGCTAAAATTAGCTTGTTTAAAGTGATTTTCATGCTTCCAGGGGCTCGGGAAGTGAATTAAATACTATTTGGAGGCATTTAATGCTCAATCAAAAACAGCTGATTTTTGACAAAAGAGATAACACCCCCCCATTACGTCATGCTTCAGAAATGTGGAAAATGGTCCGTTTTCAAATGTTTTATTTTTGAACGTCAGTTCACATTTGTAGGTGGATCATCAGTGTTAGAGCTAAAATTAGCATGTTTAAAGTGATTTTCATGCTTCCAGGGGCCCTAAACACAAGATTTATGGAATGGTTAAAAGTGCGCGAAAATGGCCAATTTACTCACTCTGAGTTCTCAAAAAGGGTTTCTTCACCCCGGGAAGTTAATTAAATACCATTTGGAGGCATTTAATGTTCGAGCAAAAACGGCTGATTTTCGACAAAAGAGATAACACCCCCCCATTACGTCATGCTTCAGAAATGTGGAAAATGGTCAGTTTTCAAATGTTTTATTTTTGAACGTCAGTTCACATTTGTAGGTGGATCATCAGTGTTAGAGCTAAAATTAGCATGTTTAAAGTGATTTTCATGCTTCCAGGGGCTCGGGAAGTGAATTAAATACTATTTGGAGGCATTTAATGCTCAATCAAAAACAGCTGATTTTTGACAAAAGAGATAACACCCCCCCATTACATCATGCTTCAGAAATGTGGAAAATGGTCCGTTTTCAAATGTTTTATTTTTGAACGTCAGTTCACATTTGTAGGTGGATCATCAGTGTTAGAGCTAAAATTAGCATGTTTAAAGTGATTTTCATGCTTCCAGGGTCCCTAAACACAAGATTTATGGAATGGTTAAAAGTGCATGAAAATGGCCAATTTACTCACTCTGAGTTCTCAAAAAGGGTTTCTTCACCCCGGGAAGTTAATCAAATACCATTTGGAGGCATTTAATGTTCGAGCAAAAACGGCTGATTTTCGACAAAAGAGATAACACCCCCCCATTACGTCATGCTTCAGAAATGTGGAAAATGGTCCGTTTTCAAATGTTATATTTTTGAACGTCAGTTCACATTTGTAGGTGGATCATCAGTGTTAGAGCTAAAATTAGCATGTTTAAAGTGATGTTCATGCTTCCAGGGGCTCGGGAAGTGAATTAAATACTATTTGGAGGCATTTAATGTTCAATCAAAAACAGCTGATTTTTGACAAAAGAGATAACACCCCCCATTACGTCATGCTTCAGAAATGTGGAAAATGGTCCGTTATCAAATGTTTTATTTTTGAACGTCAGTTCACATTTGTAGGTGGATCATCAGTGTTAGAGCTAAAATTAGCATGTTTAAAGTGATTTTCATGCTTCCAGGGGCTCGGGAAGTGAATTAAATACTATTTGGAGGCATTTAATGCTCAATCAAAAACAGCTGATTTTTGACAAAAGAGATAACACCCCCCCATTACGTCATGCTTCAGAAATGTGGAAAATGGTCCGTTTTCAAATGTTTTATTTTTGAACGTCAGTTCACATTTGTAGGTGGATCATCAGTGTTAGAGCTAAAATTAGCATGTTTAAAGTGATTTTCATGCTTCCAGGGTCCCTAAACACAAGATTTATGGAATGGTTAAAAGTGCATGAAAATGGTCAATTTACTCACTCTGAGTTCTCAAAAAGGGTTTCTTCACCCCGGGAAGTTAATCAAATACCATTTGGAGGCATTTAATGTTCGAGCAAAAACGGCTGATTTTCGACAAAAGAGATAACACCCCCCCATTACGTCATGCTTCAGAAATGTGGAAAATGGTCCGTTTTCAAATGTTATATTTTTGAACGTCAGTTCACATTTGTAGGTGGATCATCAGTGTTAGAGCTAAAATTAGCATGTTTAAAGTGATGTTCATGCTTCCAGGGGCTCGGGAAGTGAATTAAATACTATTTGGAGGCATTTAATGTTCAATCAAAAACAGCTGATTTTTGACAAAAGAGATAACACCCCCCCATTACGTCATGCTTCAGAAATGTGGAAAATGGTCCGTTATCAAATGTTTTATTTTTGAACGTCAGTTCACATTTGTAGGTGGATCATCAGTGTTAGAGCTAAAATTAGCATGTTTAAAGTGATGTTCATGCTTCCAGGGGCTCGGGAAGTGAATTAAATACTATTTGGAGGCATTTAATGTTCAATCAAAAACAGCTGATTTTTGACAAAAGAGATAACACCCCCCCATTACGTCATGCTTCAGGAATGTGGAAAATGGTCCGTTTTCAAATGTTTTATTTTTGAACGTCAGTTCACATTTGTAGGTGGATCATCAGTGTTAGAGCTAAAACTAGCATGTTTAAAGTGATTTTCATGCTTCCAGGGGCTCGGGAAGTGAATTAAATACTATTTGGAGGCATTTAATGTTCAATCAAAAACAGCTGATTTTTCACAAAAGAGATAACACCCCCCCATTACGTCATGCTTCAGAAATGTGGAAAATGGTCCGTTTTCAAATGTTTTATTTTTGAACGTCAGTTCACATTTGTAGGTGGATCATCAGTGTTATAGCTAAAATTAGCATGTTTAAAGTGATTTTCATGCTTCCAGGGGCCCTAAACACAAGATTTATGGAATGGTTAAAAGTGCGCGAAAATGGCCAATTTACTCACTCTGAGTTCTCAAAAAGGGTTTCTTCACCCCGGGAAGTTAATTAAATACCATTTGGAGGCATTTAATGTTCGAGCAAAAACGGCTGATTTTCGACAAAAGAGATAACACCCCCCCATTACGTCATGCTTCAGAAATGTGGAAAATGGTCCATTTTCAAATGTTTTATTTTTGAACGTCAGTTCACATTTGTAGGTGGACCATCAGTGTTAGAGCTAAAATTAGCATGTTTAAAGTGATTTTCATGCTTCCAGGGGCTCGGGAAGTGAATTAAATACTATTTGGAGGCATTTAATGTTCAAGCAAAAACAGCTGATTTTTGACAAAAGAGATAACACCCCCCCATTACGTCATGCTTCAGAAATGTGGAAAATGGTCAGTTTTCAAATGTTTTATTTTTGAACGTCAGTTCACATTTGTAGGTGGATCATCAGTGTTAGAGCTAAAATTAGCATGTTTAAAGTGATTTTCATGCTTCCAGGGGCCCTAAACACAAGATTTATGGAATGGTTAAAAGTGCGCGAAAATGGCCAATTTACTCACTCTGAGTTCTCAAAAAGGGTTTCTTCACCCCGGGAAGTTAATTAAATACCATTTGGAGGCATTTAATGTTCGAGCAAAAACGGCTGATTTTTGACAAAAGAGATAACACCCCCCCATTACGTCATGCTTCAGAAATGTGGAAAATGGTCCGTTTTCAAATGTTTTATTTTTGAACGTCAGTTCACATTTGTAGGTGGATCATCAGTGTTAGAGCTAAGATTAGCATGTTTAAAGTGATTTTCATGCTTCCAGGGGCCCTAAACACAAGATTTATGGAATGGTTAAAAGTGCATGAAAATGGCCAATTTACTCACTCTGAGTTCTCAAAAAGGGTTTCTTCACCCCGGGAAGTTGATTAAATACCATTTGGAGGCATTTAATGTTCGAGCAAAAACGGCTGATTTTCGACAAAAGAGATAACACCCCCCCATTACGTCATGCTTCAGAAATGTGGAAAATGGTCCGTTATCAAATGTTTTATTTTTGAACGTCAGTTCACATTTGTAGGTGGATCATCAGTGTTAGAGCTAAAATTAGCATGTTTAAAGTGATTTTCATGCTTCCAGGGGCCCTAAACACAAGATTTATGGAATGGTTAAAAGTCCATGAAAATGGCCAATTTACTCACTCTGAGTTCTCAAAAAGGGTTTCTTCACCCCGGGAAGTTAATTAAATACCATTTGGAGGCATTTAATGTTCGAGCAAAAACGGCTGATTTTCGACAAAAGAGATAACACCCCCCATTACGTCATGCTTCAGAAATGTGGAAAATGGTCCGTTTTCAAATGTTTTATTTTTGAACGTCAGTTCACATTTGTAGGTGGATCATCAGTGTTAGAGCTAAAATTAGCATGTTTAAAGTGATTTTCATGCTTCCAGGGGCTCGGGAAGTGAATTAAATACTATTTGGAGGCATTTAATGTTCAATCAAAAACAGCTGATTTTTGACAAAAGAGATAACACCCCCCCCCATTACGTCATGCTTCAGAAATGTGGAAAATGGTCCGTTATCAAATTGTTTTATTTTTGAACGTCAGTTCACATTTGTAGGTGGATCATCAGTGTTAGAGCTAAAATTAGCATGTTTAAAGTGATTTTCATGCTTCCAGGGGCCCTAAACACAAGATTTATGGAATGGTTAAAAGTGCATGAAAATGGCCAATTTACTCACTCTGAGTTCTCAAAAAGGGTTTCTTCACCCCGGGAAGTTAATTAAATACCATTTGGAGGCATTTAATGTTCGAGCAAAAACGGCTGATTTTCGACAAAAGAGATAACACCCCCCCATTACGTCATGCTTCAGAAATGTGGAAAATGGTCCGTTTTCAAATGTTTTATTTTTGAACGTCAGTTCATATTTGTAGGTGGATCATCAGTGTTAGAGCTAAAATTAGCTTGTTTAAAGTGATTTTCATGCTTCCAGGGGCTCGGGAAGTGAATTAAATACTATTTGGAGGCATTTAATGCTCAATCAAAAACAGCTGATTTTTGACAAAAGAGATAACACCCCCCCATTACGTCATGCTTCAGAAATGTGGAAAATGGTCCGTTTTCAAATGTTTTATTTTTGAACATCAGTTCACATTTGTAGGTGGATCATCAGTGTTAGAGCTAAAATTAGCATGTTTAAAGTGATTTTCATGCTTCCAGGGTCCCTAAACACAAGATTTATGGAATGGTTAAAAGTGCATGAAAATGGCCAATTTACTCACTCTGAGTTCTCAAAAATGGTTTCTTCACCCCGGGAAGTTAATTAAATACCATTTGGAGGCATTTAATGTTCGAGCAAAAACGGCTGATTTTCGACAAAAGAGATAACACCCCCCATTACGTCATGCTTTAGGAATGTGGAAAATGGTCCGTTTTCAAATGTTTTATTTTTGAACGTCAGTTCACATTTGTAGGTGGATCATCAGTGTTAGAGCTAAAATTAGCATGTTTAAAGTGATTTTCATGCTTCCAGGGACTCTGGAAGTGAATTAAATACTATTTGGAGGCATTTAATGTTCAATCAAAAACAGCTGATTTTTGACAAAAGAGATAACACCCCCCCCATTACGTCATGCTTCAGAAATGTGGAAAATGGTCCGTTTTCAAATGTTTTATTTTTGAACGTCAGTTCACATTTGTAGGTGGATCATCAGTGTTATAGCTAAAATTTGCATGTTTAAAGTGATTTTCATGCTTCCAGGGGCCCTAAACACAAGATTTATGGAATGGTTAAAAGTGCGCGAAAATGGCCAATTTAGTCACTCTGAGTTCTCAAAAAGGGTTTCTTCACCCCGGGAAGTTAATTAAATACCATTTGGAGGCATTTAATGTTCGAGCAAAAACGGCTGATTTTCGACAAAAGAGATAACACCCCCCCATTACGTCATGCTTCAGAAATGTGGAAAATGGTCCATTTTCAAATGTTTTATTTTTGAACGTCAGTTCACATTTGTAGGTGGATCATCAGTGTTAGAGCTAAAATTAGCATGTTTAAAGTGATTTTCATACTTCCAGGGGCTCGGGAAGTGAATTAAATACTATTTGGAGGCATTTAATGTTCAAGCAAAAACAGCTGATTTTTGACAAAAGAGATAACACCCCCCATTACGTCATGCTTCAGAAATGTGGAAAATGGTCCGTTTTCAAATGTTTTATTTTTGAACGTCAGTTCACATTTGTAGGTGGATCATCAGTGTTAGAGCTAAAATTAGCATGTTTAAAGTGATTTTCATGCTTCCAGGGGCCCTAAACACAAGATTTATGGAATGGTTAAAAGTGCGCGAAAATGGCCAATTTACTCACTCTGAGTTCTCAAAAAGGGTTTCTTCACCCCGGGAAGTTAATTAAATACCATTTGGAGGCATTTAATGTTCGAGCAAAAATGGCTGATTTTTGACAAAAGAGATAACACCCCCCCATTACGTCATGCTTCAGAAATGTGGAAAATGGTCCGTTTTCAAATGTTTTATTTTTGAACGTCAGTTCACATTTGTAGGTGGATCATCAGTGTTAGAGCTAAAATTAGCATGTTTAAAGTGATTTTCATGCTTCCAGGGGCCCTAAACACAAGATTTATGGAATGGTTAAAAGTCCATGAAAATGGCCAATTTACTCACTCTGAGTTCTCAAAAAGGGTTTCTTCACCCCGGGAAGTTAATTAAATACCATTTGGAGGCATTTAATGTTCGAGCAAAAACGGCTGATTTTCGACAAAAGAGATAACACCCCCCATTACGTCATGCTTCAGAAATGTGGAAAATGGTCCGTTTTCAAATGTTTTATTTTTGAACGTCAGTTCACATTTGTAGGTGGATCATCAGTGTTAGAGCTAAAATTAGCATGTTTAAAGTGATTTTCATGCTTCCAGGGGCCCTAAACACAAGATTTATGGAATGGTTAAAAGTGCATGAAAATGGCCAATGTACTCACTCTGAGTTCTCAAAAATGGTTTCTTCACCCCGGGAAGTTAATTAAATACCATTTGGAGGCATTTAATGTTCGAGCAAAAACGGCTGATTTTCGACAAAAGAGATAACACCCCCCCATTAAGTCATGCTTCAGGAATGTGGAAAATGGTCCGTTTTCAAATGTTTTATTTTTGAACGTCAGTTCACATTTGTAGGTGGATCATCAGTGTTAGAGCTAAAATTAGCATGTTTAAAGTGATTTTCATGCTTCCAGGGGCTCGGGAAGTGAATTAAATACTATTTGGAGGCATTTAATGTTCACTCAAAAACAGCTGATTTTTGACAAAAGAGATAACACCCCCCATTACGTCATGCTTCAGAAATGTGGAAAATGGTCCGTTTTCAAATGTTTTATTTTTGAACGTCAGTTCACATTTGTAGGTGGATCATCAGTGTTAGAGCTAAAATTAGCATGTTTAAAGTGATTTTCATGCTTCCAGGGGCTCGGGAAGTGAATTAAATACTATTTGGAGGCATTTAATGCTCAATCAAAAACAGCTGATTTTTGACAAAAGAGATAACACCCCCCCATTACGTCATGCTTCAGAAATGTGGAAAATGGTCCGTTTTCAAATGTTTTATTTTTGAACGTCAGTTCACATTTGTAGGTGGATCATCAGTGTTAGAGCTAAAATTAGCATGTTTAAAGTGATTTTCATGCTTCCAGGGTCCCTAAACACAAGATTTATGGAATGGTTAAAAGTGCATGAAAATGGCCAATTTACTCACTCTGAGTTCTCAAAAAGGGTTTCTTCACCCCGGGAAGTTAATCAAATACCATTTGGAGGCATTTAATGTTCGAGCAAAAACGGCTGATTTTCGACAAAAGAGATAACACCCCCCCATTACGTCATGCTTCAGAAATGTGGAAAATGGTCCGTTTTCAAATGTTATATTTTTGAACGTCAGTTCACATTTGTAGGTGGATCATCAGTGTTAGAGCTAAAATTAGCATGTTTAAAGTGATGTTCATGCTTCCAGGGGCTCGGGAAGTGAATTAAATACTATTTGGAGGCATTTAATGTTCAATCAAAAACAGCTGATTTTTGACAAAAGAGATAACACCCCCCCATTACGTCATGCTTCAGAAATGTGGAAAATGGTCCGTTATCAAATGTTTTATTTTTGAACGTCAGTTCACATTTGTAGGTGGATCATCAGTGTTAGAGCTAAAATTAGCATGTTTAAAGTGATTTTCATGCTTCCAGGGGCCCTAAACACAAGATTTATGGAATGGTTAAAAGTGCATGAAAATGGCCAATGTACTCACTCTGAGTTCTCAAAAAGGGTTTCTTCACCCCGGGAAGTTAATTAAATACCATTTGGAGGCATTTAATGTTCGAGCAAAAACGGCTGATTTTCGACAAAAGAGATAACACCCCCCCATTACGTCATGCTTCAGGAATGTGGAAAATGGTCCGTTTTCAAATGTTTTATTTTTGAACGTCAGTTCACATTTGTAGGTGGATCATCAGTGTTAGAGCTAAAACTAGCATGTTTAAAGTGATTTTCATGCTTCCAGGGGCTCGGGAAGTGAATTAAATACTATTTGGAGGCATTTAATGTTCAATCAAAAACAGCTGATTTTTGACAAAAGAGATAACACCCCCCCATTACGTCATGCTTCAGAAATGTGGAAAATGGTCCGTTTTCAAATGTTTTATTTTTGAACGTCAGTTCACATTTGTAGGTGGATCATCAGTGTTATAGCTAAAATTAGCATGTTTAAAGTGATTTTCATGCTTCCAGGGGCCCTAAACACAAGATTTATGGAATGGTTAAAAGTGCGCGAAAATGGCCAATTTACTCACTCTGAGTTCTCAAAAAGGGTTTCTTCACCCCGGGAAGTTAATTAAATACCATTTGGAGGCATTTAATGTTCGAGCAAAAACGGCTGATTTTCGACAAAAGAGATAACACCCCCCCATTACGTCATGCTTCAGAAATGTGGAAAATGGTCCATTTTCAAATGTTTTATTTTTGAACGTCAGTTCACATTTGTAGGTGGACCATCAGTGTTAGAGCTAAAATTAGCATGTTTAAAGTGATTTTCATGCTTCCAGGGGCTCGGGAAGTGAATTAAATACTATTTGGAGGCATTTAATGTTCAAGCAAAAACAGCTGATTTTTGACAAAAGAGATAACACCCCCCCATTACGTCATGCTTCAGAAATGTGGAAAATGGTCCGTTTTCAAATGTTTTATTTTTGAACGTCAGTTCACATTTGTAGGTGTATCATCAGTGTTAGAGCTAAAATTAGCATGTTTAAAGTGATTTTCATGCTTCCAGGGGCCCTAAACACAAGATTTATGGAATGGTTAAAAGTGCGCGAAAATGGCCAATTTACTCACTCTGAGTTCTCAAAAAGGGTTTCTTCACCCCGGGAAGTTAATTAAATACCATTTGGAGGCATTTAATGTTCGAGCAAAAACGGCTGATTTTTGACAAAAGAGATAACACCCCCCCATTACGTCATGCTTCAGAAATGTGGAAAATGGTCCGTTTTCAAATGTTTTATTTTTGAACGTCAGTTCACATTTGTAGGTGGATCATCAGTGTTAGAGCTAAGATTAGCATGTTTAAAGTGATTTTCATGCTTCCAGGGGCCCTAAACACAAGATTTATGGAATGGTTAAAAGTGCATGAAAATGGCCAATTTACTCACTCTGAGTTCTCAAAAAGGGGTTCTTCACCCCGGGAAGTTGATTAAATACCATTTGGAGGCATTTAATGTTCGAGCAAAAACGGCTGATTTTCGACAAAAGAGATAACACCCCCCCATTACGTCATGCTTCAGAAATGTGGAAAATGGTCCGTTATCAAATGTTTTATTTTTGAACGTCAGTTCACATTTGTAGGTGGATCATCAGTGTTAGAGCTAAAATTAGCATGTTTAAAGTGATTTTCATGCTTCCAGGGGCCCTAAACACAAGATTTATGGAATGGTTAAAAGTCCATGAAAATGGCCAATTTACTCACTCTGAGTTCTCAAAAAGGGTTTCTTCACCCCGGGAAGTTAATTAAATACCATTTGGAGGCATTTAATGTTCGAGCAAAAACGGCTGATTTTCGACAAAAGAGATAACACCCCCCATTACGTCATGCTTCAGAAATGTGGAAAATGGTCCGTTTTCAAATGTTTTATTTTTGAACGTCAGTTCACATTTGTAGGTGGATCATCAGTGTTAGAGCTAAAATTAGCATGTTTAAAGTGATTTTCATGCTTCCAGGGGCTCGGGAAGTGAATTAAATACTATTTGGAGGCATTTAATGTTCAATCAAAAACAGCTGATTTTTGACAAAAGAGATAACACCCCCCCCCATTACGTCATGCTTCAGAAATGTGGAAAATGGTCCGTTATCAAATTGTTTTATTTTTGAACGTCAGTTCACATTTGTAGGTGGATCATCAGTGTTAGAGCTAAAATTAGCATGTTTAAAGTGATTTTCATGCTTCCAGGGGCCCTAAACACAAGATTTATGGAATGGTTAAAAGTGCATGAAAATGGCCAATTTACTCACTCTGAGTTCTCAAAAAGGGTTTCTTCACCCCGGGAAGTTAATTAAATACCATTTGGAGGCATTTAATGTTCGAGCAAAAACGGCTGATTTTCGACAAAAGAGATAACACCCCCCCATTACGTCATGCTTCAGAAATGTGGAAAATGGTCCGTTTTCAAATGTTTTATTTTTGAACGTCAGTTCATATTTGTAGGTGGATCATCAGTGTTAGAGCTAAAATTAGCATGTTTAAAGTGATTTTCATGCTTCCAGGGGCTCGGGAAGTGAATTAAATACTATTTGGAGGCATTTAATGCTCAATCAAAAACAGCTGATTTTTGACAAAAGAGATAACACCCCCCCATTACGTCATGCTTCAGAAATGTGGAAAATGGTCCGTTTTCAAATGTTTTATTTTTGAACATCAGTTCACATTTTTAGGTGGATCATCAGTGTTAGAGCTAAAATTAGCATGTTTAAAGTGATTTTCATGCTTCCAGGGTCCCTAAACACAAGATTTATGGAATGGTTAAAAGTGCATGAAAATGGCCAATTTACTCACTCTGAGTTCTCAAAAAGGGTTTCTTCACCCCGGGAAGTTAATTAAATACCATTTGGAGGCATTTAATGTTCGAGCAAAAATGGCTGATTTTCGACAAAAGAGATAACACCCCCCCATTACGTCATGCTTCAGGAATGTGGAAAATGGTCCGTTTTCAAATGTTTTATTTTTGAACGTCAGTTCACATTTGTAGGTGGATCATCAGTGTTAGAGCTAAAATTAGCATGTTTAAAGTGATTTTCATGCTTCCAGGGACTCTGGAAGTGAATTAAATACTATTTGGAGGCATTTAATGTTCAATCAAAAACAGCTGATTTTTGACAAAAGAGATAACACCCCCCCCATTACGTCATGCTTCAGAAATGTGGAAAATGGTCCGTTTTCAAATGTTTTATTTTTGAACGTCAGTTCACATTTGTAGGTGGATCATCAGTGTTAGAGCTAAAATTAGCATGTTTAAAGTGATTTTCATGCTTCCAGGGGCCCTAAACACAAGATTTATGGAATGGTTAAAAGTCCATGAAAATGGCCAATTTACTCACTCTGAGTTCTCAAAAAGGGTTTCTTCACCCCGGGAAGTTAATTAAATACCATTTGGAGGCATTTAATGTTCGAGCAAAAACGGCTGATTTTCGACAAAAGAGATAACACCCCCCATTACGTCATGCTTCAGAAATGTGGAAAATGGTCCGTTTTCAAATGTTTTATTTTTGAACGTCAGTTCACATTTGTAGGTGGATCATCAGTGTTAGAGCTAAAATTAGCATGTTTAAAGTGATTTTCATGCTTCCAGGGGCTCGGGAAGTGAATTAAATACTATTTGGAGGCATTTAATGTTCAATCAAAAACAGCTGATTTTTGACAAAAGAGATAACACCCCCCCCCATTACGTCATGCTTCAGAAATGTGGAAAATGGTCCGTTATCAAATTGTTTTATTTTTGAACGTCAGTTCACATTTGTAGGTGGATCATCAGTGTTAGAGCTAAAATTAGCATGTTTAAAGTGATTTTCATGCTTCCAGGGGCCCTAAACACAAGATTTATGGAATGGTTAAAAGTGCATGAAAATGGCCAATTTACTCACTCTGAGTTCTCAAAAAGGGTTTCTTCACCCCGGGAAGTTAATTAAATACCATTTGGAGGCATTTAATGTTCGAGCAAAAACGGCTGATTTTCGACAAAAGAGATAACACCCCCCCATTACGTCATGCTTCAGAAATGTGGAAAATGGTCCGTTTTCAAATGTTTTATTTTTGAACGTCAGTTCATATTTGTAGGTGGATCATCAGTGTTAGAGCTAAAATTAGCTTGTTTAAAGTGATTTTCATGCTTCCAGGGGCTCGGGAAGTGAATTAAATACTATTTGGAGGCATTTAATGCTCAATCAAAAACAGCTGATTTTTGACAAAAGAGATAACACCCCCCCATTACGTCATGCTTCAGAAATGTGGAAAATGGTCCGTTTTCAAATGTTTTATTTTTGAACATCAGTTCACATTTGTAGGTGGATCATCAGTGTTAGAGCTAAAATTAGCATGTTTAAAGTGATTTTCATGCTTCCAGGGTCCCTAAACACAAGATTTATGGAATGGTTAAAAGTGCATGAAAATGGCCAATTTACTCACTCTGAGTTCTCAAAAATGGTTTCTTCACCCCGGGAAGTTAATTAAATACCATTTGGAGGCATTTAATGTTCGAGCAAAAACGGCTGATTTTCGACAAAAGAGATAACACCCCCCCATTACGTCATGCTTCAGGAATGTGGAAAATGGTCCGTTTTCAAATGTTTTATTTTTGAACGTCAGTTCACATTTGTAGGTGGATCATCAGTGTTAGAGCTAAAATTAGCATGTTTAAAGTGATTTTCATGCTTCCAGGGACTCTGGAAGTGAATTAAATACTATTTGGAGGCATTTAATGTTCAATCAAAAACAGCTGATTTTTGACAAAAGAGATAACACCCCCCCCATTACGTCATGCTTCAGAAATGTGGAAAATGGTCCGTTTTCAAATGTTTTATTTTTGAACGTCAGTTCACATTTGTAGGTGGATCATCAGTGTTATAGCTAAAATTTGCATGTTTAAAGTGATTTTCATGCTTCCAGGGGCCCTAAACACAAGATTTATGGAATGGTTAAAAGTGCGCGAAAATGGCCAATTTAGTCACTCTGAGTTCTCAAAAAGGGTTTCTTCACCCCGGGAAGTTAATTAAATACCATTTGGAGGCATTTAATGTTCGAGCAAAAACGGCTGATTTTCGACAAAAGAGATAACACCCCCCCATTACGTCATGCTTCAGAAATGTGGAAAATGGTCCATTTTCAAATGTTTTATTTTTGAACGTCAGTTCACATTTGTAGGTGGATCATCAGTGTTAGAGCTAAAATTAGCATGTTTAAAGTGATTTTCATACTTCCAGGGGCTCGGGAAGTGAATTAAATACTATTTGGAGGCATTTAATGTTCAAGCAAAAACAGCTGATTTTTGACAAAAGAGATAACACCCCCCATTACGTCATGCTTCAGAAATGTGGAAAATGGTCCGTTTTCAAATGTTTTATTTTTGAACGTCAGTTCACATTTGTAGGTGGATCATCAGTGTTAGAGCTAAAATTAGCATGTTTAAAGTGATTTTCATGCTTCCAGGGGCCCTAAACACAAGATTTATGGAATGGTTAAAAGTGCGCGAAAATGGCCAATTTACTCACTCTGAGTTCTCAAAAAGGGTTTCTTCACCCCGGGAAGTTAATTAAATACCATTTGGAGGCATTTAATGTTCGAGCAAAAACGGCTGATTTTTGACAAAAGAGATAACACCCCCCCATTACGTCATGCTTCAGAAATGTGGAAAATGGTCCGTTTTCAAATGTTTTATTTTTGAACGTCAGTTCACATTTGTAGGTGGATCATCAGTGTTAGAGCTAAAATTAGCATGTTTAAAGTGATTTTCATGCTTCCAAGGGCCCTAAACACAAGATTTATGGAATGGTTAAAAGTCCATGAAAATGGCCAATTTACTCACTCTGAGTTCTCAAAAAGGGTTTCTTCACCCCGGGAAGTTAATTAAATACCATTTGGAGGCATTTAATGTTCGAGCAAAAACGGCTGATTTTCGACAAAAGAGATAACACCCCCCATTACGTCATGCTTCAGAAATGTGGAAAATGGTCCGTTTTCAAATGTTTTATTTTTGAACGTCAGTTCACATTTGTAGGTGGATCATCAGTGTTAGAGCTAAAATTAGCATGTTTAAAGTGATTTTCATGCTTCCAGGGGCCCTAAACACAAGATTTATGGAATGGTTAAAAGTGCATGAAAATGGCCAATGTACTCACTCTGAGTTCTCAAAAAGGGTTTCTTCACCCCGGGAAGTTAATTAAATACCATTTGGAGGCATTTAATGTTCGAGCAAAAACGGCTGATTTTCGACAAAAGAGATAACACCCCCCCATTACGTCATGCTTCAGGAATGTGGAAAATGGTCCGTTTTCAAATGTTTTATTTTTGAACGTCAGTTCACATTTGTAGGTGGATCATCAGTGTTAGAGCTAAAATTAGCATGTTTAAAGTGATTTTCATGCTTCCAGGGGCTCGGGAAGTGAATTAAATACTATTTGGAGGCATTTAATGTTCACTCAAAAACAGCTGATTTTTGACAAAAGAGATAACACCCCCCATTACGTCATGCTTCAGAAATGTGGAAAATGGTCCGTTTTCAAATGTTTTATTTTTGAACGTCAGTTCACATTTGTAGGTGGATCATCAGTGTTAGAGCTAAAATTAGCATGTTTAAAGTGATTTTCATGCTTCCAGGGGCCCTAAACACAAGATTTATGGAATGGTTAAAAGTGCATGAAAATGGCCAATTTACTCACTCTGAGTTCTCAAAAAGGGTTTCTTCACCCCGGGAAGTTAATTAAATACCATTTGGAGGCATTTAATGTTCGAGCAAAAACGGCTGATTTTCGACAAAAGAGATAACACCCCCCCATTACGTCATGCTTCAGAAATGTGGAAAATGGTCCGTTTTCAAATGTTTTATTTTTGAACGTCAGTTCATATTTGTAGGTGGATCATCAGTGTTAGAGCTAAAATTAGCTTGTTTAAAGTGATTTTCATGCTTCCAGGGGCTCGGGAAGTGAATTAAATACTATTTGGAGGCATTTAATGCTCAATCAAAAACAGCTGATTTTTAACAAAAGAGATAACACCCCCCCATTACGTCATGCTTCAGAAATGTGGAAAATGGTCCGTTTTCAAATGTTTTATTTTTGAACGTCAGTTCACATTTGTAGGTGGATCATCAGTGTTAGAGCTAAAATTAGCATGTTTAAAGTGATTTTCATGCTTCCAGGGTCCCTAAACACAAGATTTATGGAATGGTTAAAAGTGCATGAAAATGGCCAATTTACTCACTCTGAGTTCTCAAAAAGGGTTTCTTCACCCCGGGAAGTTAATTAAATACCATTTGGAGGCATTTAATGTTCGAGCAAAAACTGCTGATTTTCGACAAAAGAGATAACACCCCCCCATTACGTCATGCTTCAGAAATGTGGAAAATGGTCCATTTTCAAATGTTTTATTTTTGAACGTCAGTTCACATTTGTAGGTGGATCATCAGTGTTAGAGCTAAAATTAGCATGTTTAAAGTGATTTTCATGCTTCCAGGGGCTCGGGAAGTGAATTAAATACTATTTGGAGGCATTTAATGTTCAAGCAAAAACAGCTGATTTTTGACAAAAGAGATAACACCCCCCCATTACGTCATGCTTCAGAAATGTGGAAAATGGTCCGTTTTCAAATGTTTTATTTTTGAACGTCAGTTCACATTTGTAGGTGGATCATCAGTGTTAGAGCTAAAATTAGCATGTTTAAAGTGATTTTCATGCTTCCAGGGGCCCTAAACACAAGATTTATGGAATGGTTAAAAGTGTGCGAAAATGGCCAATTTACTCACTCTGAGTTCTCAAAAAGGGTTTCTTCACCCCGGGAAGTTAATTAAATACCATTTGGAGGCATTTAATGTTCGAGCAAAAACGGCTGATTTTCGACAAAAGAGATAACACCCCCCCATTACGTCATGCTTCAGAAATGTGGAAAATGGTCCGTTTTCAAATGTTTTATTTTTGAACGTCAGTTCACATTTGTAGGTGGATCATCAGTGTTAGAGCTAAAATTAGCATGTTTAAAGTGATTTTCATGCTTCCAGGGGCCCTAAACACAAGATTTATGGAATGGTTAAAAGTCCATGAAAATGGCCAATTTACTCACTCTGAGTTCTCAAAAAGGGTTTCTTCACCCCGGGAAGTTAATTAAATACCATTTGGAGGCATTTAATGTTCGAGCAAAAACGGCTGATTTTCGACAAAAGAGATAACACCCCCCATTACGTCATGCTTCAGAAATGTGGAAAATGGTCCGTTTTCAAATGTTTTATTTTTGAACGTCAGTTCACATTTGTAGGTGGATCATCAGTGTTAGAGCTAAAATTAGCATGTTTAAAGTGATTTTCATGCTTCCAGGGGCTCGGGAAGTGAATTAAATACTATTTGGAGGCATTTAATGTTCAATCAAAAACAGCTGATTTTTGACAAAAGAGATAACACCCCCCCATTACGTCATGCTTCAGAAATGTGGAAAATGGTCCGTTATCAAATGTTTTATTTTTGAACGTCAGTTCACATTTGTAGGTGGATCATCAGTGTTAGAGCTAAAATTAGCATGTTTAAAGTGATTTTCATGCTTCCAGGGGCCCTAAACACAAGATTTATGGAATGGTTAAAAGTGCATGAAAATGGCCAATTTACTCACTCTGAGTTCTCAAAAAGGGTTTCTTCACCCCGGGAAGTTAATTAAATACCATTTGGAGGCATTTAATGTTCGAGCAAAAACGGCTGATTTTCGACAAAAGAGATAACACCCCCCCATTACGTCATGCTACAGAAATGTGGAAAATGGTCCGTTTTCAAATGTTTTATTTTGAACGTCAGTTCATATTTGTAGGTGGATCATCAGTGTTAGAGCTAAAATTAGCTTGTTTAAAGTGATTTTCATGCTTCCAGGGGCTCGGGAAGTGAATTAAATACTATTTGGAGGCATTTAATGCTCAATCAAAAACAGCTGATTTTTGACAAAAGAGATAACACCCCCCCCCATTACGTCATGCTTCAGAAATGTGGAAAATGGTCCGTTTTCAAACGTTTTATTTTTGAACATCAGTTCACATTTGTAGGTGGATCATCAGTGTTAGAGCTAAAATTAGCATGTTTAAAGTGATTTTCATGCTTCCAGGGTCCCTAAACACAAGATTTATGGAATGGTTAAAAGTGCATGAAAATGGCCAATTTACTCACTCTGAGTTCTCAAAAAGGGTTTCTTCACCCCGGAAAGTTAATTAAATACCATTTGGAGGCATTTAATGTTCGAGCAAAAACTGCTGATTTTCGACAAAAGAGATAACACCCCCCCATTACGTCATGCTTCAGGAATGTGGAAAATGGTCCGTTTTCAAATGTTTTATTTTTGAACGTCAGTTCACATTTGTAGGTGGATCATCAGTGTTAGAGCTAAAATTAGCATGTTTAAAGTGATTTTCATGCTTCCCAGGGCTCGGGAAGTGAATTAAATACTATTTGGAGGCATTTAATGTTCAATCAAAAACAGCTGATTTTTGACAAAAGAGATAACACCCCCCCCATTACGTCATGCTTCAGAAATGTGGAAAATGGTCCGTTTTCAAATGTTTTATTTTTGAACGTCAGTTCACATTTGTAGGTGGATCATCAGTGTTATAGCTAAAATTTGCATGTTTAAAGTGATTTTCATGCTTCCAGGGGCCCTAAACACAAGATTTATGGAATGGTTAAAAGTGTGCGAAAATGGCCAATTTACTCACTCTGAGTTCTCAAAAAGGGTTTCTTCACCCCGGGAAGTTAATTAAATACCATTTGGAGACATTTAATGTTCGAGCAAAAACGGCTGATTTTCGACAAAAGAGATAACACCCCCCCATTACGTCATGCTTCAGAAATGTGGAAAATGGTCCATTTTCAAATGTTTTATTTTTGAACGTCAGTTCACATTTGTAGGTGGATCATCAGTGTTAGAGCTAAAATTAGCATGTTTAAAGTGATTTTCATGCTTCCAGGGGCTCGGGAAGTGAATTAAATACTATTTGGAGGCATTTAATGTTCAAGCAAAAACAGCTGATTTTTGACAAAAGAGATAACACCCCCCCATTACGTCATGCTTCAGAAATGTGGAAAATGGTCCATTTTCAAATGTTTTATTTTTGAACGTCAGTTCACATTTGTAGGTGGATCATCAGTGTTAGAGCTAAAATTAGCATGTTTAAAGTGATTTTCATGCTTCCAGGGGCCCTAAACACAAGATTTATGGAATGGTTAAAAGTGCGCGAAAATGGCCAATTTACTCACTCTGAGTTCTCAAAAAGGGTTTCTTCACCCCGGGAAGTTAATTAAATACCATTTGGAGGCATTTAATGTTCGAGCAAAAACGGCTGATTTTTGACAAAAGAGATAACACCCCCCCATTACGTCATGCTTCAGAAATGTGGAAAATGGTCCGTTTTCAAATGTTTTATTTTTGAACGTCAGTTCACATTTGTAGGTGGATCATCAGTGTTAGAGCTAAAATTAGCATGTTTAAAGTGATTTTCATGCTTCCAGGGGCCCTAAACACAAGATTTATGGAATGGTTAAAAGTCCATGAAAATGGCCAATTTACTCACTCTGAGTTCTCAAAAAGGGTTTCTTCACCCCGGGAAGTTAATTAAATACCATTTGGAGGCATTTAATGTTCGAGCAAAAACGGCTGATTTTCGACAAAAGAGATAACACCCCCCATTACGTCATGCTTCAGAAATGTGGAAAATGGTCCGTTTTCAAATGTTTTATTTTTGAACGTCAGTTCACATTTGTAGGTGGATCATCAGTGTTAGAGCTACAATTAGCATGTTTAAAGTGATTTTCATGCTTCCAGGGGCTCGGGAAGTGAATTAAATACTATTTGGAGGCATTTAATGTTCAATCAAAAACAGCTGATTTTTGACAAAAGAGATAACACCCCCCCATTACGTCATGCTTCAGAAATGTGGAAAATGGTCCGTTATCAAATGTTTTATTTTTGAACGTCAGTTCACATTTGTAGGTGGATCATCAGTGTTAGAGCTAAAATTAGCATGTTTAAAGTGATTTTCATGCTTCCAGGGGCCCTAAACACAAGATTTATGGAATGGTTAAAAGTGCATGAAAATGGCCAATTTACTCACTCTGAGTTCTCAAAAAGGGTTTCTTCACCCCGGGAAGTTAATTAAATACCATTTGGAGGCATTTAATGTTCGAGCAAAAACTGCTGATTTTCGACAAAAGAGATAACACCCCCCCATTACGTCATGCTTCAGGAATGTGGAAAATGGTCCGTTTTCAAATGTTTTATTTTTGAACGTCAGTTCACATTTGTAGGTGGATCATCAGTGTTAGAGCTAAAATTAGCATGTTTAAAGTGATTTTCATGCTTCCCAGGGCTCGGGAAGTGAATGAAATACTATTTGGAGGCATTTAATGTTCAATCAAAAACAGCTGATTTTTGACAAAAGAGATAACACCCCCCCCATTACGTCATGCTTCAGAAATGTGGAAAATGGTCCGTTTTCAAATGTTTTATTTTTGAACGTCAGTTCACATTTGTAGGTGGATCATCAGTGTTATAGCTAAAATTTGCATGTTTAAAGTGATTTTCATGCTTCCAGGGGCCCTAAACACAAGATTTATGGAATGGTTAAAAGTGTGCGAAAATGGCCAATTTACTCACTCTGAGTTCTCAAAAAGGGTTTCTTCACCCCGGGAAGTTAATTAAATACCATTTGGAGGCATTTAATGTTCGAGCAAAAACGGCTGATTTTCGACAAAAGAGATAACACCCCCCCATTACGTCATGCTTCAGAAATGTGGAAAATGGTCCATTTTCAAATGTTTTATTTTTGAACGTCAGTTCACATTTGTAGGTGGATCATCAGTGTTAGAGCTAAAATTAGCATGTTTAAAGTGATTTTCATGCTTCCAGGGGCTCGGGAAGTGAATTAAATACTATTTGGAGGCATTTAATGTTCAAGCAAAAACAGCTGATTTTTGACAAAAGAGATAACACCCCCCCATTACGTCATGCTTCAGAAATGTGGAAAATGGTCCGTTTTCAAATGTTTTATTTTTGAACGTCAGTTCACATTTGTAGGTGGATCATCAGTGTTAGAGCTAAAATTAGCATGTTTAAAGTGATTTTCATGCTTCCAGGGGCCCTAAACACAAGATTTATGGAATGGTTAAAAGTGCATGAAAATGGCCAATTTACTCACTCTGAGTTCTCAAAAAGGGTTTCTTCACCCCGGGAAGTTAATTAAATACCATTTGGAGGCATTTAATGTTCGAGCAAAAACGGCTGATTTTCGACAAAAGAGATAACACCCCCCCATTACGTCATGCTTCAGAAATGTGGAAAATGGTCCGTTTTCAAATGTTTTATTTTTGAACGTCAGTTCATATTTGTAGGTGGATCATCAGTGTTAGAGCTAAAATTAGCTTGTTTAAAGTGATTTTCATGCTTCCAGGGGCTCGGGAAGTGAATTAAATACTATTTGGAGGCATTTAATGCTCAATCAAAAACAGCTGATTTTTAACAAAAGAGATAACACCCCCCCATTACGTCATGCTTCAGAAATGTGGAAAATGGTCCGTTTTCAAATGTTTTATTTTTGAACGTCAGTTCACATTTGTAGGTGGATCATCAGTGTTAGAGCTAAAATTAGCATGTTTAAAGTGATTTTCATGCTTCCAGGGTCCCTAAACACAAGATTTATGGAATGGTTAAAAGTGCATGAAAATGGCCAATTTACTCACTCTGAGTTCTCAAAAAGGGTTTCTTCACCCCGGGAAGTTAATTAAATACCATTTGGAGGCATTTAATGTTCGAGCAAAAACTGCTGATTTTCGACAAAAGAGATAACACCCCCCCATTACGTCACGCTTCAGGAATGTGGAAAATGGTCCGTTTTCAAATGTTTTATTTTTGAACGTCAGTTCACATTTGTAGGTGGATCATCAGTGTTAGAGCTAAAATTAGCATGTTTAAAGTGATTTTCATGCTTCCCAGGGCTCGGGAAGTGAATTAAATACTATTTGGAGGCATTTAATGTTCAATCAAAAACAGCTGATTTTTGACAAAAGAGATAACACCCCCCCAATTACGTCATGCTTCAGAAATGTGGAAAATGGTCCGTTTTCAAATGTTTTATTTTTGAACGTCAGTTCACATTTGTAGGTGGATCATCAGTGTTATAGCTAAAATTTGCATGTTTAAAGTGATTTTCATGCTTCCAGGGGCCCTAAACACAAGATTTATGGAATGGTTAAAAGTGTGCGAAAATGGCCAATTTACTCATTCTGAGTTCTCAAAAAGGGTTTCTTCACCCCGGGAAGTTAATTAAATACCATTTGGAGGCATTTAATGTTCGAGCAAAAACGGCTGATTTTCGACAAAAGAGATAACACCCCCCCATTACGTCATGCTTCAGAAATGTGGAAAATGGTCCATTTTCAAATGTTTTATTTTTGAACGTCAGTTCACATTTGTAGGTGGATCATCAGTGTTAGAGCTAAAATTAGCATGTTTAAAGTGATTTTCATGCTTCCAGGGGCTCGGGAAGTGAATTAAATACTATTTGGAGGCATTTAATGTTCAAGCAAAAACAGCTGATTTTTGACAAAAGAGATAACACCCCCCCATTACGTCATGCTTCAGAAATGTGGAAAATGGTCCGTTTTCAAATGTTTTATTTTTGAACGTCAGTTCACATTTGTAGGTGGATCATCAGTGTTAGAGCTAAAATTAGCATGTTTAAAGTGATTTTCATGCTTCCAGGGGCCCTAAACACAAGATTTATGGAATGGTTAAAAGTGTGCGAAAATGGCCAATTTACTCACTCTGAGTTCTCAAAAAGGGTTTCTTCACCCCGGGAAGTTAATTAAATACCATTTGGAGGCATTTAATGTTCGAGCAAAAACGGCTGATTTTCGACAAAAGAGATAACACCCCCCCATTACGTCATGCTTCAGAAATGTGGAAAATGGTCAGTTTTCAAATGTTTTATTTTTGAACGTCAGTTCACATTTGTAGGTGGATCATCAGTGTTAGAGCTAAAATTAGCATGTTTAAAGTGATTTTCATGCTTCCAGGGGCCCTAAACACAAGATTTATGGAATGGTTAAAAGTCCATGAAAATGGCCAATTTACTCACTCTGAGTTCTCAAAAAGGGTTTCTTCACCCCGGGAAGTTAATTAAATACCATTTGGAGGCATTTAATGTTCGAGCAAAAACGGCTGATTTTCGACAAAAGAGATAACACCCCCCATTACGTCATGCTTCAGAAATGTGGAAAATGGTCCGTTTTCAAATGTTTTATTTTTGAACGTCAGTTCACATTTGTAGGTGGATCATCAGTGTTAGAGCTAAAATTAGCATGTTTAAAGTGATTTTCATGCTTCCAGGGGCTCGGGAAGTGAATTAAATACTATTTGGAGGCATTTAATGTTCAATCAAAAACAGCTGATTTTTGACAAAAGAGATAACACCCCCCCATTACGTCATGCTTCAGAAATGTGGAAAATGGTCCGTTATCAAATGTTTTATTTTTGAACGTCAGTTCACATTTGTAGGTGGATCATCAGTGTTAGAGCTAAAATTAGCATGTTTAAAGTGATTTTCATGCTTCCAGGGGCCCTAAACACAAGATTTATGGAATGGTTAAAAGTGCATGAAAATGGCCAATTTACTCACTCTGAGTTCTCAAAAAGGGTTTCTTCACCCCGGGAAGTTAATTAAATACCATTTGGAGGCATTTAATGTTCGAGCAAAAACGGCTGATTTTCGACAAAAGAGATAACACCCCCCCATTACGTCATGCTTCAGAAATGTGGAAAATGGTCCGTTTTCAAATGTTTTATTTTTGAACGTCAGTTCATATTTGTAGGTGGATCATCAGTGTTAGAGCTAAAATTAGCTTGTTTAAAGTGATTTTCATGCTTCCAGGGGCTCGGGAAGTGAATTAAATACTATTTGGAGGCATTTAATGCTCAATCAAAAACAGCTGATTTTTGACAAAAGAGATAACACCCCCCCATTACGTCATGCTTCAGAAATGTGGAAAATGGTCCGTTTTCAAACGTTTTATTTTTGAACATCAGTTCACATTTGTAGGTGGATCATCAGTGTTAGAGCTAAAATTAGCATGTTTAAAGTGATTTTCATGCTTCCAGGGTCCCTAAACACAAGATTTATGGAATGGTTAAAAGTGCATGAAAATGGCCAATTTACTCACTCTGAGTTCTCAAAAAGGGTTTCTTCACCCCGGAAAGTTAATTAAATACCATTTGGAGGCATTTAATGTTCGAGCAAAAACTGCTGATTTTCGACAAAAGAGATAACACCCCCCCATTACGTCATGCTTCAGGAATGTGGAAAATGGTCCGTTTTCAAATGTTTTATTTTTGAACGTCAGTTCACATTTGTAGGTGGATCATCAGTGTTAGAGCTAAAATTAGCATGTTTAAAGTGATTTTCATGCTTCCCAGGGCTCGGGAAGTGAATTAAATACTATTTGGAGGCATTTAATGTTCAATCAAAAACAGCTGATTTTTGACAAAAGAGATAACACCCCCCCCATTACGTCATGCTTCAGAAATGTGGAAAATGGTCCGTTTTCAAATGTTTTATTTTTGAACGTCAGTTCACATTTGTAGGTGGATCATCAGTGTTATAGCTAAAATTTGCATGTTTAAAGTGATTTTCATGCTTCCAGGGGCCCTAAACACAAGATTTATGGAATGGTTAAAAGTGTGCGAAAATGGCCAATTTACTCACTCTGAGTTCTCAAAAAGGGTTTCTTCACCCCGGGAAGTTAATTAAATACCATTTGGAGACATTTAATGTTCGAGCAAAAACGGCTGATTTTCGACAAAAGAGATAACACCCCCCCATTACGTCATGCTTCAGAAATGTGGAAAATGGTCCATTTTCAAATGTTTTATTTTTGAACGTCAGTTCACATTTGTAGGTGGATCATCAGTGTTAGAGCTAAAATTAGCATGTTTAAAGTGATTTTCATGCTTCCAGGGGCTCGGGAAGTGAATTAAATACTATTTGGAGGCATTTAATGTTCAAGCAAAAACAGCTGATTTTTGACAAAAGAGATAACACCCCCCCATTACGTCATGCTTCAGAAATGTGGAAAATGGTCCATTTTCAAATGTTTTATTTTTGAACGTCAGTTCACATTTGTAGGTGGATCATCAGTGTTAGAGCTAAAATTAGCATGTTTAAAGTGATTTTCATGCTTCCAGGGGCCCTAAACACAAGATTTATGGAATGGTTAAAAGTGCGCGAAAATGGCCAATTTACTCACTCTGAGTTCTCAAAAAGGGTTTCTTCACCCCGGGAAGTTAATTAAATACCATTTGGAGGCATTTAATGTTCGAGCAAAAACGGCTGATTTTTGACAAAAGAGATAACACCCCCCCATTACGTCATGCTTCAGAAATGTGGAAAATGGTCCGTTTTCAAATGTTTTATTTTTGAACGTCAGTTCACATTTGTAGGTGGATCATCAGTGTTAGAGCTAAAATTAGCATGTTTAAAGTGATTTTCATGCTTCCAGGGGCCCTAAACACAAGATTTATGGAATGGTTAAAAGTCCATGAAAATGGCCAATTTACTCACTCTGAGTTCTCAAAAAGGGTTTCTTCACCCCGGGAAGTTAATTAAATACCATTTGGAGGCATTTAATGTTCGAGCAAAAACGGCTGATTTTCGACAAAAGAGATAACACCCCCCATTACGTCATGCTTCAGAAATGTGGAAAATGGTCCGTTTTCAAATGTTTTATTTTTGAACGTCAGTTCACATTTGTAGGTGGATCATCAGTGTTAGAGCTACAATTAGCATGTTTAAAGTGATTTTCATGCTTCCAGGGGCTCGGGAAGTGAATTAAATACTATTTGGAGGCATTTAATGTTCAATCAAAAACAGCTGATTTTTGACAAAAGAGATAACACCCCCCCATTACGTCATGCTTCAGAAATGTGGAAAATGGTCCGTTATCAAATGTTTTATTTTTGAACGTCAGTTCACATTTGTAGGTGGATCATCAGTGTTAGAGCTAAAATTAGCATGTTTAAAGTGATTTTCATGCTTCCAGGGGCCCTAAACACAAGATTTATGGAATGGTTAAAAGTGCATGAAAATGGCCAATTTACTCACTCTGAGTTCTCAAAAAGGGTTTCTTCACCCCGGGAAGTTAATTAAATACCATTTGGAGGCATTTAATTTTCGAGCAAAAACGGCTGATTTTCGACAAAAGAGATAACACCCCCCCATTACGTCATGCTTCAGAAATGTGGAAAATGGTCCGTTTTCAAATGTTTTATTTTTGAACGTCAGTTCATATTTGTAGGTGGATCATCAGTGTTAGAGCTAAAATTAGCTTGTTTAAAGTGATTTTCATGCTTCCAGGGGCTTGGGAAGTGAATTAAATACTATTTGGAGGCATTTAATGCTCAATCAAAAACAGCTGATTTTTGACAAAAGAGATAACACCCCCCCATTACGTCATGCTTCAGAAATGTGGAAAATGGTCCGTTTTCAAATGTTTTATTTTTGAACATCAGTTCACATTTGTAGGTGGATCATCAGTGTTAGAGCTAAAATTAGCATGTTTAAAGTGATTTTCATGCTTCCAGGGTCCCTAAACACAAGATTTATGGAATGGTTAAAAGTGCATGAAAATGGCCAATTTACTCACTCTGAGTTCTCAAAAAGGGTTTCTTCACCCCGGGAAGTTAATTAAATACCATTTGGAGGCATTTAATGTTCGAGCAAAAACTGCTGATTTTCGACAAAAGAGATAACACCCCCCCATTACGTCATGCTTCAGGAATGTGGAAAATGGTCCGTTTTCAAATGTTTTATTTTTGAACGTCAGTTCACATTTGTAGGTGGATCATCAGTGTTAGAGCTAAAATTAGCATGTTTAAAGTGATTTTCATGCTTCCAGGGGCCCTAAACACAAGATTTATGGAATGGTTAAAAGTGCATGAAAATGGCCAATTTACTCACTCTGAGTTCTCAAAAAGGGTTTCTTCACCCCGGGAAGTTAATTAAATACCATTTGGAGGCATTTAATGTTCGAGCAAAAACGGCTGATTTTCGACAAAAGAGATAACACCCCCCCATTACGTCATGCTTCAGAAATGTGGAAAATGGTCCGTTTTCAAATGTTTTATTTTTGAACGTCAGTTCATATTTGTAGGTGGATCATCAGTGTTAGAGCTAAAATTAGCTTGTTTAAAGTGATTTTCATGCTTCCAGGGGCTCGGGAAGTGAATTAAATACTATTTGGAGGCATTTAATGCTCAATCAAAAACAGCTGATTTTTGACAAAAGAGATAACACCCCCCCATTACGTCATGCTTCAGAAATGTGGAAAATGGTCCGTTTTCAAATGTTTTATTTTTGAACATCAGTTCACATTTGTAGGTGGATCATCAGTGTTAGAGCTAAAATTAGCATGTTTAAAGTGATTTTCATGCTTCCAGGGTCCCTAAACACAAGATTTATGGAATGGTTAAAAGTGCATGAAAATGGCCAATTTACTCACTCTGAGTTCTCAAAAAGGGTTTCTTCACCCCGGGAAGTTAATTAAATACCATTTGGAGGCATTTAATGTTCGAGCAAAAACGGCTGATTTTCGACAAAAGAGATAACACCCCCCCATTACGTCATGCTTCAGAAATGTGGAAAATGGTCCGTTTTCAAATGTTTTATTTTTGAACGTCAGTTCATATTTGTAGGTGGATCATCAGTGTTAGAGCTAAAATTAGCTTGTTTAAAGTGATTTTCATGCTTCCAGGGGCTCGGGAAGTGAATTAAATACTATTTGGAGGCATTTAATGCTCAATCAAAAACAGCTGATTTTTGACAAAAGAGATAACACCCCCCCATTACGTCATGCTTCAGAAATGTGGAAAATGGTCCGTTTTCAAATGTTTTATTTTTGAACATCAGTTCACATTTGTAGGTGGATCATCAGTGTTAGAGCTAAAATTAGCATGTTTAAAGTGATTTTCATGCTTCCAGGGTCCCTAAACACAAGATTTATGGAATGGTTAAAAGTGCATGAAAATGGCCAATTTACTCACTCTGAGTTCTCAAAAAGGGTTTCTTCACCCCGGGAAGTTAATTAAATACCATTTGGAGGCATTTAATGTTCGAGCAAAAACGGCTGATTTTCGACAAAAGAGATAACACCCCCCCATTACGTCATGCTTCAGGAATGTGGAAAATGGTCCATTTTCAAATGTTTTATTTTTGAACGTCAGTTCACATTTGTAGGTGGATCATCAGTGTTAGAGCTAAAATTAGCATGTTTAAAGTGATTTTCATGCTTCCAGGGGCTCGGGAAGTGAATTAAATACTATTTGGAGGCATTTAATGTTCAAGCAAAAACAGCTGATTTTTGACAAAAGAGATAACACCCCCCCTTTACGTCATGCTTCAGAAATGTGGAAAATGGTCCGTTTTCAAATGTTTTATTTTTGAACGTCAGTTCACATTTGTAGGTGGATCATCAGTGTTAGAGCTAAAATTAGCATGTTTAAAGTGATTTTCATGCTTCCAGGGGCCCTAAACACAAGATTTATGGAATGGTTAAAAGTGCGCGAAAATGGCCAATTTACTCACTCTGAGTTCTCAAAAAGGGTTTCTTCACCCCGGGAAGTTAATTAAATACCATTTGGAGGCATTTAATGTTCGAGCAAAAACGGCTGATTTTCGACAAAAGAGATAACACCCCCCCATTACGTCATGCTTCAGAAATGTGGAAAATGGTCCGTTTTCAAATGTTTTATTTTTGAACGTCAGTTCACATTTGTAGGTGGATCATCAGTGTTAGAGCTAAAATTAGCATGTTTAAAGTGATTTTCATGCTTCCAGGGTCCCTAAACACAAGATTTATGGAATGGTTAAAAGTGCATGAAAATGGCCAATTTACTCACTCTGAGTTCTCAAAAAGGGTTTCTTCACCCCGGGAAGTTAATCAAATACCATTTGGAGGCATTTAATGTTCGAGCAAAAACGGCTGATTTTCGACAAAAGAGATAACACCCCCCCATTACGTCATGCTTCAGAAATGTGGAAAATGGTCCGTTATCAAATGTTTTATTTTTGAACGTCAGTTCACATTTGTAGGTGGATCATCAGTGTTAGAGCTAAAATTAGCATGTTTAAAGTGATTTTCATGCTTCCAGGGGCCCTAAACACAAGATTTATGGAATGGTTAAAAGTGCATGAAAATGGCCAATGTACTCACTCTGAGTTCTCAAAAAGGGTTTCTTCACCCCGGGAAGTTAATTAAATACCATTTGGAGGCATTTAATGTTCGAGCAAAAACGGCTGATTTTCGACAAAAGAGATAACACCCCCCCATTACGTCATGCTTCAGGAATGTGGAAAATGGTCCGTTTTCAAATGTTTTATTTTTGAACGTCAGTTCACATTTGTAGGTGGATCATCAGTGTTAGAGCTAAAATTAGCATGTTTAAAGTGATTTTCATGCTTCCAGGGGCTCGGGAAGTGAATTAAATACTATTTGGAGGCATTTAATGTTCACTCAAAAACAGCTGATTTTTGACAAAAGAGATAACACCCCCCATTACGTCATGCTTCAGAAATGTGGAAAATGGTCCGTTTTCAAATGTTTTATTTTTGAACGTCAGTTCACATTTGTAGGTGGATCATCAGTGTTAGAGCTAAAATTAGCATGTTTAAAGTGATTTTCATGCTTCCAGGGGCCCTAAACACAAGATTTATGGAATGAATAAAAGTGCGCGAAAATGGCCAATTTACTCACTCTGAGTTCTCAAAAAGGGTTTCTTCACCCCGGGAAGTTAATTAAATACCATTTGGAGGCATTTAATGTTCGAGCAAAAACGGCTGATTTTCGACAAAAGAGATAACACCCCCCCATTACGTCATGCTTCAGAAATGTGGAAAATGGTACATTTTCAAATGTTTTATTTTTGAACGTCAGTTCACATTTGTAGGTGGATCATCAGTGTTAGAGCTAAAATTAGCATGTTTAAAGTGATTTTCATGCTTCCAGGGGCCCTAAACACAAGATTTATGGAATGGTTAAAAGTGCATGAAAATGGCCAATTTACTCACTCTGAGTTCTCAAAAAGGGTTTCTTCACCCCGGGAAGTTAATTAAATACCATTTGGAGGCATTTAATGTTCGAGCAAAAACGGCTGATTTTCGACAAAAGAGATAACACCCCCCCATTACGTCATGCTTCAGAAATGTGGAAAATGGTCCGTTTTCAAATGTTTTATTTTTGAACGTCAGTTCACATTTGTAGGTGGATCATCAGTGTTAGAGCTAAAATTAGCATGTTTAAAGTGATTTTCATGCTTCCAGGGGCCCTAAACACAAGATTTATGGAATGGTTAAAAGTCCATGAAAATGGCCAATTTACTCACTCTGAGTTCTCAAAAAGGGTTTCTTCACCCCGGGAAGTTAATTAAATACCATTTGGAGGCATTTAATGTTCGAGCAAAAACGGCTGATTTTCGACCAAAGAGATAACACCCCCCATTACGTCATGCTTCAGAAATGTGGAAAATGGTCCGTTTTCAAATGTTTTATTTTTGAACGTCAGTTCACATTTGTAGGTGGATCATCAGTGTTAGAGCTAAAATTAGCATGTTTAAAGTGATTTTCATGCTTCCAGGGGCTCGGGAAGTGAATTAAATACTATTTGGAGGCATTTAATGTTCAATCAAAAACAGCTGATTTTTGACAAAAGAGATAACACCCCCCCATTACGTCATGCTTCAGAAATGTGGAAAATGGTCCGTTTTCAAATGTTTTATTTTTGAACATCAGTTCACATTTGTAGGTGGATCATCAGTGTTAGAGCTAAAATTAGCATGTTTAAAGTGATTTTCATGCTTCCAGGGTCCCTAAACACAAGATTTATGGAATGGTTCAAAGTGCATGAAAATGGCCAATTTACTCACTCTGAGTTCTCAAAAAGGGTTTCTTCACCCCGGGAAGTTAATCAAATACCATTTGGAGGCATTTAATGTTCGAGCAAAAACGGCTGATTTTCGACAAAAGAGATAACACCCCCCCATTACGTCATGCTTCAGAAATGTGGAAAATGGTCCGTTATCAAATGTTTTATTTTTGAACGTCAGTTCACATTTGTAGGTGGATCATCAGTGTTAGAGCTAAAATTAGCATGTTTAAAGTGATTTTCATGCTTCCAGGGGCCCTAAACACAAGATTTATGGAATGGTTAAAAGTGCATGAAAATGGCCAATGTACTCACTCTGAGTTCTCAAAAAGGGTTTCTTCACCCCGGGAAGTTAATTAAATACCATTTGGAGGCATTTAATGTTCGAGCAAAAATGGCTGATTTTCGACAAAAGAGATAACACCCCCCCATTACGTCATGCTTCAGGAATGTGGAAAATGGTCCGTTTTCAAATGTTTTATTTTTGAACGTCAGTTCACATTTGTAGGTGGATCATCAGTGTTAGAGCTAAAATTAGCATGTTTAAAGTGATTTTCATGCTTCCAGGGGCTCGGGAAGTGAATTAAATACTATTTGGAGGCATTTAATGTTCACTCAAAAACAGCTGATTTTTGACAAAAGAGATAACACCCCCCATTACGTCATGCTTCAGAAATGTGGAAAATGGTCCGTTTTCAAATGTTTTATTTTTGAACGTCAGTTCACATTTGTAGGTGGATCATCAGTGTTAGAGCTAAAATTAGCATGTTTAAAGTGATTTTCATGCTTCCAGGGGCCCTAAACACAAGATTTATGGAATGAATAAAAGTGCGCGAAAATGGCCAATTTACTCACTCTGAGTTCTCAAAAAGGGTTTCTTCCCCCCGGGAAGTTAATTAAATACCATTTGGAGGCATTTAATGTTCGAGCAAAAACGGCTGATTTTCGACAAAAGAGATAACACCCCCCCATTACGTCATGCTTCAGAAATGTGGAAAATGGTACATTTTCAAATGTTTTATTTTTGAACGTCAGTTCACATTTGTAGGTGGATCATCAGTGTTAGAGCTAAAATTAGCATGTTTAAAGTGATTTTCATGCTTCCAGGGGCCCTAAACACAAGATTTATGGAATGGTTAAAAGTGCATGAAAATGGCCAATTTACTCACTCTGAGTTCTCAAAAAGGGTTTCTTCACCCCGGGAAGTTAATTAAATACCATTTGGAGGCATTTAATGTTCGAGCAAAAACGGCTGATTTTCGACAAAAGAGATAACACCCCCCCATTACGTCATGCTTCAGAAATGTGGAAAATGGTCAGTTTTCAAATGTTTTATTTTTGAACGTCAGTTCACATTTGTAGGTGGATCATCAGTGTTAGAGCTAAAATTAGCATGTTTAAAGTGATTTTCATGCTTCCAGGGGCCCTAAACACAAGATTTATGGAATGGTTAAAAGTCCATGAAAATGGCCAATTTACTCACTCTGAGTTCTCAAAAAGGGTTTCTTCACCCCGGGAAGTTAATTAAATACCATTTGGAGGCATTTAATGTTCGAGCAAAAACGGCTGATTTTCGACCAAAGAGATAACACCCCCCATTACGTCATGCTTCAGAAATGTGGAAAATGGTCCGTTTTCAAATGTTTTATTTTTGAACGTCAGTTCACATTTGTAGGTGGATCATCAGTGTTAGAGCTAAAATTAGCATGTTTAAAGTGATTTTCATGCTTCCAGGGGCTCGGGAAGTGAATTAAATACTATTTGGAGGCATTTAATGTTCAATCAAAAACAGCAGATTTTTGACAAAAGAGATAACACCCCCCCATTACGTCATGCTTCAGAAATGTGGAAAATGGTCCGTTATCAAATGTTTTATTTTTGAACGTCAGTTCACATTTGTAGGTGGATCATCAGTGTTAGAGCTAAAATTAGCATGTTTAAAGTGATTTTCATGCTTCCAGGGGCCCTAAACACAAGATTTATGGAATGGTTAAAAGTGCATGAAAATGGCCAATTTACTCACTCTGAGTTCTCAAAAAGGGTTTCTTCACCCCGGGAAGTTAATTAAATACCATTTGGAGGCATTTAATGTTCGAGCAAAAACGGCTGATTTTCGACAAAAGAGATAACACCCCCCCATTACGTCATGCTTCAGAAATGTGGAAAATGGTCCGTTTTCAAATGTTTTATTTTTGAACATCAGTTCATATTTGTAGGTGGATCATCAGTGTTAGAGCTAAAATTAGCTTGTTTAAAGTGATTTTCATGCTTCCAGGGGCTCGGGAAGTGAATTAAATACTATTTGGAGGCATTTAATGCTCAATCAAAAACAGCTGATTTTTGACAAAAGAGATAACACCCCCCCATTACGTCATGCTTCAGAAATGTGGAAAATGGTCCGTTTTCAAATGTTTTATTTTTGAACATCAGTTCACATTTGTAGGTGGATCATCAGTGTTAGAGCTAAAATTAGCATGTTTAAAGTGATTTTCATGCTTCCAGGGTCCCTAAACACAAGATTTATGGAATGGTTAAAAGTGCATGAAAATGGCCAATTTACTCACTCTGAGTTCTCAAAAAGGGTTTCTTCACCCCGGGAAGTTAATTAAATACCATTTGGAGGCATTTAATGTTCGAGCAAAAACGGCTGATTTTCGACAAAAGAGATAACACCCCCCCATTACGTCATGCTTCAGAAATGTGGAAAATGGTCCGTTTTCAAATGTTTTATTTTTGAACGTCAGTTCATATTTGTAGGTGGATCATCAGTGTTAGAGCTAAAATTAGCTTGTTTAAAGTGATTTTCATGCTTCCAGGGGCTCGGGAAGTGAATTAAATACTATTTGGAGGCATTTAATGCTCAATCAAAAACAGCTGATTTTTGACAAAAGAGATAACACCCCCCCATTACGTCATGCTTCAGAAATGTGGAAAATGGTCCGTTTTCAAATGTTTTATTTTTGAACATCAGTTCACATTTGTAGGTGGATCATCAGTGTTAGAGCTAAAATTAGCATGTTTAAAGTGATTTTCATGCTTCCAGGGTCCCTAAACACAAGATTTATGGAATGGTTAAAAGTGCATGAAAATGGCCAATTTACTCACTCTGAGTTCTCAAAAAGGGTTTCTTCACCCCGGGAAGTTAATTAAATACCATTTGGAGGCATTTAATGTTCGAGCAAAAACTGCTGATTTTCGACAAAAGAGATAACACCCCCCCATTACGTCATGCTTCAGGAATGTGGAAAATGGTCCGTTTTCAAATGTTTTATTTTTGAACGTCAGTTCACATTTGTAGGTGGATCATCAGTGTTAGAGCTAAAATTAGCATGTTTAAAGTGATTTTCATGCTTCCAGGGGCTCGGGAAGTGAATTAAATACTATTTGGAGGCATTTAATGTTCAAGCAAAAACAGCTGATTTTTGACAAAAGAGATAACACCCCCCCATTACGTCATGCTTCAGAAATGTGGAAAATGGTCCGTTTTCAAATGTTTTATTTTTGAACGTCAGTTCACATTTGTAGGTGGATCATCAGTGTTAGAGCTAAAATTAGCATGTTTAAAGTGATTTTCATGCTTCCAGGGGCCCTAAACACAAGATTTATGGAATGGTTAAAAGTGTGCGAAAATGGCCAATTTACTCACTCTGAGTTCTCAAAAAGGGTTTCTTCACCCCGGGAAGTTAATTAAATACCATTTGGAGGCATTTAATGTTCGAGCAAAAACGGCTGATTTTCGACAAAAGAGATAACACCCCCCCATTACGTCATGCTTCAGAAATGTGGAAAATGGTCCGTTTTCAAATGTTTTATTTTTGAACGTCAGTTCACATTTGTAGGTGGATCATCAGTGTTAGAGCTAAAATTAGCATGTTTAAAGTGATTTTCATGCTTCCAGGGGCCCTAAACACAAGATTTATGGAATGGTTAAAAGTCCATGAAAATGGCCAATTTACTCACTCTGAGTTCTCAAAGTGGGTTTCTTCACCCCGGGAAGTTAATTAAATACCATTTGGAGGCATTTAATGTTCGAGCAAAAACGGCTGATTTTCGACAAAAGAGATAACACCCCCCATTACGTCATGCTTCAGAAATGTGGAAAATGGTCCGTTTTCAAATGTTTTATTTTTGAACGTCAGTTCACATTTGTAGGTGGATCATCAGTGTTAGAGCTAAAATTAGCATGTTAAAAGTGATTTTCATGCTTCCAGGGGCCCTAAACACAAGATTTATGGAATGGTTAAAAGTGCATGAAAATGGCCAATTTACTCACTCTGAGTTCTCAAAAAGGGTTTCTTCACCCCGGGAAGTTAATTAAATACCATTTGGAGGCATTTAATGTTCGAGCAAAAACGGCTGATTTTCGACAAAAGAGATAACACCCCCCCATTACGTCATGCTTCAGAAATGTGGAAAATGGTCCGTTTTCAAATGTTTTATTTTTGAACGTCAGTTCATATTTGTAGGTGGATCATCAGTGTTAGAGCTAAAATTAGCTTGTTTAAAGTGATTTTCATGCTTCCAGGGGCTCGGGAAGTGAATTAAATACTATTTGGAGGCATTTAATGCTCAATCAAAAACAGCTGATTTTTGACAAAAGAGATAACACCCCCCCATTACGTCATGCTTCAGAAATGTGGAAAATGGTCCGTTTTCAAATGTTTTATTTTTGAACATCAGTTCACATTTGTAGGTGGATCATCAGTGTTAGAGCTAAAATTAGCATGTTTAAAGTGATTTTCATGCTTCCAGGGTCCCTAAACACAAGATTTATGGAATGGTTAAAAGTGCATGAAAATGGCCAATTTACTCACTCTGAGTTCTCAAAAAGGGTTTCTTCACCCCGGGAAGTTAATTAAATACCATTTGGAGGCATTTAATGTTCGAGCAAAAACGGCTGATTTTCGACAAAAGAGATAACACCCCCCCATTACGTCATGCTTCAGGAATGTGGAAAATGGTCCATTTTCAAATGTTTTATTTTTGAACGTCAGTTCACATTTGTAGGTGGATCATCAGTGTTAGAGCTAAAATTAGCATGTTTAAAGTGATTTTCATGCTTCCAGGGGCTCGGGAAGTGAATTAAATACTATTTGGAGGCATTTAATGTTCAAGCAAAAACAGCTGATTTTTGACAAAAGAGATAACACCCCCCCATTACGTCATGCTTCAGAAATGTGGAAAATGGTCCGTTTTCAAATGTTTTATTTTTGAACGTCAGTTCACATTTGTAGGTGGATCATCAGTGTTAGAGCTAAAATTAGCATGTTTAAAGTGATTTTCATGCTTCCAGGGGCCCTAAACGCAAGATTTATGGAATGGTTAAAAGTGCATGAAAATGGCCAATGTACTCACTCTGAGTTCTCAAAAAGGGTTTCTTCACCCCGGGAAGTTAATTAAATACCATTTGGAGGCATTTAATGTTCGAGCAAAAACGGCTGATTTTCGACAAAAGAGATAACACCCCCCCATTACGTCATGCTTCAGGAATGTGGAAAATGGTCCGTTTTCAAATGTTTTATTTTTGAACGTCAGTTCACATTTGTAGGTGGATCATCAGTGTTAGAGCTAAAATTAGCATGTTTAAAGTGATTTTCATGCTTCCAGGGGCTCGGGAAGTGAATTAAATACTATTTGGAGGCATTTAATGTTCACTCAAAAACAGCTGATTTTTGACAAAAGAGATAACACCCCCCATTACGTCATGCTTCAGAAATGTGGAAAATGGTCCGTTTTCAAATGTTTTATTTTTGAACGTCAGTTCACATTTGTAGGTGGATCATCAGTGTTAGAGCTAAAATTAGCATGTTTAAAGTGATTTTCATGCTTCCAGGGGCCCTAAACACAAGATTTATGGAATGAATAAAAGTGCGCGAAAATGGCCAATTTACTCACTCTGAGTTCTCAAAAAGGGTTTCTTCACCCCGGGAAGTTAATTAAATACCATTTGGAGGCATTTAATGTTCGAGCAAAAACGGCTGATTTTCGACAAAAGAGATAACACCCCCCCATTACGTCATGCTTCAGAAATGTGGAAAATGGTACATTTTCAAATGTTTTATTTTTGAATGTCAGTTCACATTTGTAGGTGGATCATCAGTGTTAGAGCTAAAATTAGCATGTTTAAAGTGATTTTCATGCTTCCAGGGGCTCGGGAAGTGAATTAAATACTATTTGGAGGCATTTAATGTTCACGCAAAAACAGCTGATTTTTGACAAAAGAGATAACACCCCCCCATTACGTCATGCTTCAGAAATGTGGAAAATGGTCCGTTTTCAAATGTTTTATTTTTGAACGTCAGTTCACATTTGTAGGTGGATCATCAGTGTTAGAGCTAAAATTAGCATGTTTAAAGTGATTTTCATGCTTCCAGGGGCCCTAAACACAAGATTTATGGAATGGTTAAAAGTGCGCGAAAATGGCCAGTTTACTCACTCTGAGTTCTCAAAAAGGGTTTCTTCACCCCGGGAAGTTAATTAAATACCATTTGGAGGCATTTAATGTTCGAGCAAAAACGGCTGATTTTTGACAAAAGAGATAACACCCCCCCATTACGTCATGCTTCAGAAATGTGGAAAATGGTCCGTTTTCAAATGTTTTATTTTTGAACGTCAGTTCACATTTGTAGGTGGATCATCAGTGTTAGAGCTAAAATTAGCATGTTTAAAGTGATTTTCATGCTTCCAGGGGCTCGGGAAGTGAATTAAATACTATTTGGAGGCATTTAATGTTCAAGCAAAAACAGCTGATTTTTGACAAAAGAGATAACACCCCCCCATTACGTCATGCTTCAGAAATGTGGAAAATGGTCAGTTTTCAAATGTTTTATTTTTGAACGTCAGTTCACCTTTGTAGGTGGATCATCAGTGTTAGAGCTAAAATTAGCATGTTTAAAGTGATTTTCATGCTTCCAGGGGCCCTAAACACAAGATTTATGGAATGGTTAAAAGTGTGCGAAAATGGCCAATTTACTCACTCTGAGTTCTCAAAAAGGGTTTCTTCACCCCGGGAAGGTAATTAAATACCATTTGGAGGCATTTAATGTTCGAGCAAAAACGGCTGATTTTCGACAAAAGAGATAACACCCCCCCATTACGTCATGCTTCAGAAATGTGGAAAATGGTCCGTTTTCAAATGTTTTATTTTTGAACGTCAGTTCACATTTGTAGGTGGATCATCAGTGTTAGAGCTAAAATTAGCATGTTTAAAGTGATTTTCATGCTTCCAGGGGCTCGGGAAGTGAATTAAATACTATTTGGAGGCATTTAATGTTCAATCAAAAACAGCTGATTTTTGACAAAAGAGATAACACCCCCCCATTACGTCATGCTTCAGAAATGTGGAAAATCGTCCGTTATCAAATGTTTTATTTTTGAACGTCAGTTCACATTTGTAGGTGGATCATCAGTGTTAGAGCTAAAATTAGCATGTTTAAAGTGATTTTCATGCTTCCAGGGGCCCTAAACACAAGATTTATGGAATGGTTAAAAGTGCATGAAAATGGCCAATTTACTCACTCTGAGTTCTCAAAAAGGGTTTCTTCACCCCGGGAAGTTAATTAAATACCATTTGGAGGCATTTAATGTTCGAGCAAAAACGGCTGATTTTCGACAAAAGAGATAACACCCCCCCATTACGTCATGCTTCAGAAATGTGGAAAATGGTCCGTTTTCAAATGTTTTATTTTTGAACGTCAGTTCATATTTGTAGGTGGATCATCAGTGTTAGAGCTAAAATTAGCTTGTTTAAAGTGATTTTCATGCTTCCAGGGGCTCGGGAAGTGAATTAAATACTATTTGGAGGCATTTAATGCTCAATCAAAAACAGCTGATTTTTGACAAAAGAGATAACACCCCCCCATTACGTCATGCTTCAGAAATGTGGAAAATGGTCCGTTTTCAAATGTTTTATTTTTGAACATCAGTTCACATTTGTAGGTGGATCATCAGTGTTAGAGCTAAAATTAGCATGTTTAAAGTGATTTTCATGCTTCCAGGGTCCCTAAACACAAGATTTATGGAATGGTTAAAAGTGCATGAAAATGGCCAATTTACTCACTCTGAGTTCTCAAAAAGGGTTTCTTCACCCCGGGAAGTTAATTAAATACCATTTGGAGGCATTTAATGTTCGAGCAAAAACGGCTGATTTTCGACAAAAGAGATAACACCCCCCCATTACGTCATGCTTCAGGAATGTGGAAAATGGTCCATTTTCAAATGTTTTATTTTTGAACGTCAGTTCACATTTGTAGGTGGATCATCAGTGTTAGAGCTAAAATTAGCATGTTTAAAGTGATTTTCATGCTTCCAGGGGCTCGGGAAGTGAATTAAATACTATTTGGAGGCATTTAATGTTCAAGCAAAAACAGCTGATTTTTGACAAAAGAGATAACACCCCCCCATTACGTCATGCTTCAGAAATGTGGAAAATGGTCCGTTTTCAAATGTTTTATTTTTGAACGTCAGTTCACATTTGTAGGTGGATCATCAGTGTTAGAGCTAAAATTAGCATGTTTAAAGTGATTTTCATGCTTCCAGGGGCCCTAAACACAAGATTTATGGAATGGTTAAAAGTGCGCGAAAATGGCCAATTTACTCACTCTGAGTTCTCAAAAAGGGTTTCTTCACCCCGGGAAGTTAATTAAATACCATTTGGAGGCATTTAATGTTCGAGCAAAAACGGCTGATTTTCGACAAAAGAGATAACACCCCCCCATTACGTCATGCTTCAGGAATGTGGAAAATGGTCCGTTTTCAAATGTTTTATTTTTGAACGTCAGTTCACATTTGTAGGTGGATCATCAGTGTTAGAGCTAAAATTAGCATGTTTAAAGTGATTTTCATGCTTCCAGGGTCCCTAAACACAAGATTTATGGAATGGTTAAAAGTGCATGAAAATGGCCAATTTACTCACTCTGAGTTCTCAAAAAGGGTTTCTTCACCCCGGGAAGTTAATCAAATACCATTTGGAGGCATTTAATGTTCGAGCAAAAACGGCTGATTTTCGACAAAAGAGATAACACCCCCCCATTACGTCATGCTTCAGAAATGTGGAAAATGGTCCGTTATCAAATGTTTTATTTTTGAACGTCAGTTCACATTTGTAGGTGGATCATCAGTGTTAGAGCTAAAATTAGCATGTTTAAAGTGATTTTCATGCTTCCAGGGGCCCTAAACACAAGATTTATGGAATGGTTAAAAGTGCATGAAAATGGCCAATGTACTCACTCTGAGTTCTCAAAAAGGGTTTCTTCACCCCGGGAAGTTAATTAAATACCATTTGGAGGCATTTAATGTTCGAGCAAAAACGGCTGATTTTCGACAAAAGAGATAACACCACCCCATTACGTCATGCTTCAGGAAGGTGGAAAATGGTCCGTTTTCAAATGTTTTATTTTTGAACGTCAGTTCACATTTGTAGGTGGATCATCAGTGTTAGAGCTAAAATTAGCATGTTTAAAGTGATTTTCATGCTTCCAGGGGCTCGGGAAGTGAATTAAATACTATTTGGAGGCATTTAATGTTCACTCAAAAACAGCTGATTTTTGACAAAAGAGATAACACCCCCCATTACGTCATGCTTCAGAAATGTGGAAAATGGTCCGTTTTCAAATGTTTTATTTTTGAACGTCAGTTCACATTTGTAGGTGGATCATCAGTGTTAGAGCTAAAATTAGCATGTTTAAAGTGATTTTCATGCTTCCAGGGGCTCGGGAAGTGAATTAAATACTATTTGGAGGCATTTAATGTTCACGCAAAAACAGCTGATTTTTGACAAAAGAGATAACACCCCCCCATTACGTCATGCTTCAGAAATGTGGAAAATGGTCCGTTTTCAAATGTTTTATTTTTGAACGTCAGTTCACATTTGTAGGTGGATCATCAGTGTTAGAGCTAAAATTAGCATGTTTAAAGTGATTTTCATGCTTCCAGGGGCCCTAAACACAAGATTTATGGAATGGTTAAAAGTGCGCGAAAATGGCCAGTTTACTCACTCTGAGTTCTCAAAAAGGGTTTCTTCACCCCGGGAAGTTAATTAAATACCATTTGGAGGCATTTAATGTTCGAGCAAAAACGGCTGATTTTTGACAAAAGAGATAACACCCCCCCATTACGTCATGCTTCAGAAATGTGGAAAATGGTCCGTTTTCAAATGTTTTATTTTTGAACGTCAGTTCACATTTGTAGGTGGATCATCAGTGTTAGAGCTAAAATTAGCATGTTTAAAGTGATTTTCATGCTTCCAGGGGCCCTAAACACAAGATTTATGGAATGGTTAAAAGTGCATGAAAATGGCCAATTTACTCACTCTGAGTTCTCAAAAAGGGTTTCTTCACCCCGGGAAGTTAATTAAATACCATTTGGAGGCATTTAATGTTCGAGCAAAAACGGCTTATTTTCGACAAAAGAGATAACACCCCCCCATTACGTCATGCTTCAGAAATGTGGAAAATGGTCCGTTTTCAAATGTTTTATTTTTGAACGTCAGTTCACATTTGTAGGTGGATCATCAGTGTTAGAGCTAAAATTAGCATGTTTAAAGTGATTTTCATGCTTCCAGGGGCCCTAAACACAAGATTTATGGAATGGTTAAAAGTCCATGAAAATGGCCAATTTACTCACTCTGAGTTCTCAAAAAGGGTTTCTTCACCCCGGGAAGTTAATTAAATACCATTTGGAGGCATTTAATGTTCGAGCAAAAACGGCTGATTTTCGACCAAAGAGATAACACCCCCCATTACGTCATGCTTCAGAAATGTGGAAAATGGTCCGTTTTCAAATGTTTTATTTTTGAACGTCAGTTCACATTTGTAGGTGGATCATCAGTGTTAGAGCTAAAATTAGCATGTTTAAAGTGATTTTCATGCTTCCAGGGGCTCGGGAAGTGAATTAAATACTATTTGGAGGCATTTAATGTTCAATCAAAAACAGCTGATTTTTGACAAAAGAGATAACACCCCCCCATTACGTCATGCTTCAGAAATGTGGAAAATGGTCCGTTATCAAATGTTTTATTTTTGAACGTCAGTTCACATTTGTAGGTGGATCATCAGTGTTAGAGCTAAAATTAGCATGTTTAAAGTGATTTTCATGCTTCCAGGGGCCCTAAACACAAGATTTATGGAATGGTTAAAAGTGCATGAAAATGGCCAATTTACTCACTCTGAGTTCTCAAAAAGGGTTTCTTCACCCCGGGAAGTTAATTAAATACCATTTGGAGGCATTTAATGTTCGAGCAAAAACGGCTGATTTTCGACAAAAGAGATAACACCCCCCCATTACGTCATGCTTCAGAAATGTGGAAAATGGTCCGTTTTCAAATGTTTTATTTTTGAACGTCAGTTCATATTTGTAGGTGGATCATCAGTGTTAGAGCTAAAATTAGCTTGTTTAAAGTGATTTTCATGCTTCCAGGGGCTCGGGAAGTGAATTAAATACTATTTGGAGGCATTTAATGCTCAATCAAAAACAGCTGATTTTTGACAAAAGAGATAACACCCCCCCATTACGTCATGCTTCAGAAATGTGGAAAATGGTCCGTTTTCAAATGTTTTATTTTTGAACATCAGTTCACATTTGTAGGTGGATCATCAGTGTTAGAGCTAAAATTAGCATGTTTAAAGTGATTTTCATGCTTCCAGGGTCCCTAAACACAAGATTTATGGAATGGTTAAAAGTGCATGAAAATGGCCAATTTACTCACTCTGAGTTCTCAAAAAGGGTTTCTTCACCCCGGGAAGTTAATTAAATACCATTTGGAGGCATTTAATGTTCGAGCAAAAACGGCTGATTTTCGACAAAAGAGATAACACCCCCCCATTACGTCATGCTTCAGAAATGTGGAAAATGGTCCGTTTTCAAATGTTTTATTTTTGAACGTCAGTTCATATTTGTAGGTGGATCATCAGTGTTAGAGCTAAAATTAGCTTGTTTAAAGTGATTTTCATGCTTCCAGGGGCTCGGGAAGTGAATTAAATACTATTTGGAGGCATTTAATGCTCAATCAAAAACAGCTGATTTTTGACAAAAGAGATAACACCCCCCCATTACGTCATGCTTCAGAAATGTGGAAAATGGTCCGTTTTCAAATGTTTCATTTTTGAACATCAGTTCACATTTGTAGGTGGATCATCAGTGTTAGAGCTAAAATTAGCATGTTTAAAGTGATTTTCATGCTTCCAGGGTCCCTAAACACAAGATTTATGGAATGGTTAAAAGTGCATGAAAATGGCCAATTTACTCACTCTGAGTTCTCAAAAAGGGTTTCTTCACCCCGGGAAGTTAATTCAATACCATTTGGAGGCATTTAATGTTCGAGCAAAAACGGCTGATTTTTGACAAAAGAGATAACACCCCCCCATTACGTCATGCTTCAGGAATGTGGAAAATGGTCCATTTTCAAATGTTTTATTTTTGAACGTCAGTTCACATTTGTAGGTGGATCATCAGTGTTAGAGCTAAAATTAGCATGTTTAAAGTGATTTTCATGCTTCCAGGGGCTCGGGAAGTGAATTAAATACTATTTGGAGGCATTTAATGTTCAAGCAAAAACAGCTGATTTTTGACAAAAGAGATAACACCCCCCCATTACGTCATGCTTCAGAAATGTGGAAAATGGTCCGTTTTCAAATGTTTTATTTTTGAACGTCAGTTCACATTTGTAGGTGGATCATCAGTGTTAGAGCTAAAATTAGCATATTTAAAGTGATTTTCATGCTTCCAGGGGCCCTAAACACAAGATTTATGGAATGGTTAAAAGTGCGCGAAAATGGCCAATTTACTCACTCTGAGTTCTCAAAAAGGGTTTCTTCACCCCGGGAAGTTAATTAAATACCATTTGGAGGCATTTAATGTTCGAGCAAAAACGGCTGATTTTCGACAAAAGAGATAACACCCCCCCATTACGTCATGCTTCAGAAATGTGGAAAATGGTCCGTTTTCAAATGTTTTATTTTTGAACGTCAGTTCACATTTGTAGGTGGATCATCAGTGTTAGAGCTAAAATTAGCATGTTTAAAGTGATTTTCATGCTTCCAGGGGCTCGGGAAGTGAATTAAATACTATTTGGAGGCATTTAATGCTCAATCAAAAACAGCTGATTTTTGACAAAAGAGATAACACCCCCCCATTACGTCATGCTTCAGAAATGTGGAAAATGGTCCGTTTTCAAATGTTTTATTTTTGAACGTCAGTTCACATTTGTAGGTGGATCATCAGTGTTAGAGCTAAAATTAGCATGTTTAAAGTGATTTTCATGCTTCCAGGGTCCCTAAACACAAGATTTATGGAATGGTTAAAAGTGCATGAAAATGGCCAATTTACTCACTCTGAGTTCTCAAAAAGGGTTTCTTCACCCCGGGAAGTTAATTAAATACCATTTGGAGGCATTTAATGTTCGAGCAAAAACGGCTGATTTTCGACAAAAGAGATAACACCCCCCCATTACGTCATGCTTCAGAAATGTGGAAAATGGTCCGTTTTCAAATGTTTTATTTTTGAACGTCAGTTCATATTTGTAGGTGGATCATCAGTGTTAGAGCTAAAATTAGCTTGTTTAAAGTGATTTTCATGCTTCCAGGGGCTCGGGAAGTGAATTAAATACTATTTGGAGGCATTTAATGCTCAATCAAAAACAGCTGATTTTTGACAAAAGAGATAACACCCCCCCATTACGTCATGCTTCAGAAATGTGAAAAATGGTCCGTTTTCAAATGTTTTATTTTTGAACATCAGTTCACATTTGTAGGTGGATCATCAGTGTTAGAGCTAAAATTAGCATGTTTAAAGTGATTTTCATGCTTCCAGGGTCCCTAAACACAAGATTTATGGAATGGTTAAAAGTGCATGAAAATGGCCAATTTACTCACTCTGAGTTCTCAAAAAGGGTTTCTTCACCCCGGGAAGTTAATTAAATACCATTTGGAGGCATTTAATGTTCGAGCAAAAACGGCTGATTTTTGACAAAAGAGATAACACCCCCCCATTACGTCATGCTTCAGGAATGTGGAAAATGGTCCATTTTCAAATGTTTTATTTTTGAACGTCAGTTCACATTTGTAGGTGGATCATCAGTGTTAGAGCTAAAATTAGCATGTTTAAAGTGATTTTCATGCTTCCAGGGGCTCGGGAAGTGAATTAAATACTATTTGGAGGCATTTAATGTTCAAGCAAAAACAGCTGATTTTTGACAAAAGAGATAACACCCCCCCATTACGTCATGCTTCAGAAATGTGGAAAATGGTCCGTTTTCAAATGTTTTATTTTTGAACGTCAGTTCACATTTGTAGGTGGATCATCAGTGTTAGAGCTAAAATTAGCATGTTTAAAGTGATTTTCATGCTTCCAGGGGCCCTAAACACAAGATTTATGGAATGGTTAAAAGTGCGCGAAAATGGCCAATTTACTCACTCTGAGTTCTCAAAAAGGGTTTCTTCACCCCGGGAAGTTAATTAAATACCATTTGGAGGCATTTAATGTTCGAGCAAAAACGGCTGATTTTCGACAAAAGAGATAACACCCCCCCATTACGTCATGCTTCAGAAATGTGGAAAATGGTCAGTTTTCAAATGTTTTATTTTTGAACGTCAGTTCACATTTGTAGGTGGATCATCAGTGTTAGAGCTAAAATTAGCATGTTTAAAGTGATTTTCATGCTTCCAGGGGCTCGGGAAGTGAATTAAATACTATTTGGAGGCATTTAATGCTCAATCAAAAACAGCTGATTTTTGACAAAAGAGATAACACCCCCCCATTACGTCATGCTTCAGAAATGTGGAAAATGGTCCGTTTTCAAATGTTTTATTTTTGAACGTCAGTTCACATTTGTAGGTGGATCATCAGTGTTAGAGCTAAAATTAGCATGTTTAAAGTGATTTTCATGCTTCCAGGGGCTCGGGAAGTGAATTAAATACTATTTGGAGGCATTTAATGCTCAATCAAAAACAGCTGATTTTTGACAAAAGAGATAACACCCCCCCATTACGTCATGCTTCAGAAATGTGGAAAATGGTCCGTTTTCAAATGTTATATTTTTGAACGTCAGTTCACATTTGTAGGTGGATCATCAGTGTTAGAGCTAAAATTAGCATGTTTAAAGTGATGTTCATGCTTCCAGGGGCTCGGGAAGTGAATTAAATACTATTTGGAGGCATTTAATGTTCAATCAAAAACAGCTGATTTTTGACAAAAGAGATAACACCCCCCCATTACGTCATGCTTCAGAAATGTGGAAAATGGTCCGTTATCAAATGTTTTATTTTTGAACGTCAGTTCACATTTGTAGGTGGATCATCAGTGTTAGAGCTAAAATTAGCATGTTTAAAGTGATTTTCATGCTTCCAGGGGCTCGGGAAGTGAATTAAATACTATTTGGAGGCATTTAATGCTCAATCAAAAACAGCTGATTTTTGACAAAAGAGATAACACCCCCCCATTACGTCATGCTTCAGAAATGTGGAAAATGGTCCGTTTTCAAATGTTTTATTTTTGAACGCCAGTTCACATTTGTAGGTGGATCATCAGTGTTAGAGCTAAAATTAGCATGTTTAAAGTGATTTTCATGCTTCCAGGGTCCCTAAACACAAGATTTATGGAATGGTTAAAAGTGCATGAAAATGGCCAATTTACTCACTCTGAGTTCTCAAAAAGGGTTTCTTCACCCCGGGAAGTTAATCAAATACCATTTGGAGGCATTTAATGTTCGAGCAAAAACGGCTGATTTTCGACAAAAGAGATAACACCCCCCCCATTACGTCATGCTTCAGAAATGTGGAAAATGGTCCGTTTTCAAATGTTATATTTTTGAACGTCAGTTCACATTTGTAGGTGGATCATCAGTGTTAGAGCTAAAATTAGCATGTTTAAAGTGATGTTCATGCTTCCAGGGGCTCGGGAAGTGAATTAAATACTATTTGGAGGCATTTAATGTTCAATCAAAAACAGCTGATTTTTGACAAAAGAGATAACACCCCCCCCATTACGTCATGCTTCAGAAATGTGGAAAATGGTCCGTTATCAAATGTTTTATTTTTGAACGTCAGTTCACATTTGTAGGTGGATCATCAGTGTTAGAGCTAAAATTAGCATGTTTAAAGTGATTTTCATGCTTCCAGGGGCCCTAAACACAAGATTTATGGAATGGTTAAAAGTGCATGAAAATGGCCAATGTACTCACTCTGAGTTCTCAAAAAGGGTTTCTTCACCCCGGGAAGTTAATTAAATACCATTTGGAGGCATTTAATGTTCGAGCAAAAACGGCTGATTTTCGACAAAAGAGATAACACCCCCCCCATTACGTCATGCTTCAGGAATGTGGAAAATGGTCCGTTTTCAAATGTTTTATTTTTGAACGTCAGTTCACATTTGTAGGTGGATCATCAGTGTTAGAGCTAAAATTAGCATGTTTAAAGTGATTTTCATGCTTCCAGGGGCTCGGGAAGTGAATTAAATACTATTTGGAGGCATTTAATGTTCACTCAAAAACAGCTGATTTTTGACAAAAGAGATAACACCCCCCATTACGTCATGCTTCAGAAATGTGGAAAATGGTCCGTTTTCAAATGTTTTATTTTTGAACGTCAGTTCACATTTGTAGGTGGATCATCAGTGTTAGAGCTAAAATTAGCATGTTTAAAGTGATTTTCATGCTTCCAGGGGCCCTAAACACAAGATTTATGGAATGAATAAAAGTGCGCAAAAATGGCCAATTTACTCACTCTGAGTTCTCAAAAAGGGTTTCTTCACCCCGGGAAGTTAATTAAATACCATTTGGAGGCATTTAATGTTCGAGCAAAAACGGCTGATTTTCGACAAAAGAGATAACACCCCCCCATTACGTCATGCTTCAGAAATGTGGAAAATGGTCCATTTTCAAATGTTTTATTTTTGAACGTCAGTTCACATTTGTAGGTGGATCATCAGTGTTAGAGCTAAAATTAGCATGTTTAAAGTGATTTTCATGCTTCCAGGGGCTCGGGAAGTGAATTTAATACTATTTGGAGGCATTTAATGTTCAATCAAAAACAGCTGATTTTTGACAAAAGAGATAACACCGCCCCATTACGTCATGCTTCAGAAATGTGGAAAATGGTCCGTTTTCAAATGTTTTATTTTTGAACGTCAGTTCACATTTGTAGGTGGATCATCAGTGTTAGAGCTAAAATTAGCATGTTTAAAGTGATTTTCATGCTTCCAGGGGCCCTAAACACAAGATTTATGGAATGGTTAAAAGTGCGCGAAAATGGCCAATTTACACACTCTTAGTTCTCAAAAAGGGTTTCTTCACCCCGGGAAGTTAATTAAATACCATTTGGAGGCATTTAATGTTCGAGCAAAAACGGCTGATTTTTGACAAAAGAGATAACACCCCCCATTACGCCATGCTTCAGAAATGTGGAAAATGGTCCGTTTTCAAATGTTTTATTTTTGAACGTCAGTTCACATTTGTAGGTGGATCATCAGTGTTAGAGCTAAAATTAGCATGTTTAAAGTGATTTTCATGCTTCCAGGGGCTCGGGAAGTGAATTAAATACTATTTGGAGGCATTTAATGCTCAATCAAAAACAGCTGATTTTTGACAAAAGAGATAACACCCCCCCATTACGTCATGCTTCAGAAATGTGGAAAATGGTCCGTTTTCAAATGTTTTATTTTTGAACGTCAGTTCACATTTGTAGGTGGATCATCAGTGTTAGAGCTAAAATTTGCATGTTTAAAGTGATTTTCATGCTTCCAGGGTCCCTAAACACAAGATTTATGGAATGGTTAAAAGTGCATGAAAATGGCCAATTTACTCACTCTGAGTTCTCAAAAAGGGTTTCTTCACCCCGGGAAGTTAATCAAATACCATTTGGAGGCATTTAATGTTCGAGCAAAAACGGCTGATTTTCGACAAAAGAGATAACACCCCCCCATTACGTCATGCTTCAGAAATGTGGAAAATGGTCCGTTTTCAAATGTTATATTTTTGAACGTCAGTTCACATTTGTAGGTGGATCATCAGTGTTAGAGCTAAAATTAGCATGTTTAAAGTGATGTTCATGCTTCCAGGGGCTCGGGAAGTGAATTAAATACTATTTGGAGGCATTTAATGTTCAATCAAAAACAGCTGATTTTTGACAAAAGAGATAACACCCCCCCATTACGTCATGCTTCAGAAATGTGGAAAATGGTCCGTTATCAAATGTTTTATTTTTGAACGTCAGTTCACATTTGTAGGTGGATCATCAGTGTTAGAGCTAAAATTAGCATGTTTAAAGTGATTTTCATGCTTCCAGGGGCCCTAAACACAAGATTTATGGAATGGTTAAAAGTGCATGAAAATGGCCAATGTACTCACTCTGAGTTCTCAAAAAGGGTTTCTTCACCCCGGGAAGTTAATTAAATACCATTTGGAGGCATTTAATGTTCGAGCAAAAACGGCTGATTTTCGACAAAAGAGATAACACCCCCCCATTACGTCATGCTTCAGGAATGTGGAAAATGGTCCGTTTTCAGATGTTTTATTTTTAAACGTCAGTTCACATTTGTAGGTGGATCATCAGTGTTAGAGCTAAAATTAGCATGTTTAAAGTGATTTTCATGCTTCCAGGGGCTCGGGAAGTGAATTAAATACTATTTGGAGGCATTTAATGCTCAATCAAAAACAGCTGATTTTTGACAAAAGAGATAACACCCCCCCATTACGTCATGCTTCAGAAATGTGGAAAATGGTCCGTTTTCAAATGTTTTATTTTTGAACGTCAGTTCACATTTGTAGGTGGATCATCAGTGTTAGAGCTAAAATTAGCATGTTTAAAGTGATTTTCATGCTTCCAGGGGCCCTAAACACAAGATTTATGGAATGGTTAAAAGTGCGCGAAAATGGCCAATTTACACACTCTTAGTTCTCAAAAAGGGTTTCTTCACCCCGGGAAGTTAATTAAATACCATTTGGAGGCATTTAATGTTCGAGCAAAAACGGCTGATTTTTGACAAAAGAGATAACACCCCCCATTACGCCATGCTTCAGAAATGTGGAAAATGGTCCGTTTTCAAATGTTTTATTTTTGAACGTCAGTTCACATTTGTAGGTGGATCATCAGTGTTAGAGCTAAAATTAGCATGTTTAAAGTGATTTTCATGCTTCCAGGGGCTCGGGAAGTGAATTAAATACTATTTGGAGGCATTTAATGCTCAATCAAAAACAGCTGATTTTTGACAAAAGAGATAACACCCCCCCATTACGTCATGCTTCAGAAATGTGGAAAATGGTCCGTTTTCAAATGTTTTATTTTTGAACGTCAGTTCACATTTGTAGGTGGATCATCAGTGTTAGAGCTAAAATTAGCATGTTTAAAGTGATTTTCATGCTTCCAGGGTCCCTAAACACAAGATTTATGGAATGGTTAAAAGTGCATGAAAATGGCCAATTTACTCACTCTGAGTTCTCAAAAAGGGTTTCTTCACCCCGGGAAGTTAATCAAATACCATTTGGAGGCATTTAATGTTCGAGCAAAAACGGCTGATTTTCGACAAAAGAGATAACACCCCCCCATTACGTCATGCTTCAGAAATGTGGAAAATGGTCCGTTTTCAAATGTTATATTTTTGAACGTCAGTTCACATTTGTAGGTGGATCATCAGTGTTAGAGCTAAAATTAGCATGTTTAAAGTGATGTTCATGCTTCCAGGGGCTCGGGAAGTGAATTAAATACTATTTGGAGGCATTTAATGTTCAATCAAAAACAGCTGATTTTTGACAAAAGAGATAACACCCCCCCATTACGTCATGCTTCAGAAATGTGGAAAATGGTCCGTTATCAAATGTTTTATTTTTGAACGTCAGTTCACATTTGTAGGTGGATCATCAGTGTTAGAGCTAAAATTAGCATGTTTAAAGTGATTTTCATGCTTCCAGGGGCCCTAAACACAAGATTTATGGAATGGTTAAAAGTGCATGAAAATGGCCAATGTACTCACTCTGAGTTCTCAAAAAGGGTTTCTTCACCCCGGGAAGTTAATTAAATACCATTTGGAGGCATTTAATGTTCGAGCAAAAACGGCTGATTTTCGACAAAAGAGATAACACCCCCCCATTACGTCATGCTTCAGGAATGTGGAAAATGGTCCGTTTTCAGATGTTTTATTTTTGAACGTCAGTTCACATTTGTAGGTGGATCATCAGTGTTAGAGCTAAAATTAGCATGTTTAAAGTGATTTTCATGCTTCCAGGGGCTCGGGAAGTGAATTAAATACTATTTGGAGGCATTTAATGTTCACTCAAAAACAGCTGATTTTTGACAAAAGAGATATCACCCCCCATTACGTCATGCTTCAGAAATGTGGAAAATGGTCCGTTTTCAAATGTTTTATTTTTGAACGTCAGTTCACATTTGTAGGTGGATCATCAGTGTTAGAGCTAAAATTAGCATGTTTAAAGTGATTTTCATGCTTCCAGGGGCCCTAAACACAAGATTTATGGAATGGTTAAAAGTGCATGAAAATGGCCAATTTACTCACTCTGAGTTCTCAAAAAGGGTTTCTTCACCCCGGGAAGTTAATTAAATACCATTTGGAGGCATTTAATGTTCGAGCAAAAACGGCTGATTTTCGACAAAAGAGATAACACCCCCCCATTACGTCATGCTTCAGAAATGTGGAAAATGGTCCATTTTCAAATGTTTTATTTTTGAACGTCAGTTCACATTTGTAGGTGGATCATCAGTGTTAGAGCTAAAATTAGCATGTTTAAAGTGATTTTCATGCATTTGGAGGCATTTAATGTTCAAGCAAAAACAGCTGATTTTTGACAAAAGAGATAACACCCCCCCATTACGTCATGCTTCAGAAATGTGGAAAATGGTCCGTTTTCAAATGTTTTATTTTTGAACGTCAGTTCACATTTGTAGGTGGATCATCAGTGTTAGAGCTAAAATTAGCATGTTTAAAGTGATTTTCATGCTTCCAGGGTCCCTAAACACAAGATTTATGGAATGGTTAAAAGTGCGCGAAAATGGCCAATTTACACACTCTTAGTTCTCAAAAAGGGTTTCTTCACCCCGGGAAGTTAATTAAATACCATTTGGAGGCATTTAATGTTCGAGCAAAAACGGCTGATTTTTGACAAAAGAGATAACACCCCCCATTACGCCATGCTTCAGAAATGTGGAAAATGGTCCGTTTTCAAATGTTTTATTTTTGAACGTCAGTTCACATTTGTAGGTGGATCATCAGTGTTAGAGCTAAAATTAGCATGTTTAAAGTGATTTTCATGCTTCCAGGGGCTCGGGAAGTGAATTAAATACTATTTGGAGGCATTTAATGCTCAATCAAAAACAGCTGATTTTTGACAAAAGAGATAACACCCCCCCATTACGTCATGCTTCAGAAATGTGGAAAATGGTCCGTTTTCAAATGTTTTATTTTTGAACGTCAGTTCACATTTGTAGGTGGATCATCAGTGTTAGAGCTAAAATTAGCATGTTTAAAGTGATTTTCATGCTTCCAGGGTCCCTAAACACAAGATTTATGGAATGGTTAAAAGTGCATGAAAATGGCCAATTTACTCACTCTGAGTTCTCAAAAAGGGTTTCTTCACCCCGGGAAGTTAATCAAATACCATTTGGAGGCATTTAATGTTCGAGCAAAAACGGCTGATTTTCGACAAAAGAGATAACACCCCCCCATTACGTCATGCTTCAGAAATGTGGAAAATGGTCCGTTTTCAAATGTTATATTTTTGAACGTCAGTTCACATTTGTAGGTGGATCATCAGTGTTAGAGCTAAAATTAGCATGTTTAAAGTGATGTTCATGCTTCCAGGGGCTCGGGAAGTGAATTAAATACTATTTGGAGGCATTTAATGTTCAATCAAAAACAGCTGATTTTTGACAAAAGAGATAACACCCCCCCATTACGTCATGCTTCAGAAATGTGGAAAATGGTCCGTTATCAAATGTTTTATTTTTGAACGTCAGTTCACATTTGTAGGTGGATCATCAGTGTTAGAGCTAAAATTAGCATGTTTAAAGTGATTTTCATGCTTCCAGGGGCCCTAAACACAAGATTTATGGAATGGTTAAAAGTGCATGAAAATGGCCAATGTACTCACTCTGAGTTCTCAAAAAGGGTTTCTTCACCCCGGGAAGTTAATTAAATACCATTTGGAGGCATTTAATGTTCGAGCAAAAACGGCTGATTTTCGACAAAAGAGATAACACCCCCCCATTACGTCATGCTTCAGGAATGTGGAAAATGGTCCGTTTTCAGATGTTTTATTTTTGAACGTCAGTTCACATTTGTAGGTGGATCATCAGTGTTAGAGCTAAAATTAGCATGTTTAAAGTGATTTTCATGCTTCCAGGGGCTCGGGAAGTGAATTAAATACTATTTGGAGGCATTTAATGTTCACTCAAAAACAGCTGATTTTTGACAAAAGAGATATCACCCCCCATGACGTCATGCTTCAGAAATGTGGAAAATGGTCCGTTTTCAAATGTTTTATTTTTGAACGTCAGTTCACATTTGTAGGTGGATCATCAGTGTTAGAGCTAAAATTAGCATGTTTAAAGTGATTTTCATGCTTCCAGGGGCCCTAAACACAAGATTTATAGAATGAATAAAAGTGCGCGAAAATGGCCAATTTACTCACTCTGAGTTCTCAAAAAGGGTTTCTTCACCCCGGGAAGTTAATTAAATACCATTTGGAGGCATTTAATGTTCGAGCAAAAACGGCTGATTTTCGACAAAAGAGATAACACCCCCCCATTACGTCATGCTTCAGAAATGTGGAAAATGGTCCATTTTCAAATGTTTTATTTTTGAACGTCAGTTCACATTTGTAGGTGGATCATCAGTGTTAGAGCTAAAATTAGCATGTTTAAAGTGATTTTCATGCTTCCAGGGGCTCGGGAAGTGAATTAAATACTATTTGGAGGCATTTAATGTTCAAGCAAAAACAGCTGATTTTTGACAAAAGAGATAACACCCCCCCATTACGTCATGCTTCAGAAATGTGGAAAATGGTCCGTTTTCAAATGTTTTATTTTTGAACGTCAGTTCACATTTGTAGGTGGATCATCAGTGTTAGAGCTAAAATTAGCATGTTTAAAGTGATTTTCATGCTTCCAGGGTCCCTAAACACAAGATTTATGGAATGGTTAAAAGTGCATGAAAATGGCCAATTTACTCACTCTGAGTTCTCAAAAAGGGTTTCTTCACCCCGGGAAGTTAATCAAATACCATTTGGAGGCATTTAATGTTCGAGCAAAAACGGCTGATTTTCGACAAAAGAGATAACACCCCCCCATTACGTCATGCTTCAGAAATGTGGAAAATGGTCCGTTTTCAAATGTTATATTTTTGAACGTCAGTTCACATTTGTAGGTGGATCATCAGTGTTAGAGCTAAAATTAGCATGTTTAAAGTGATGTTCATGCTTCCAGGGGCTCGGGAAGTGAATTAAATACTATTTGGAGGCATTTAATGTTCAATCAAAAACAGCTGATTTTTGACAAAAGAGATAACACCCCCCCATTACGTCATGCTTCAGAAATGTGGAAAATGGTCCGTTATCAAATGTTTTCTTTTTGAACGTCAGTTCACATTTGTAGGTGGATCATCAGTGTTAGAGCTAAAATTAGCATGTTTAAAGTGATTTTCATGCTTCCAGGGGCCCTAAACACAAGATTTATGGAATGGTTAAAAGTGCATGAAAATGGCCAATGTACTCACTCTGAGTTCTCAAAAAGGGTTTCTTCACCCCGGGAAGTTAATTAAATACCATTTGGAGGCATTTAATGTTCGAGCAAAAACGGCTGATTTTCGACAAAAGAGATAACACCCCCCCATTACGTCATGCTTCAGGAATGTGGAAAATGGTCCGTTTTCAGATGTTTTATTTTTGAACGTCAGTTCACATTTGTAGGTGGATCATCAGTGTTAGCGCTAAAATTAGCATGTTTAAAGTGATTTTCATGCTTCCAGGGGCTCGGGAAGTGAATTAAATACTATTTGGAGGCATTTAATGTTCACTCAAAAACAGCTGATTTTTGACAAAAGAGATATCACCCCCCATTACGTCATGCTTCAGAAATGTGGAAAATGGTCCGTTTTCAAATGTTTTATTTTTGAACGTCAGTTCACATTTGTAGGTGGATCATCAGTGTTAGAGCTAAAATTAGCATGTTTAAAGTGATTTTCATGCTTCCAGGGGCCCTAAACACAAGATTTATGGAATGAATAAAAGTGCGCGAAAATGGCCAATTTACTCACTCTGAGTTCTCAAAAAGGGTTTCTTCACCCCGGGAAGTTAATTAAATACCATTTGGAGGCATTTAATGTTCGAGCAAAAACGGCTGATTTTCGACAAAAGAGATAACACCCCCCCATTACGTCATGCTTCAGAAATGTGGAAAATGGTCCATTTTCAAATGTTTTATTTTTGAACGTCAGTTCACATTTGTAGGTGGATCATCAGTGTTAGAGCTAAAATTAGCATGTTTAAAGTGATTTTCATGCTTCCAGGGGCTCGGGAAGTGAATTAAATACTATTTGGAGGCATTTAATGTTCAAGCAAAAACAGCTGATTTTTGACAAAAGAGATAACACCCCCCCATTACGTCATGCTTCAGAAATGTGGAAAATGGTCCGTTTTCAAATGTTTTATTTTTGAACGTCAGTTCACATTTGTAGGTGGATCATCAGTGTTAGAGCTAAAATTAGCATGTTTAAAGTGATTTTCATGCTTCCAGGGGCCCTAAACACAAGATTTATGGAATGGTTAAAAGTGTGCGAAAATGGCCAATTTACTCACTCTGAGTTCTCAAAAAGGGTTTCTTCACCCCGGGAAGTTAATTAAATACCATTTGGAGGCATTTAATGTTCGAGCAAAAACGGCTGATTTTTGACAAAAGAGATAACACCCCCCCATTACGTCATGCTTCAGAAATGTGGAAAATGGTCCGTTTTCAAATGTTTTATTTTTGAACGTCAGTTCACATTTGTAGGTGGATCATCAGTGTTAGAGCTAAAATTAGCATGTTTAAAGTGATTTTCATGCTTCCAGGGGCCCTAAACACAAGATTTATGGAATGGTTAAAAGTGCATGAAAATGGCCAATTTACTCACTCTGAGTTCTCAAAAAGGGTTTCTTCACCCCGGGAAGTTAATTAAATACCATTTGGAGGCATTTAATGTTCGAGCAAAAACGGCTGATTTTTGACAAAAGAGATAACACCCCCCATTACGCCATGCTTCAGAAATGTGGAAAATGGTCCGTTTTCAAATGTTTTATTTTTGAACATCAGTTCACATTTGTAGGTGGATCATCAGTGTTAGAGCTAAAATTAGCATGTTTAAAGTGATTTTCATGCTTCCAGGGGCTCGGGAAGTGAATTTAATACTATTTGGAGGCATTTAATGTTCAATCAAAAACAGCTGATTTTTGACAAAAGAGATAACACCGCCCCATTACGTCATGCTTCAGAAATGTGGAAAATGGTCCGTTTTCAAATGTTTTATTTTTTACCGTCAGTTCACATTTGTAGGTGGATCATCAGTGTTAGAGCTAAAATTAGCATGTTTAAAGTGATTTTCATGCTTCCAGGGGCCCTAAACACAAGATTTATGGAATGGTTAAAAGTGCGCGAAAATGGCCAATTTACACACTCTTAGTTCTCAAAAAGGGTGAAAAGTGATGTTCATGCTTCCAGGGGCTCGGGAAGTGAATTAAATACTATTTGGAGGCATTTAATGTTCAATCAAAAACAGCTGATTTTTGACAAAAGAGATAACACCCCCCCATTACGTCATGCTTCAGAAATGTGGAAAATGGTCCGTTATCAAATGTTTTATTTTTGAACGTCAGTTCACATTTGTAGGTGGATCATCAGTGTTAGAGCTAAAATTAGCATGTTTAAAGTGATTTTCATGCTTCCAGGGGCCCTAAACACAAGATTTATGGAATGGTTAAAAGTGCATGAAAATGGCCAATGTACTCACTCTGAGTTCTCAAAAAGGGTTTCTTCACCCCGGGAAGTTAATTAAATACCATTTGGAGGCATTTAATGTTCGAGCAAAAACGGCTGATTTTCGACAAAAGAGATAACACCCCCCCATTACGTCATGCTTCAGGAATGTGGAAAATGGTCCGTTTTCAGATGTTTTATTTTTAAACGTCAGTTCACATTTGTAGGTGGATCATCAGTGTTAGAGCTAAAATTAGCATGTTTAAAGTGATTTTCATGCTTCCAGGGGCTCGGGAAGTGAATTAAATACTATTTGGAGGCATTTAATGCTCAATCAAAAACAGCTGATTTTTGACAAAAGAGATAACACCCCCCCATTACGTCATGCTTCAGAAATGTGGAAAATGGTCCGTTTTCAAATGTTTTATTTTTGAACGTCAGTTCACATTTGTAGGTGGATCATCAGTGTTAGAGCTAAAATTAGCATGTTTAAAGTGATTTTCATGCTTCCAGGGGCCCTAAACACAAGATTTATGGAATGGTTAAAAGTGCGCGAAAATGGCCAATTTACACACTCTTAGTTCTCAAAAAGGGTTTCTTCACCCCGGGAAGTTAATTAAATACCATTTGGAGGCATTTAATGTTCGAGCAAAAACGGCTGATTTTTGACAAAAGAGATAACACCCCCCATTACGCCATGCTTCAGAAATGTGGAAAATGGTCCGTTTTCAAATGTTTTATTTTTGAACGTCAGTTCACATTTGTAGGTGGATCATCAGTGTTAGAGCTAAAATTAGCATGTTTAAAGTGATTTTCATGCTTCCAGGGGCTCGGGAAGTGAATTAAATACTATTTGGAGGCATTTAATGCTCAATCAAAAACAGCTGATTTTTGACAAAAGAGATAACACCCCCCCATTACGTCATGCTTCAGAAATGTGGAAAATGGTCCGTTTTCTAAATGTTTTATTTTTGAACGTCAGTTCACATTTGTAGGTGGATCATAAGTGTTAGAGCTAAAATTAGCATGTTTAAAGTGATTTTCATGCTTCCAGGGTCCCTAAACACAAGATTTATGGAATGGTTAAAAGTGCATGAAAATGGCCAATTTACTCACTCTGAGTTCTCAAAAAGGGTTTCTTCACCCCGGGAAGTTAATCAAATACCATTTGGAGGCATTTAATGTTCGAGCAAAAACGGCTGATTTTCGACAAAAGAGATAACACCCCCCCATTACGTCATGCTTCAGAAATGTGGAAAATGGTCCGTTTTCAAATGTTATATTTTTGAACGTCAGTTCACATTTGTAGGTGGATCATCAGTGTTAGAGCTAAAATTAGCATGTTTAAAGTGATGTTCATGCTTCCAGGGGCTCGGGAAGTGAATTAAATACTATTTGGAGGCATTTAATGTTCAATCAAAAACAGCTGATTTTTGACAAAAGAGATAACACCCCCCCATTACGTCATGCTTCAGAAATGTGGAAAATGGTCCGTTATCAAATGTTTTATTTTTGAACGTCAGTTCACATTTGTAGGTGGATCATCAGTGTTAGAGCTAAAATTAGCATGTTTAAAGTGATTTTCATGCTTCCAGGGGCCCTAAACACAAGATTTATGGAATGGTTAAAAGTGCATGAAAATGGCCAATGTACTCACTCTGAGTTCTCAAAAAGGGTTTCTTCACCCCGGGAAGTTAATTAAATACCATTTGGAGGCATTTAATGTTCGAGCAAAAACGGCTGATTTTCGACAAAAGAGATAACACCCCCCCATTACGTCATGCTTCAGGAATGTGGAAAATGGTCCGTTTTCAGATGTTTTATTTTTGAACGTCAGTTCACATTTGTAGGTGGATCATCAGTGTTAGAGCTAAAATTAGCATGTTTAAAGTGATTTTCATGCTTCCAGGGGCCCTAAACACAAGATTTATGGAATGAATAAAAGTGCGCGAAAATGGCCAATTTACTCACTCTGAGTTCTCAAAAAGGGTTTCTTCACCCCGGGAAGTTAATTAAATACCATTTGGAGGCATTTAATGTTCGAGCAAAAACGGCTGATTTTCGACAAAAGAGATAACACCCCCCCATTACGTCATGCTTCAGAAATGTGGAAAATGGTCCATTTTCAAATGTTTTATTTTTGAACGTCAGTTCACATTTGTAGGTGGATCATCAGTGTTAGAGCTAAAATTAGCATGTTTAAAGTGATTTTCATGCTTCCAGGGGCTCGGGAAGTGAATTAAATACTATTTGGAGGCATTTAATGTTCAAGCAAAAACAGCTGATTTTTGACAAAAGAGATAACACCCCCCCATTACGTCATGCTTCAGAAATGTGGAAAATGGTCCGTTTTCAAATGTTTTATTTTTGAACGTCAGTTCACATTTGTAGGTGGATCATCAGTGTTAGAGCTAAAATTAGCATGTTTAAAGTGATTTTCATGCTTCCAGGGTCCCTAAACACAAGATTTATGGAATGGTTAAAAGTGCATGAAAATGGCCAATTTACTCACTCTGAGTTCTCAAAAAGGGTTTCTTCACCCCGGGAAGTTAATCAAATACCATTTGGAGGCATTTAATGTTCGAGCAAAAACGGCTGATTTTCGACAAAAGAGATAACACCCCCCCATTACGTCATGCTTCAGAAATGTGGAAAATGGTCCGTTTTCAAATGTTATATTTTTGAACGTCAGTTCACATTTGTAGGTGGATCATCAGTGTTAGAGCTAAAATTAGCATGTTTAAAGTGATGTTCATGCTTCCAGGGGCTCGGGAAGTGAATTAAATACTATTTGGAGGCATTTAATGTTCAATCAAAAACAGCTGATTTTTGACAAAAGAGATAACACCCCCCCATTACGTCATGCTTCAGAAATGTGGAAAATGGTCCGTTATCAAATGTTTTATTTTTGAACGTCAGTTCACATTTGTAGGTGGATCATCAGTGTTAGAGCTAAAATTAGCATGTTTAAAGTGATTTTCATGCTTCCAGGGGCCCTAAACACAAGATTTATGGAATGGTTAAAAGTGCATGAAAATGGCCAATGTACTCACTCTGAGTTCTCAAAAAGGGTTTCTTCACCCCGGGAAGTTAATTAAATACCATTTGGAGGCATTTAATGTTCGAGCAAAAACGGCTGATTTTCGACAAAAGAGATAACACCCCCCCATTACGTCATGCTTCAGGAATGTGGAAAATGGTCCGTTTTCAGATGTTTTATTTTTGAACGTCAGTTCACATTTGTAGGTGGATCATCAGTGTTAGAGCTAAAATTAGCATGTTTAAAGTGATTTTCATGCTTCCAGGGGCTCGGGAAGTGAATTAAATACTATTTGGAGGCATTTAATGTTCACTCAAAAACAGCTGATTTTTGACAAAAGAGATATCACCCCCCATTACGTCATGCTTCAGAAATGTGGAAAATGGTCCGTTTTCAAATGTTTTATTTTTGAACGTCAGTTCACATTTGTAGGTGGATCATCAGTGTTAGAGCTAAAATTAGCATGTTTAAAGTGATTTTCATGCTTCCAGGGGCCCTAAACACAAGATTTATGGAATGAATAAAAGTGCGCGAAAATGGCCAATTTACTCACTCTGAGTTCTCAAAAAGGGTTTCTTCACCCCGGGAAGTTAATTAAATACCATTTGGAGGCATTTAATATTCGAGCAAAAACGGCTGATTTTCGACAAAAGAGATAACACCCCCCCATTACGTCATGCTTCAGAAATGTGGAAAATGGTCCATTTTCAAATGTTTTATTTTTGAACGTCTGTTCACATTTGTAGGTGGATCATCAGTGTTAGAGCTAAAATTAGCATGTTTAAAGTGATTTTCATGCTTCCAGGGGCTCGGGAAGTGAATTAAATACTATTTGGAGGCATTTAATGTTCAAGCAAAAACAGCTGATTTTTGACAAAAGAGATAACACCCCCCCATTACGTCATGCTTCAGAAATGTGGAAAATGGTCCGTTTTCAAATGTTTTATTTTTGAACGTCAGTTCACATTTGTAGGTGGATCATCAGTGTTAGAGCTAAAATTAGCATGTTTAAAGTGATTTTCATGCTTCCAGGGGCCCTAAACACAAGATTTATGGAATGGTTAAAAGTGTGCGAAAATGGCCAATTTACTCACTCTGAGTTCTCAAAAAGGGTTTCTTCACCCCGGGAAGTTAATTAAATACCATTTGGAGGCATTTAATGTTCGAGCAAAAACGGCTGATTTTTGACAAAAGAGATAACACCCCCCCATTACGTCATGCTTCAGAAATGTGGAAAATGGTCCGTTTTCAAATGTTTTATTTTTGAACGTCAGTTCACATTTGTAGGTGGATCATCAGTGTTAGAGCTAAAATTAGCATGTTTAAAGTGATTTTCATGCTTCCAGGGGCCCTAAACACAAGATTTATGGAATGGTTAAAAGTGCATGAAAATGGCCAATTTACTCACTCTGAGTTCTCAAAAAGGGTTTCTTCACCCCGGGAAGTTAATTAAATACCATTTGGAGGCATTTAATGTTCGAGCAAAAACGGCTGATTTTTGACAAAAGAGATAACACCCCCCATTACGCCATGCTTCAGAAATGTGGAAAATGGTCCGTTTTCAAATGTTTTATTTTTGAACGTCAGTTCACATTTGTAGGTGGATCATCAGTGTTAGAGCTAAAATTAGCATGTTTAAAGTGATTTTCATGCTTCCAGGGGCTCGGGAAGCGAATTGAATACTATTTGGAGGCATTTAATGCTCAATCAAAAACAGCTGATTTTTGACAAAAGAGATAACACCCCCCCATTACGTCATGCTTCAGAAATGTGGAAAATGGTCCGTTATCAAATGTTTTATTTTTGAACGTCAGTTCACATTTGTAGGTGGATCATCAGTGTTAGAGCTAAAATTAGCATGTTTAAAGTGATTTTCATGCTTCCAGGGGCCCTAAACACAAGATTTATGGAATGGTTAAAAGTGCATGAAAATGGCCAATGTACTCACTCTGAGTTCTCAAAAAGGGTTTCTTCACCCCGGGAAGTTAATTAAATACCATTTGGAGGCATTTAATGTTCGAGCAAAAACGGCTGATTTTCGACAAAAGAGATAACACCCCCCATTACGTCATGCTTCAGAAATGTGGAAAATGGTCCGTTTTCAAATGTTTTATTTTTGAACGTCAGTTCACATTTGTAGGTGGATCATCAGTGTTAGAGCTAAAATTAGCATGTTTAAAGTAATTTTCATGCTTCCAGGGGCCCTAAACACAAGATTTATGGAATGAATAAAAGTGCGCGAAAAATGGCCAATTTACTCACTCTGAGTTCTCAAAAAGGGTTTCTTCACCCCGGGAAGTTAATTAAATACCATTTGGAGGCATTTAATGTTCGAGCAAAAACTGTTGATTTTCGACAAAAGAGATAACACCCCCCCATTACGTCATGCTTCAGAAATGTGGAAAATGGTCCATTTTCAAATGTTTTATTTTTGAACGTCAGTTCACATTTGTAGGTGGATCATCAGTGTTAGAGCTAAAATTAGCATGTTTAAAGTGATTTTCATGCTTCCAGGGGCTCGGGAAGTGAATTAAATACTATTTGGAGGCATTTAATGTTCAAGCAAAAACAGCTGATTTTTGACAAAAGAGATAACACCCCCCCATTACGTCATGCTTCAGAAATGTGGAAAATGGTCCGTTTTCAAATGTTTTATTTTTGAACGTCAGTTCACATTTGTAGGTGGATCATCAGTGTTAGAGCTAAAATTAGCATGTTTAAAGTGATTTTCATGCTTCCAGGGGCCCTAAACACAAGATTTATGGAATGGTTAAAAGTGTGCGAAAATGGCCAATTTACTCACTCTGAGTTCTCAAAAAGGGTTTCTTCACCCCGGGAAGTTAATTAAATACCATTTGGAGGCATTTAATGTTCGAGCAAAAACGGCTGATTTTTGACAAAAGAGATAACACCCCCCCATTACGTCATGCTTCAGAAATGTGGAAAATGGTCCGTTTTCAAATGTTTTATTTTTGAACGTCAGTTCACATTTGTAGGTGGATCATCAGTGTTAGAGCTAAAATTAGCATGTTTAAAGTGATTTTCATGCTTCCAGGGGCCCTAAACACAAGATTTATGGAATGGTTAAAAGTGCATGAAAATGGCCAATTTACTCACTCTGAGTTCTCAAAAAGGGTTTCTTCACCCCGGGAAGTTAATTAAATACCATTTGGAGGCATTTAATGTTCGAGCAAAAACGGCTGATTTTCGACAAAAGAGATAACAACCCCCCATTACGTCATGCTTCAGAAATGTGGAAAATGGTCCGTTTTCAAATGTTTTATTTTTGAACGTCAGTTCACATTTGTAGGTGGATCATCAGTGTTAGAGCTAAAATTAGCATGTTTAAAGTGATTTTCATGCTTCCAGGGGCCCTAAACACAAGATTTATGGAATGGTTAAAAGTGCATGAAAATGGCCAATTTACTCACTCTGAGTTCTCAAAAAGGGTTTCTTCACCCCGGGAAGTTAATTAAATACCATTTGGAGGCATTTAATGTTCGAGCAAAAACGGCTGATTTTCGACAAAAGAGATAACACCCCCCCATTACGTCATGCTTCAGAAATGTGGAAAATGGTCCGTTTTCAAATGTTTTATTTTTGAACGTCAGTTCATATTTGTAGGTGGATCATCAGTGTTAGAGCTAAAATTAGCTTGTTTAAAGTGATTTTCATGCTTCCAGGGGCTCGGGAAGTGAATTAAATACTATTTGGAGGCATTTAATGCTCAATCAAAAACAGCTGATTTTTGACAAAAGAGATAACACCCCCCATTACGTCATGCTTCAGAAATGTGGAAAATGGTCCGTTTTCAAATGTTTTATTTTTGAACATCAGTTCACATTTGTAGGTGGATCATCAGTGTTAGAGCTAAAATTAGCATGTTTAAAGTGATTTTCATGCTTCCAGGGTCCCTAAACACAAGATTTATGGAATGGTTAAAAGTGCATGAAAATGGCCAATTTACTCACTCTGAGTTCTCAAAAAGTGTTTCTTCACCCCGGGAAGTTAATTAAATACCATTTGGAGGCATTTAATGTTCGAGCAAAAACGGCTGATTTTCGACAAAAGAGATAACACCCCCCCATTACGTCATGCTTCAGGAATGTGGAAAATGGTCCATTTTCAAATGTTTTATTTTTGAACGTCAGTTCACATTTGTAGGTGGATCATCAGTGTTAGAGCTAAAATTAGCATGTTTAAAGTGATTTTCATGCTTCCAGGGGCTCGGGAAGTGAATTAAATACTATTTGGAGGCATTTAATGTTCAAGCAAAAACAGCTGATTTTTGACAAAAGAGATAACACCCCCCCCCATTACGTCATGCTTCAGAAATGTGGAAAATGGTCCGTTTTCAAATGTTTTATTTTTGAACGTCAGTTCACATTTGTAGGTGGATCATCAGTGTTAGAGCTAAAATTAGCATGTTTAAAGTGATTTTCATGCTTCCAGGGGCCCTAAACACAAGATTTATGGAATGGTTAAAAGTGTGCGAAAATGGCCAATTTACTCACTCTGAGTTCTCAAAAAGGGTTTCTTCACCCCGGGAAGTTAATTAAATACCATTTGGAGGCATTTAATGTTCGAGCAAAAACGGCTGATTTTTGACAAAAGAGATAACACCCCCCCATTACGTCATGCTTCAGAAATGTGGAAAATGGTCCGTTTTCAAATGTTTTATTTTTGAACGTCAGTTCACATTTGTAGGTGGATCATCAGTGTTAGAGCTAAAATTAGCATGTTTAAAGTGATTTTCATGCTTCCAGGGGCCCTAAACACAAGATTTATGGAATGGTTAAAAGTGCATGAAAATGGCCAATTTACTCACTCTGAGTTCTCAAAAAGGGTTTCTTCACCCCGGGAAGTTAATTAAATACCATTTGGAGGCATTTAATGTTCGAGCAAAAACGGCTGATTTTTGACAAAAGAGATAACACCCCCCATTACGCCATGCTTCAGAAATGTGGAAAATGGTCCGTTTTCAAATGTTTTATTTTTGAACGTCAGTTCACATTTGTAGGTGGATCATCAGTGTTAGAGCTAAAATTAGCATGTTTAAAGTGATTTTCATGCTTCCAGGGGCTCGGGAAGCGAATTGAATACTATTTGGAGGCATTTAATGCTCAATCAAAAACAGCTGATTTTTGACAAAAGAGATAACACCCCCCCATTACGTCATGCTTCAGAAATGTGGAAAATGGTCCGTTATCAAATGTTTTATTTTTGAACGTCAGTTCACATTTGTAGGTGGATCATCAGTGTTAGAGCTAAAATTAGCATGTTTAAAGTGATTTTCATGCTTCCAGGGGCCCTAAACACAAGATTTATGGAATGGTTAAAAGTGCATGAAAATGGCCAATGTACTCACTCTGAGTTCTCAAAAAGGGTTTCTTCACCCCGGGAAGTTAATTAAATACCATTTGGAGGCATTTAATGTTCGAGCAAAAACGGCTGATTTTCGACAAAAGAGATAACACCCCCCATTACGTCATGCTTCAGAAATGTGGAAAATGGTCCGTTTTCAAATGTTTTATTTTTGAACGTCAGTTCACATTTGTAGGTGGATCATCAGTGTTAGAGCTAAAATTAGCATGTTTAAAGTAATTTTCATGCTTCCAGGGGCCCTAAACACAAGATTTATGGAATGAATAAAAGTGCGCGAAAAATGGCCAATTTACTCACTCTGAGTTCTCAAAAAGGGTTTCTTCACCCCGGGAAGTTAATTAAATACCATTTGGAGGCATTTAATGTTCGAGCAAAAACTGTTGATTTTCGACAAAAGAGATAACACCCCCCCATTACGTCATGCTTCAGAAATGTGGAAAATGGTCCATTTTCAAATGTTTTATTTTTGAACGTCAGTTCACATTTGTAGGTGGATCATCAGTGTTAGAGCTAAAATTAGCATGTTTAAAGTGATTTTCATGCTTCCAGGGGCTCGGGAAGTGAATTAAATACTATTTGGAGGCATTTAATGTTCAAGCAAAAACAGCTGATTTTTGACAAAAGAGATAACACCCCCCCATTACGTCATGCTTCAGAAATGTGGAAAATGGTCCGTTTTCAAATGTTTTATTTTTGAACGTCAGTTCACATTTGTAGGTGGATCATCAGTGTTAGAGCTAAAATTAGCATGTTTAAAGTGATTTTCATGCTTCCAGGGGCCCTAAACACAAGATTTATGGAATGGTTAAAAGTGTGCGAAAATGGCCAATTTACTCACTCTGAGTTCTCAAAAAGGGTTTCTTCACCCCGGGAAGTTAATTAAATACCATTTGGAGGCATTTAATGTTCGAGCAAAAACGGCTGATTTTTGACAAAAGAGATAACACCCCCCCATTACGTCATGCTTCAGAAATGTGGAAAATGGTCCGTTTTCAAATGTTTTATTTTTGAACGTCAGTTCACATTTGTAGGTGGATCATCAGTGTTAGAGCTAAAATTAGCATGTTTAAAGTGATTTTCATGCTTCCAGGGGCCCTAAACACAAGATTTATGGAATGGTTAAAAGTGCATGAAAATGGCCAATTTACTCACTCTGAGTTCTCAAAAAGGGTTTCTTCACCCCGGGAAGTTAATTAAATACCATTTGGAGGCATTTAATGTTCGAGCAAAAACGGCTGATTTTCGACAAAAGAGATAACAACCCCCCATTACGTCATGCTTCAGAAATGTGGAAAATGGTCCGTTTTCAAATGTTTTATTTTTGAACGTCAGTTCACATTTGTAGGTGGATCATCAGTGTTAGAGCTAAAATTAGCATGTTTAAAGTGATTTTCATGCTTCCAGGGGCCCTAAACACAAGATTTATGGAATGGTTAAAAGTGCATGAAAATGGCCAATTTACTCACTCTGAGTTCTCAAAAAGGGTTTCTTCACCCCGGGAAGTTAATTAAATACCATTTGGAGGCATTTAATGTTCGAGCAAAAACGGCTGATTTTCGACAAAAGAGATAACACCCCCCCATTACGTCATGCTTCAGAAATGTGGAAAATGGTCCGTTTTCAAATGTTTTATTTTTGAACGTCAGTTCATATTTGTAGGTGGATCATCAGTGTTAGAGCTAAAATTAGCTTGTTTAAAGTGATTTTCATGCTTCCAGGGGCTCGGGAAGTGAATTAAATACTATTTGGAGGCATTTAATGCTCAATCAAAAACAGCTGATTTTTGACAAAAGAGATAACACCCCCCATTACGTCATGCTTCAGAAATGTGGAAAATGGTCCGTTTTCAAATGTTTTATTTTTGAACATCAGTTCACATTTGTAGGTGGATCATCAGTGTTAGAGCTAAAATTAGCATGTTTAAAGTGATTTTCATGCTTCCAGGGTCCCTAAACACAAGATTTATGGAATGGTTAAAAGTGCATGAAAATGGCCAATTTACTCACTCTGAGTTCTCAAAAAGTGTTTCTTCACCCCGGGAAGTTAATTAAATACCATTTGGAGGCATTTAATGTTCGAGCAAAAACGGCTGATTTTCGACAAAAGAGATAACACCCCCCCATTACGTCATGCTTCAGGAATGTGGAAAATGGTCCATTTTCAAATGTTTTATTTTTGAACGTCAGTTCACATTTGTAGGTGGATCATCAGTGTTAGAGCTAAAATTAGCATGTTTAAAGTGATTTTCATGCTTCCAGGGGCTCGGGAAGTGAATTAAATACTATTTGGAGGCATTTAATGTTCAAGCAAAAACAGCTGATTTTTGACAAAAGAGATAACACCCCCCCCCATTACGTCATGCTTCAGAAATGTGGAAAATGGTCCGTTTTCAAATGTTTTATTTTTGAACGTCAGTTCACATTTGTAGGTGGATCATCAGTGTTAGAGCTAAAATTAGCATGTTTAAAGTGATTTTCATGCTTCCAGGGGCCCTAAACACAAGATTTATGGAATGGTTAAAAGTGCGCGAAAATGGCCAATTTATTCACTCTGAGTTCTCAAAAAGGGTTTCTTCACCCCGGGAAGTTAATTAAATACCATTTGGAGGCATTTAATGTTCGAGCAAAAACGGCTGATTTTCGACAAAAGAGATAACACCCCCCCATTACGTCATGCTTCAGAAATGTGGAAAATGGTCCGTTTTCAAATGTTTTATTTTTGAACGTCAGTTCACATTTGTAGGTGGATCATCAGTGTTAGAGCTAAAATTAGCATGTTTAAAGTGATTTTCATGCTTCCAGGGGCTCGGGAAGTGAATTAAATACTATTTGGAGGCATTTAATGCTCAATCAAAAACAGCTGATTTTTGACAAAAGAGATAACACCCCCCCATTACGTCATGCTTCAGAAATGTGGAAAATGGTCCGTTTTCAAATGTTTTATTTTTGAACGTCAGTTCACATTTGTAGGTGGATCATCAGTGTTAGAGCTAAAATTAGCATGTTTAAAGTGATTTTCATGCTTCCAGGGTCCCTAAACACAAGATTTATGGAATGGTTAAAAGTGCATGAAAATGGCCAATTTACTCACTCTGAGTTCTCAAAAAGGGTTTCTTCACCCCGGGAAGTTAATCAAATACCATTTGGAGGCATTTAATGTTCGAGCAAAAACGGCTGATTTTCGACAAAAGAGATAACACCCCCCCATTACGTCATGCTTCAGAAATGTGGAAAATGGTCCGTTTTCAAATGTTATATTTTTGAACGTCAGTTCACATTTGTAGGTGGATCATCAGTGTTAGAGCTAAAATTAGCATGTTTAAAGTGATGTTCATGCTTCCAGGGGCTCGGGAAGTGAATTAAATACTATTTGGAGGCATTTAATGTTCAATCAAAAACAGCTGATTTTTGACAAAAGAGATAACACCCCCCCATTACGTCATGCTTCAGAAATGTGGAAAATGGTCCGTTAGCAAATGTTTTATTTTTGAACGTCAGTTCACATTTGTAGGTGGATCATCAGTGTTAGAGCTAAAATTAGCATGTTTAAAGTGATTTTCATGCTTCCAGGGGCCCTAAACACAAGATTTATGGAATGGTTAAAAGTGCATGAAAATGGCCAATGTACTCACTCTGAGTTCTCAAAAAGGGTTTCTTCACCCCGGGAAGTTAATTAAATACCATTTGGAGGCATTTAATGTTCGAGCAAAAACGGGTGATTTTCGACAAAAGAGATAACACCCCCCCATTACGTCATGCTTCAGGAATGTGGAAAATGGTCCGTTTTCAAATGTTTTATTTTTGAACGTCAGTTCACATTTGTAGGTGGATCATCAGTGTTAGAGCTAAAATTAGCATGTTTAAAGTGATTTTCATGCTTCCAGGGGCTCGGGAAGTGAATTAAATACTATTTGGAGGCATTTAATGTTCACTCAAAAACAGCTGATTTTTGACAAAAGAGATAACACCCCCCATTACGTCATGCTTCAGAAATGTGGAAAATGGTCCGTTTTCAAATGTTTTATTTTTGAACGTCAGTTCACATTTGTAGGTGGATCATCAGTGTTAGAGCTAAAATTTGCATGTTTAAAGTGATTTTCATGCTTCCAGGGTCCCTAAACACAAGATTTATGGAATGGTTAAAAGTGCATGAAAATGGCCAATTTACTCACTCTGAGTTCTCAAAAAGGGTTTCTTCACCCCGGGAAGTTAATCAAATACCATTTGGAGGCATTTAATGTTCGAGCAAAAACGGCTGATTTTCGACAAAAGAGATAACACCCCCCCATTACGTCATGCTTCAGAAATGTGGAAAATGGTCCGTTTTCAAATGTTATATTTTTGAACGTCAGTTCACATTTGTAGGTGGATCATCAGTGTTAGAGCTAAAATTAGCATGTTTAAAGTGATGTTCATGCTTCCAGGGGCTCGGGAAGTGAATTAAATACTATTTGGAGGCATTTAATGTTCAATCAAAAACAGCTGATTTTTGACAAAAGAGATAACACCCCCCCATTACGTCATGCTTCAGAAATGTGGAAAATGGTCCGTTATCAAATGTTTTATTTTTGAACGTCAGTTCACATTTGTAGGTGGATCATCAGTGTTAGAGCTAAAATTAGCATGTTTAAAGTGATTTTCATGCTTCCAGGGGCCCTAAACACAAGATTTATGGAATGGTTAAAAGTGCATGAAAATGGCCAATGTACTCACTCTGAGTTCTCAAAAAGGGTTTCTTCACCCCGGGAAGTTAATTAAATACCATTTGGAGGCATTTAATGTTCGAGCAAAAACGGCTGATTTTCGACAAAAGAGATAACACCCCCCCATTACGTCATGCTTCAGGAATGTGGAAAATGGTCCGTTTTCAGATGTTTTATTTTTAAACGTCAGTTCACATTTGTAGGTGGATCATCAGTGTTAGAGCTAAAATTAGCATGTTTAAAGTGATTTTCATGCTTCCAGGGGCTCGGGAAGTGAATTAAATACTATTTGGAGGCATTTAATGCTCAATCAAAAACAGCTGATTTTTGACAAAAGAGATAACACCCCCCCATTACGTCATGCTTCAGAAATGTGGAAAATGGTCCGTTTTCAAATGTTTTATTTTTGAACGTCAGTTCACATTTGTAGGTGGATCATCAGTGTTAGAGCTAAAATTAGCATGTTTAAAGTGATTTTCATGCTTCCAGGGGCCCTAAACACAAGATTTATGGAATGGTTAAAAGTGCGCGAAAATGGCCAATTTACACACTCTTAGTTCTCAAAAAGGGTTTCTTCACCCCGGGAAGTTAATTAAATACCATTTGGAGGCATTTAATGTTCGAGCAAAAACGGCTGATTTTTGACAAAAGAGATAACACCCCCCATTACGCCATGCTTCAGAAATGTGGAAAATGGTCCGTTTTCAAATGTTTTATTTTTGAACGTCAGTTCACATTTGTAGGTGGATCATCAGTGTTAGAGCTAAAATTAGCATGTTTAAAGTGATTTTCATGCTTCCAGGGGCTCGGGAAGTGAATTAAATACTATTTGGAGGCATTTAATGCTCAATCAAAAACAGCTGATTTTTGACAAAAGAGATAACACCCCCCCATTACGTCATGCTTCAGAAATGTGGAAAATGGTCCGTTTTCAAATGTTTTATTTTTGAACGTCAGTTCACATTTGTAGGTGGATCATCAGTGTTAGAGCTAAAATTAGCATGTTTAAAGTGATTTTCATGCTTCCAGGGTCCCTAAACACAAGATTTATGGAATGGTTAAAAGTGCATGAAAATGGCCAATTTACTCACTCTGAGTTCTCAAAAAGGGTTTCTTCACCCCGGGAAGTTAATCAAATACCATTTGGAGGCATTTAATGTTCGAGCAAAAACGGCTGATTTTCGACAAAAGAGATAACACCCCCCCATTACGTCATGCTTCAGAAATGTGGAAAATGGTCCGTTTTCAAATGTTATATTTTTGAACGTCAGTTCACATTTGTAGGTGGATCATCAGTGTTAGAGCTAAAATTAGCATGTTTAAAGTGATGTTCATGCTTCCAGGGGCTCGGGAAGTGAATTAAATACTATTTGGAGGCATTTAATGTTCAATCAAAAACAGCTGATTTTTGACAAAAGAGATAACACCCCCCCATTACGTCATGCTTCAGAAATGTGGAAAATGGTCCGTTATCAAATGTTTTATTTTTGAACGTCAGTTCACATTTGTAGGTGGATCATCAGTGTTAGAGCTAAAATTAGCATGTTTAAAGTGATTTTCATGCTTCCAGGGGCCCTAAACACAAGATTTATGGAATGGTTAAAAGTGCATGAAAATGGCCAATGTACTCACTCTGAGTTCTCAAAAAGGGTTTCTTCACCCCGGGAAGTTAATTAAATACCATTTGGAGGCATTTAATGTTCGAGCAAAAACGGCTGATTTTCGACAAAAGAGATAACACCCACCCATTACGTCATGCTTCAGGAATGTGGAAAATGGTCCGTTTTCAGATGTTTTATTTTTGAACGTCAGTTCACATTTGTAGGTGGATCATCAGTGTTAGAGCTAAAATTAGCATGTTTAAAGTGATTTTCATGCTTCCAGGGGCTCGGGAAGTGAATTAAATACTATTTGGAGGCATTTAATGTTCACTCAAAAACAGCTGATTTTTGACAAAAGAGATATCACCCCCCATTACGTCATGCTTCAGAAATGTGGAAAATGGTCCGTTTTCAAATGTTTTATTTTTGAACGTCAGTTCACATTTGTAGGTGGATCATCAGTGTTAGAGCTAAAATTAGCATGTTTAAAGTGATTTTCATGCTTCCAGGGGCCCTAAACACAAGATTTATGGAATGGTTAAAAGTGCATGAAAATGGCCAATTTACTCACTCTGAGTTCTCAAAAAGGGTTTCTTCACCCCGGGAAGTTAATTAAATACCATTTGGAGGCATTTAATGTTCGAGCAAAAACGGCTGATTTTCGACAAAAGAGATAACACCCCCCCATTACGTCATGCTTCAGAAATGTGGAAAATGGTCCATTTTCAAATGTTTTATTTTTGAACGTCAGTTCACATTTGTAGGTGGATCATCAGTGTTAGAGCTAAAATTAGCATGTTTAAAGTGATTTTCATGCATTTGGAGGCATTTAATGTTCAAGCAAAAACAGCTGATTTTTGACAAAAGAGATAACACCCCCCCATTACGTCATGCTTCAGAAATGTGGAAAATGGTCCGTTTTCAAATGTTTTATTTTTGAACGTCAGTTCACATTTGTAGGTGGATCATCAGTGTTAGAGCTAAAATTAGCATGTTTAAAGTGATTTTCATGCTTCCAGGGTCCCTAAACACAAGATTTATGGAATGGTTAAAAGTGCGCGAAAATGGCCAATTTACACACTCTTAGTTCTCAAAAAGGGTTTCTTCACCCCGGGAAGTTAATTAAATACCATTTGGAGGCATTTAATGTTCGAGCAAAAACGGCTGATTTTTGACAAAAGAGATAACACCCCCCATTACGCCATGCTTCAGAAATGTGGAAAATGGTCCGTTTTCAAATGTTTTATTTTTGAACGTCAGTTCACATTTGTAGGTGGATCATCAGTGTTAGAGCTAAAATTAGCATGTTTAAAGTGATTTTCATGCTTCCAGGGGCTCGGGAAGTGAATTAAATACTATTTGGAGGCATTTAATGCTCAATCAAAAACAGCTGATTTTTGACAAAAGAGATAACACCCCCCCATTACGTCATGCTTCAGAAATGTGGAAAATGGTCCGTTTTCAAATGTTTTATTTTTGAACGTCAGTTCACATTTGTAGGTGGATCATCAGTGTTAGAGCTAAAATTAGCATGTTTAAAGTGATTTTCATGCTTCCAGGGTCCCTAAACACAAGATTTATGGAATGGTTAAAAGTGCATGAAAATGGCCAATTTACTCACTCTGAGTTCTCAAAAAGGGTTTCTTCACCCCGGGAAGTTAATCAAATACCATTTGGAGGCATTTAATGTTCGAGCAAAAACGGCTGATTTTCGACAAAAGAGATAACACCCCCCCATTACGTCATGCTTCAGAAATGTGGAAAATGGTCCGTTTTCAAATGTTATATTTTTGAACGTCAGTTCACATTTGTAGGTGGATCATCAGTGTTAGAGCTAAAATTAGCATGTTTAAAGTGATGTTCATGCTTCCAGGGGCTCGGGAAGTGAATTAAATACTATTTGGAGGCATTTAATGTTCAATCAAAAACAGCTGATTTTTGACAAAAGAGATAACACCCCCCCATTACGTCATGCTTCAGAAATGTGGAAAATGGTCCGTTATCAAATGTTTTATTTTTGAACGTCAGTTCACATTTGTAGGTGGATCATCAGTGTTAGAGCTAAAATTAGCATGTTTAAAGTGATTTTCATGCTTCCAGGGGCCCTAAACACAAGATTTATGGAATGGTTAAAAGTGCATGAAAATGGCCAATGTACTCACTCTGAGTTCTCAAAAAGGGTTTCTTCACCCCGGGAAGTTAATTAAATACCATTTGGAGGCATTTAATGTTCGAGCAAAAACGGCTGATTTTCGACAAAAGAGATAACACCCCCCCATTACGTCATGCTTCAGGAATGTGGAAAATGGTCCGTTTTCAGATGTTTTATTTTTGAACGTCAGTTCACATTTGTAGGTGGATCATCAGTGTTAGAGCTAAAATTAGCATGTTTAAAGTGATTTTCATGCTTCCAGGGGCTCGGGAAGTGAATTAAATACTATTTGGAGGCATTTAATGTTCACTCAAAAACAGCTGATTTTTGACAAAAGAGATATCACCCCCCATGACGTCATGCTTCAGAAATGTGGAAAATGGTCCGTTTTCAAATGTTTTATTTTTGAACGTCAGTTCACATTTGTAGGTGGATCATCAGTGTTAGAGCTAAAATTAGCATGTTTAAAGTGATTTTCATGCTTCCAGGGGCCCTAAACACAAGATTTATAGAATGAATAAAAGTGCGCGAAAATGGCCAATTTACTCACTCTGAGTTCTCAAAAAGGGTTTCTTCACCCCGGGAAGTTAATTAAATACCATTTGGAGGCATTTAATGTTCGAGCAAAAACGGCTGATTTTCGACAAAAGAGATAACACCCCCCCATTACGTCATGCTTCAGAAATGTGGAAAATGGTCCATTTTCAAATGTTTTATTTTTGAACGTCAGTTCACATTTGTAGGTGGATCATCAGTGTTAGAGCTAAAATTAGCATGTTTAAAGTGATTTTCATGCTTCCAGGGGCTCGGGAAGTGAATTAAATACTATTTGGAGGCATTTAATGTTCAAGCAAAAACAGCTGATTTTTGACAAAAGAGATAACACCCCCCCATTACGTCATGCTTCAGAAATGTGGAAAATGGTCCGTTTTCAAATGTTTTATTTTTGAACGTCAGTTCACATTTGTAGGTGGATCATCAGTGTTAGAGCTAAAATTAGCATGTTTAAAGTGATTTTCATGCTTCCAGGGTCCCTAAACACAAGATTTATGGAATGGTTAAAAGTGCATGAAAATGGCCAATTTACTCACTCTGAGTTCTCAAAAAGGGTTTCTTCACCCCGGGAAGTTAATCAAATACCATTTGGAGGCATTTAATGTTCGAGCAAAAACGGCTGATTTTCGACAAAAGAGATAACACCCCCCCATTACGTCATGCTTCAGAAATGTGGAAAATGGTCCGTTTTCAAATGTTATATTTTTGAACGTCAGTTCACATTTGTAGGTGGATCATCAGTGTTAGAGCTAAAATTAGCATGTTTAAAGTGATGTTCATGCTTCCAGGGGCTCGGGAAGTGAATTAAATACTATTTGGAGGCATTTAATGTTCAATCAAAAACAGCTGATTTTTGACAAAAGAGATAACACCCCCCCATTACGTCATGCTTCAGAAATGTGGAAAATGGTCCGTTATCAAATGTTTTCTTTTTGAACGTCAGTTCACATTTGTAGGTGGATCATCAGTGTTAGAGCTAAAATTAGCATGTTTAAAGTGATTTTCATGCTTCCAGGGGCCCTAAACACAAGATTTATGGAATGGTTAAAAGTGCATGAAAATGGCCAATGTACTCACTCTGAGTTCTCAAAAAGGGTTTCTTCACCCCGGGAAGTTAATTAAATACCATTTGGAGGCATTTAATGTTCGAGCAAAAACGGCTGATTTTCGACAAAAGAGATAACACCCCCCCATTACGTCATGCTTCAGGAATGTGGAAAATGGTCCGTTTTCAGATGTTTTATTTTTGAACGTCAGTTCACATTTGTAGGTGGATCATCAGTGTTAGCGCTAAAATTAGCATGTTTAAAGTGATTTTCATGCTTCCAGGGGCTCGGGAAGTGAATTAAATACTATTTGGAGGCATTTAATGTTCACTCAAAAACAGCTGATTTTTGACAAAAGAGATATCACCCCCCATTACGTCATGCTTCAGAAATGTGGAAAATGGTCCGTTTTCAAATGTTTTATTTTTGAACGTCAGTTCACATTTGTAGGTGGATCATCAGTGTTAGAGCTAAAATTAGCATGTTTAAAGTGATTTTCATGCTTCCAGGGGCCCTAAACACAAGATTTATGGAATGAATAAAAGTGCGCGAAAATGGCCAATTTACTCACTCTGAGTTCTCAAAAAGGGTTTCTTCACCCCGGGAAGTTAATTAAATACCATTTGGAGGCATTTAATGTTCGAGCAAAAACGGCTGATTTTCGACAAAAGAGATAACACCCCCCCATTACGTCATGCTTCAGAAATGTGGAAAATGGTCCATTTTCAAATGTTTTATTTTTGAACGTCAGTTCACATTTGTAGGTGGATCATCAGTGTTAGAGCTAAAATTAGCATGTTTAAAGTGATTTTCATGCTTCCAGGGGCTCGGGAAGTGAATTAAATACTATTTGGAGGCATTTAATGTTCAAGCAAAAACAGCTGATTTTTGACAAAAGAGATAACACCCCCCCATTACGTCATGCTTCAGAAATGTGGAAAATGGTCCGTTTTCAAATGTTTTATTTTTGAACGTCAGTTCACATTTGTAGGTGGATCATCAGTGTTAGAGCTAAAATTAGCATGTTTAAAGTGATTTTCATGCTTCCAGGGGCCCTAAACACAAGATTTATGGAATGGTTAAAAGTGTGCGAAAATGGCCAATTTACTCACTCTGAGTTCTCAAAAAGGGTTTCTTCACCCCGGGAAGTTAATTAAATACCATTTGGAGGCATTTAATGTTCGAGCAAAAACGGCTGATTTTTGACAAAAGAGATAACACCCCCCCATTACGTCATGCTTCAGAAATGTGGAAAATGGTCCGTTTTCAAATGTTTTATTTTTGAACGTCAGTTCACATTTGTAGGTGGATCATCAGTGTTAGAGCTAAAATTAGCATGTTTAAAGTGATTTTCATGCTTCCAGGGGCCCTAAACACAAGATTTATGGAATGGTTAAAAGTGCATGAAAATGGCCAATTTACTCACTCTGAGTTCTCAAAAAGGGTTTCTTCACCCCGGGAAGTTAATTAAATACCATTTGGAGGCATTTAATGTTCGAGCAAAAACGGCTGATTTTTGACAAAAGAGATAACACCCCCCATTACGCCATGCTTCAGAAATGTGGAAAATGGTCCGTTTTCAAATGTTTTATTTTTGAACATCAGTTCACATTTGTAGGTGGATCATCAGTGTTAGAGCTAAAATTAGCATGTTTAAAGTGATTTTCATGCTTCCAGGGGCTCGGGAAGTGAATTTAATACTATTTGGAGGCATTTAATGTTCAATCAAAAACAGCTGATTTTTGACAAAAGAGATAACACCGCCCCATTACGTCATGCTTCAGAAATGTGGAAAATGGTCCATTTTCAAATGTTTTATTTTTTACCGTCAGTTCACATTTGTAGGTGGATCATCAGTGTTAGAGCTAAAATTAGCATGTTTAAAGTGATTTTCATGCTTCCAGGGGCCCTAAACACAAGATTTATGGAATGGTTAAAAGTGCGCGAAAATGGCCAATTTACACACTCTTAGTTCTCAAAAAGGGTGAAAAGTGATGTTCATGCTTCCAGGGGCTCGGGAAGTGAATTAAATACTATTTGGAGGCATTTAATGTTCAATCAAAAACAGCTGATTTTTGACAAAAGAGATAACACCCCCCCATTACGTCATGCTTCAGAAATGTGGAAAATGGTCCGTTATCAAATGTTTTATTTTTGAACGTCAGTTCACATTTGTAGGTGGATCATCAGTGTTAGAGCTAAAATTAGCATGTTTAAAGTGATTTTCATGCTTCCAGGGGCCCTAAACACAAGATTTATGGAATGGTTAAAAGTGCATGAAAATGGCCAATGTACTCACTCTGAGTTCTCAAAAAGGGTTTCTTCACCCCGGGAAGTTAATTAAATACCATTTGGAGGCATTTAATGTTCGAGCAAAAACGGCTGATTTTCGACAAAAGAGATAACACCCCCCCATTACGTCATGCTTCAGGAATGTGGAAAATGGTCCGTTTTCAGATGTTTTATTTTTAAACGTCAGTTCACATTTGTAGGTGGATCATCAGTGTTAGAGCTAAAATTAGCATGTTTAAAGTGATTTTCATGCTTCCAGGGGCTCGGGAAGTGAATTAAATACTATTTGGAGGCATTTAATGCTCAATCAAAAACAGCTGATTTTTGACAAAAGAGATAACACCCCCCCATTACGTCATGCTTCAGAAATGTGGAAAATGGTCCGTTTTCAAATGTTTTATTTTTGAACGTCAGTTCACATTTGTAGGTGGATCATCAGTGTTAGAGCTAAAATTAGCATGTTTAAAGTGATTTTCATGCTTCCAGGGGCCCTAAACACAAGATTTATGGAATGGTTAAAAGTGCGCGAAAATGGCCAATTTACACACTCTTAGTTCTCAAAAAGGGTTTCTTCACCCCGGGAAGTTAATTAAATACCATTTGGAGGCATTTAATGTTCGAGCAAAAACGGCTGATTTTTGACAAAAGAGATAACACCCCCCATTACGCCATGCTTCAGAAATGTGGAAAATGGTCCGTTTTCAAATGTTTTATTTTTGAACGTCAGTTCACATTTGTAGGTGGATCATCAGTGTTAGAGCTAAAATTAGCATGTTTAAAGTGATTTTCATGCTTCCAGGGGCTCGGGAAGTGAATTAAATACTATTTGGAGGCATTTAATGCTCAATCAAAAACAGCTGATTTTTGACAAAAGAGATAACACCCCCCCATTACGTCATGCTTCAGAAATGTGGAAAATGGTCCGTTTTCTAAATGTTTTATTTTTGAACGTCAGTTCACATTTGTAGGTGGATCATAAGTGTTAGAGCTAAAATTAGCATGTTTAAAGTGATTTTCATGCTTCCAGGGTCCCTAAACACAAGATTTATGGAATGGTTAAAAGTGCATGAAAATGGCCAATTTACTCACTCTGAGTTCTCAAAAAGGGTTTCTTCACCCCGGGAAGTTAATCAAATACCATTTGGAGGCATTTAATGTTCGAGCAAAAACGGCTGATTTTCGACAAAAGAGATAACACCCCCCCATTACGTCATGCTTCAGAAATGTGGAAAATGGTCCGTTTTCAAATGTTATATTTTTGAACGTCAGTTCACATTTGTAGGTGGATCATCAGTGTTAGAGCTAAAATTAGCATGTTTAAAGTGATGTTCATGCTTCCAGGGGCTCGGGAAGTGAATTAAATACTATTTGGAGGCATTTAATGTTCAATCAAAAACAGCTGATTTTTGACAAAAGAGATAACACCCCCCCATTACGTCATGCTTCAGAAATGTGGAAAATGGTCCGTTATCAAATGTTTTATTTTTGAACGTCAGTTCACATTTGTAGGTGGATCATCAGTGTTAGAGCTAAAATTAGCATGTTTAAAGTGATTTTCATGCTTCCAGGGGCCCTAAACACAAGATTTATGGAATGGTTAAAAGTGCATGAAAATGGCCAATGTACTCACTCTGAGTTCTCAAAAAGGGTTTCTTCACCCCGGGAAGTTAATTAAATACCATTTGGAGGCATTTAATGTTCGAGCAAAAACGGCTGATTTTCGACAAAAGAGATAACACCCCCCCATTACGTCATGCTTCAGGAATGTGGAAAATGGTCCGTTTTCAGATGTTTTATTTTTGAACGTCAGTTCACATTTGTAGGTGGATCATCAGTGTTAGAGCTAAAATTAGCATGTTTAAAGTGATTTTCATGCTTCCAGGGGCTCGGGAAGTGAATTAAATACTATTTGGAGGCATTTAATGTTCACTCAAAAACAGCTGATTTTTGACAAAAGAGATATCACCCCCCATTACGTCATGCTTCAGAAATGTGGAAAATGGTCCGTTTTCAAATGTTTTATTTTTGAACGTCAGTTCACATTTGTAGGTGGATCATCAGTGTTAGAGCTAAAATTAGCATGTTTAAAGTGATTTTCATGCTTCCAGGGGCCCTAAACACAAGATTTATGGAATGAATAAAAGTGCGCGAAAATGGCCAATTTACTCACTCTGAGTTCTCAAAAAGGGTTTCTTCACCCCGGGAAGTTAATTAAATACCATTTGGAGGCATTTAATGTTCGAGCAAAAACGGCTGATTTTCGACAAAAGAGATAACACCCCCCCATTACGTCATGCTTCAGAAATGTGGAAAATGGTCCATTTTCAAATGTTTTATTTTTGAACGTCAGTTCACATTTGTAGGTGGATCATCAGTGTTAGAGCTAAAATTAGCATGTTTAAAGTGATTTTCATGCTTCCAGGGGCTCGGGAAGTGAATTAAATACTATTTGGAGGCATTTAATGTTCAAGCAAAAACAGCTGATTTTTGACAAAAGAGATAACACCCCCCCATTACGTCATGCTTCAGAAATGTGGAAAATGGTCCGTTTTCAAATGTTTTATTTTTGAACGTCAGTTCACATTTGTAGGTGGATCATCAGTGTTAGAGCTAAAATTAGCATGTTTAAAGTGATTTTCATGCTTCCAGGGTCCCTAAACACAAGATTTATGGAATGGTTAAAAGTGCATGAAAATGGCCAATTTACTCACTCTGAGTTCTCAAAAAGGGTTTCTTCACCCCGGGAAGTTAATCAAATACCATTTGGAGGCATTTAATGTTCGAGCAAAAACGGCTGATTTTCGACAAAAGAGATAACACCCCCCCATTACGTCATGCTTCAGAAATGTGGAAAATGGTCCGTTTTCAAATGTTATATTTTTGAACGTCAGTTCACATTTGTAGGTGGATCATCAGTGTTAGAGCTAAAATTAGCATGTTTAAAGTGATGTTCATGCTTCCAGGGGCTCGGGAAGTGAATTAAATACTATTTGGAGGCATTTAATGTTCAATCAAAAACAGCTGATTTTTGACAAAAGAGATAACACCCCCCCATTACGTCATGCTTCAGAAATGTGGAAAATGGTCCGTTATCAAATGTTTTATTTTTGAACGTCAGTTCACATTTGTAGGTGGATCATCAGTGTTAGAGCTAAAATTAGCATGTTTAAAGTGATTTTCATGCTTCCAGGGGCCCTAAACACAAGATTTATGGAATGGTTAAAAGTGCATGAAAATGGCCAATGTACTCACTCTGAGTTCTCAAAAAGGGTTTCTTCACCCCGGGAAGTTAATTAAATACCATTTGGAGGCATTTAATGTTCGAGCAAAAACGGCTGATTTTCGACAAAAGAGATAACACCCCCCCATTACGTCATGCTTCAGGAATGTGGAAAATGGTCCGTTTTCAGATGTTTTATTTTTGAACGTCAGTTCACATTTGTAGGTGGATCATCAGTGTTAGAGCTAAAATTAGCATGTTTAAAGTGATTTTCATGCTTCCAGGGGCTCGGGAAGTGAATTAAATACTATTTGGAGGCATTTAATGTTCACTCAAAAACAGCTGATTTTTGACAAAAGAGATATCACCCCCCATTACGTCATGCTTCAGAAATGTGGAAAATGGTCCGTTTTCAAATGTTTTATTTTTGAACGTCAGTTCACATTTGTAGGTGGATCATCAGTGTTAGAGCTAAAATTAGCATGTTTAAAGTGATTTTCATGCTTCCAGGGGCCCTAAACACAAGATTTATGGAATGAATAAAAGTGCGCGAAAATGGCCAATTTACTCACTCTGAGTTCTCAAAAAGGGTTTCTTCACCCCGGGAAGTTAATTAAATACCATTTGGAGGCATTTAATATTCGAGCAAAAACGGCTGATTTTCGACAAAAGAGATAACACCCCCCCATTACGTCATGCTTCAGAAATGTGGAAAATGGTCCATTTTCAAATGTTTTATTTTTGAACGTCTGTTCACATTTGTAGGTGGATCATCAGTGTTAGAGCTAAAATTAGCATGTTTAAAGTGATTTTCATGCTTCCAGGGGCTCGGGAAGTGAATTAAATACTATTTGGAGGCATTTAATGTTCAAGCAAAAACAGCTGATTTTTGACAAAAGAGATAACACCCCCCCATTACGTCATGCTTCAGAAATGTGGAAAATGGTCCGTTTTCAAATGTTTTATTTTTGAACGTCAGTTCACATTTGTAGGTGGATCATCAGTGTTAGAGCTAAAATTAGCATGTTTAAAGTGATTTTCATGCTTCCAGGGGCCCTAAACACAAGATTTATGGAATGGTTAAAAGTGTGCGAAAATGGCCAATTTACTCACTCTGAGTTCTCAAAAAGGGTTTCTTCACCCCGGGAAGTTAATTAAATACCATTTGGAGGCATTTAATGTTCGAGCAAAAACGGCTGATTTTTGACAAAAGAGATAACACCCCCCCATTACGTCATGCTTCAGAAATGTGGAAAATGGTCCGTTTTCAAATGTTTTATTTTTGAACGTCAGTTCACATTTGTAGGTGGATCATCAGTGTTAGAGCTAAAATTAGCATGTTTAAAGTGATTTTCATGCTTCCAGGGGCCCTAAACACAAGATTTATGGAATGGTTAAAAGTGCATGAAAATGGCCAATTTACTCACTCTGAGTTCTCAAAAAGGGTTTCTTCACCCCGGGAAGTTAATTAAATACCATTTGGAGGCATTTAATGTTCGAGCAAAAACGGCTGATTTTTGACAAAAGAGATAACACCCCCCATTACGCCATGCTTCAGAAATGTGGAAAATGGTCCGTTTTCAAATGTTTTATTTTTGAACGTCAGTTCACATTTGTAGGTGGATCATCAGTGTTAGAGCTAAAATTAGCATGTTTAAAGTGATTTTCATGCTTCCAGGGGCTCGGGAAGTGAATTAAATACTATTTGGAGGCATTTAATGCTCAATCAAAAACAGCTGATTTTTGACAAAAGAGATAACACCCCCCCATTACGTCATGCTTCAGAAATGTGGAAAATGGTCCGTTTTCAAATGTTTTATTTTTGAACGTCAGTTCACATTTGTAGGTGGATCATCAGTGTTAGAGCTAAAATTAGCATGTTTAAAGTGATTTTCATGCTTCCAGGGTCCCTAAACACAAGATTTATGGAATGGTTAAAAGTGCATGAAAATGGCCAATTTACTCACTCTGAGTTCTCAAAAAGGGTTTCTTCACCCCGGGAAGTTAATCAAATACCATTTGGAGGCATTTAATGTTCGAGCAAAAACGGCTGATTTTCGACAAAAGAGATAACACCCCCCCATTACGTCATGCTTCAGAAATGTGGAAAATGGTCCGTTTTCAAATGTTATATTTTTGAACGTCAGTTCACATTTGTAGGTGGATCATCAGTGTTAGAGCTAAAATTAGCATGTTTAAAGTGATGTTCATGCTTCCAGGGGCTCGGGAAGTGAATTAAATACTATTTGGAGGCATTTAATGTTCAATCAAAAACAGCTGATTTTTGACAAAAGAGATAACACCCCCCCATTACGTCATGCTTCAGAAATGTGGAAAATGGTCCGTTATCAAATGTTTTATTTTTGAACGTCAGTTCACATTTGTAGGTGGATCATCAGTGTTAGAGCTAAAATTAGCATGTTTAAAGTGATTTTCATGCTTCCAGGGGCCCTAAACACAAGATTTATGGAATGGTTAAAAGTGCATGAAAATGGCCAATGTACTCACTCTGAGTTCTCAAAAAGGGTTTCTTCACCCCGGGAAGTTAATTAAATACCATTTGGAGGCATTTAATGTTCGAGCAAAAACGGCTGATTTTCGACAAAAGAGATAACACCCCCCCATTACGTCATGCTTCAGGAATGTGGAAAATGGTCCGTTTTCAGATGTTTTATTTTTGAACGTCAGTTCACATTTGTAGGTGGATCATCAGTGTTAGAGCTAAAATTAGCATGTTTAAAGTGATTTTCATGCTTCCAGGGGCTCGGGAAGTGAATTAAATACTATTTGGAGGCATTTAATGTTCACTCAAAAACAGCAGATTTTTGACAAAAGAGATATCACCCCCCATGACGTCATGCTTCAGAAATGTGGAAAATGGTCCGTTTTCAAATGTTTTATTTTTGAACGTCAGTTCACATTTGTAGGTGGATCATCAGTGTTAGAGCTAAAATTAGCATGTTTAAAGTGATTTTCATGCTTCCAGGGGCCCTAAACACAAGATTTATAGAATGAATAAAAGTGCGCGAAAATGGCCAATTTACTCACTCTGAGTTCTCAAAAAGGGTTTCTTCACCCCGGGAAGTTAATTAAATACCATTTGGAGGCATTTAATGTTCGAGCAAAAACGGCTGATTTTCGACAAAAGAGATAACACCCCCCCATTACGTCATGCTTCAGAAATGTGGAAAATGGTCCATTTTCAAATGTTTTATTTTTGAACGTCAGTTCACATTTGTAGGTGGATCATCAGTGTTAGAGCTAAAATTAGCATGTTTAAAGTGATTTTCATGCTTCCAGGGGCTCGGGAAGTGAATTAAATACTATTTGGAGGCATTTAATGTTCAAGCAAAAACAGCTGATTTTTGACAAAAGAGATAACACCCCCCCATTACGTCATGCTTCAGAAATGTGGAAAATGGTCCGTTTTCAAATGTTTTATTTTTGAACGTCAGTTCACATTTGTAGGTGGATCATCAGTGTTAGAGCTAAAATTAGCATGTTTAAAGTGATTTTCATGCTTCCAGGGTCCCTAAACACAAGATTTATGGAATGGTTAAAAGTGCATGAAAATGGCCAATTTACTCACTCTGAGTTCTCAAAAAGGGTTTCTTCACCCCGGGAAGTTAATCAAATACCATTTGGAGGCATTTAATGTTCGAGCAAAAACGGCTGATTTTCGACAAAAGAGATAACACCCCCCCATTACGTCATGCTTCAGAAATGTGGAAAATGGTCCGTTTTCAAATGTTATATTTTTGAACGTCAGTTCACATTTGTAGGTGGATCATCAGTGTTAGAGCTAAAATTAGCATGTTTAAAGTGATGTTCATGCTTCCAGGGGCTCGGGAAGTGAATTAAATACTATTTGGAGGCATTTAATGTTCAATCAAAAACAGCTGATTTTTGACAAAAGAGATAACACCCCCCCATTACGTCATGCTTCAGAAATGTGGAAAATGGTCCGTTATCAAATGTTTTCTTTTTGAACGTCAGTTCACATTTGTAGGTGGATCATCAGTGTTAGAGCTAAAATTAGCATGTTTAAAGTGATTTTCATGCTTCCAGGGGCCCTAAACACAAGATTTATGGAATGGTTAAAAGTGCATGAAAATGGCCAATGTACTCACTCTGAGTTCTCAAAAAGGGTTTCTTCACCCCGGGAAGTTAATTAAATACCATTTGGAGGCATTTAATGTTCGAGCAAAAACGGCTGATTTTCGACAAAAGAGATAACACCCCCCCATTACGTCATGCTTCAGGAATGTGGAAAATGGTCCGTTTTCAGATGTTTTATTTTTGAACGTCAGTTCACATTTGTAGGTGGATCATCAGTGTTAGCGCTAAAATTAGCATGTTTAAAGTGATTTTCATGCTTCCAGGGGCTCGGGAAGTGAATTAAATACTATTTGGAGGCATTTAATGTTCACTCAAAAACAGCTGATTTTTGACAAAAGAGATATCACCCCCCATTACGTCATGCTTCAGAAATGTGGAAAATGGTCCGTTTTCAAATGTTTTATTTTTGAACGTCAGTTCACATTTGTAGGTGGATCATCAGTGTTAGAGCTAAAATTAGCATGTTTAAAGTGATTTTCATGCTTCCAGGGGCCCTAAACACAAGATTTATGGAATGAATAAAAGTGCGCGAAAATGGCCAATTTACTCACTCTGAGTTCTCAAAAAGGGTTTCTTCACCCCGGGAAGTTAATTAAATACCATTTGGAGGCATTTAATGTTCGAGCAAAAACGGCTGATTTTCGACAAAAGAGATAACACCCCCCCATTACGTCATGCTTCAGAAATGTGGAAAATGGTCCATTTTCAAATGTTTTATTTTTGAACGTCAGTTCACATTTGTAGGTGGATCATCAGTGTTAGAGCTAAAATTAGCATGTTTAAAGTGATTTTCATGCTTCCAGGGGCTCGGGAAGTGAATTAAATACTATTTGGAGGCATTTAATGTTCAAGCAAAAACAGCTGATTTTTGACAAAAGAGATAACACCCCCCCATTACGTCATGCTTCAGAAATGTGGAAAATGGTCCGTTTTCAAATGTTTTATTTTTGAACGTCAGTTCACATTTGTAGGTGGATCATCAGTGTTAGAGCTAAAATTAGCATGTTTAAAGTGATTTTCATGCTTCCAGGGGCCCTAAACACAAGATTTATGGAATGGTTAAAAGTGTGCGAAAATGGCCAATTTACTCACTCTGAGTTCTCAAAAAGGGTTTCTTCACCCCGGGAAGTTAATTAAATACCATTTGGAGGCATTTAATGTTCGAGCAAAAACGGCTGATTTTTGACAAAAGAGATAACACCCCCCCATTACGTCATGCTTCAGAAATGTGGAAAATGGTCCGTTTTCAAATGTTTTATTTTTGAACGTCAGTTCACATTTGTAGGTGGATCATCAGTGTTAGAGCTAAAATTAGCATGTTTAAAGTGATTTTCATGCTTCCAGGGGCCCTAAACACAAGATTTATGGAATGGTTAAAAGTGCATGAAAATGGCCAATTTACTCACTCTGAGTTCTCAAAAAGGGTTTCTTCACCCCGGGAAGTTAATTAAATACCATTTGGAGGCATTTAATGTTCGAGCAAAAACGGCTGATTTTTGACAAAAGAGATAACACCCCCCATTACGCCATGCTTCAGAAATGTGGAAAATGGTCCGTTTTCAAATGTTTTATTTTTGAACATCAGTTCACATTTGTAGGTGGATCATCAGTGTTAGAGCTAAAATTAGCATGTTTAAAGTGATTTTCATGCTTCCAGGGGCTCGGGAAGTGAATTTAATACTATTTGGAGGCATTTAATGTTCAATCAAAAACAGCTGATTTTTGACAAAAGAGATAACACCGCCCCATTACGTCATGCTTCAGAAATGTGGAAAATGGTCCGTTTTCAAATGTTTTATTTTTTACCGTCAGTTCACATTTGTAGGTGGATCATCAGTGTTAGAGCTAAAATTAGCATGTTTAAAGTGATTTTCATGCTTCCAGGGGCCCTAAACACAAGATTTATGGAATGGTTAAAAGTGCGCGAAAATGGCCAATTTACACACTCTTAGTTCTCAAAAAGGGTGAAAAGTGATGTTCATGCTTCCAGGGGCTCGGGAAGTGAATTAAATACTATTTGGAGGCATTTAATGTTCAATCAAAAACAGCTGATTTTTGACAAAAGAGATAACACCCCCCCATTACGTCATGCTTCAGAAATGTGGAAAATGGTCCGTTATCAAATGTTTTATTTTTGAACGTCAGTTCACATTTGTAGGTGGATCATCAGTGTTAGAGCTAAAATTAGCATGTTTAAAGTGATTTTCATGCTTCCAGGGGCCCTAAACACAAGATTTATGGAATGGTTAAAAGTGCATGAAAATGGCCAATGTACTCACTCTGAGTTCTCAAAAAGGGTTTCTTCACCCCGGGAAGTTAATTAAATACCATTTGGAGGCATTTAATGTTCGAGCAAAAACGGCTGATTTTCGACAAAAGAGATAACACCCCCCCATTACGTCATGCTTCAGGAATGTGGAAAATGGTCCGTTTTCAGATGTTTTATTTTTAAACGTCAGTTCACATTTGTAGGTGGATCATCAGTGTTAGAGCTAAAATTAGCATGTTTAAAGTGATTTTCATGCTTCCAGGGGCTCGGGAAGTGAATTAAATACTATTTGGAGGCATTTAATGCTCAATCAAAAACAGCTGATTTTTGACAAAAGAGATAACACCCCCCCATTACGTCATGCTTCAGAAATGTGGAAAATGGTCCGTTTTCAAATGTTTTATTTTTGAACGTCAGTTCACATTTGTAGGTGGATCATCAGTGTTAGAGCTAAAATTAGCATGTTTAAAGTGATTTTCATGCTTCCAGGGGCCCTAAACACAAGATTTATGGAATGGTTAAAAGTGCGCGAAAATGGCCAATTTACACACTCTTAGTTCTCAAAAAGGGTTTCTTCACCCCGGGAAGTTAATTAAATACCATTTGGAGGCATTTAATGTTCGAGCAAAAACGGCTGATTTTTGACAAAAGAGATAACACCCCCCATTACGCCATGCTTCAGAAATGTGGAAAATGGTCCGTTTTCAAATGTTTTATTTTTGAACGTCAGTTCACATTTGTAGGTGGATCATCAGTGTTAGAGCTAAAATTAGCATGTTTAAAGTGATTTTCATGCTTCCAGGGGCTCGGGAAGTGAATTAAATACTATTTGGAGGCATTTAATGCTCAATCAAAAACAGCTGATTTTTGACAAAAGAGATAACACCCCCCCATTACGTCATGCTTCAGAAATGTGGAAAATGGTCCGTTTTCTAAATGTTTTATTTTTGAACGTCAGTTCACATTTGTAGGTGGATCATAAGTGTTAGAGCTAAAATTAGCATGTTTAAAGTGATTTTCATGCTTCCAGGGTCCCTAAACACAAGATTTATGGAATGGTTAAAAGTGCATGAAAATGGCCAATTTACTCACTCTGAGTTCTCAAAAAGGGTTTCTTCACCCCGGGAAGTTAATCAAATACCATTTGGAGGCATTTAATGTTCGAGCAAAAACGGCTGATTTTCGACAAAAGAGATAACACCCCCCCATTACGTCATGCTTCAGAAATGTGGAAAATGGTCCGTTTTCAAATGTTATATTTTTGAACGTCAGTTCACATTTGTAGGTGGATCATCAGTGTTAGAGCTAAAATTAGCATGTTTAAAGTGATGTTCATGCTTCCAGGGGCTCGGGAAGTGAATTAAATACTATTTGGAGGCATTTAATGTTCAATCAAAAACAGCTGATTTTTGACAAAAGAGATAACACCCCCCCATTACGTCATGCTTCAGAAATGTGGAAAATGGTCCGTTATCAAATGTTTTATTTTTGAACGTCAGTTCACATTTGTAGGTGGATCATCAGTGTTAGAGCTAAAATTAGCATGTTTAAAGTGATTTTCATGCTTCCAGGGGCCCTAAACACAAGATTTATGGAATGGTTAAAAGTGCATGAAAATGGCCAATGTACTCACTCTGAGTTCTCAAAAAGGGTTTCTTCACCCCGGGAAGTTAATTAAATACCATTTGGAGGCATTTAATGTTCGAGCAAAAACGGCTGATTTTCGACAAAAGAGATAACACCCCCCCATTACGTCATGCTTCAGGAATGTGGAAAATGGTCCGTTTTCAGATGTTTTATTTTTGAACGTCAGTTCACATTTGTAGGTGGATCATCAGTGTTAGAGCTAAAATTAGCATGTTTAAAGTGATTTTCATGCTTCCAGGGGCTCGGGAAGTGAATTAAATACTATTTGGAGGCATTTAATGTTCACTCAAAAACAGCTGATTTTTGACAAAAGAGATATCACCCCCCATTACGTCATGCTTCAGAAATGTGGAAAATGGTCCGTTTTCAAATGTTTTATTTTTGAACGTCAGTTCACATTTGTAGGTGGATCATCAGTGTTAGAGCTAAAATTAGCATGTTTAAAGTGATTTTCATGCTTCCAGGGGCCCTAAACACAAGATTTATGGAATGAATAAAAGTGCGCGAAAATGGCCAATTTACTCACTCTGAGTTCTCAAAAAGGGTTTCTTCACCCCGGGAAGTTAATTAAATACCATTTGGAGGCATTTAATGTTCGAGCAAAAACGGCTGATTTTCGACAAAAGAGATAACACCCCCCCATTACGTCATGCTTCAGAAATGTGGAAAATGGTCCATTTTCAAATGTTTTATTTTTGAACGTCAGTTCACATTTGTAGGTGGATCATCAGTGTTAGAGCTAAAATTAGCATGTTTAAAGTGATTTTCATGCTTCCAGGGGCTCGGGAAGTGAATTAAATACTATTTGGAGGCATTTAATGTTCAAGCAAAAACAGCTGATTTTTGACAAAAGAGATAACACCCCCCCATTACGTCATGCTTCAGAAATGTGGAAAATGGTCCGTTTTCAAATGTTTTATTTTTGAACGTCAGTTCACATTTGTAGGTGGATCATCAGTGTTAGAGCTAAAATTAGCATGTTTAAAGTGATTTTCATGCTTCCAGGGTCCCTAAACACAAGATTTATGGAATGGTTAAAAGTGCATGAAAATGGCCAATTTACTCACTCTGAGTTCTCAAAAAGGGTTTCTTCACCCCGGGAAGTTAATCAAATACCATTTGGAGGCATTTAATGTTCGAGCAAAAACGGCTGATTTTCGACAAAAGAGATAACACCCCCCCATTACGTCATGCTTCAGAAATGTGGAAAATGGTCCGTTTTCAAATGTTATATTTTTGAACGTCAGTTCACATTTGTAGGTGGATCATCAGTGTTAGAGCTAAAATTAGCATGTTTAAAGTGATGTTCATGCTTCCAGGGGCTCGGGAAGTGAATTAAATACTATTTGGAGGCATTTAATGTTCAATCAAAAACAGCTGATTTTTGACAAAAGAGATAACACCCCCCCATTACGTCATGCTTCAGAAATGTGGAAAATGGTCCGTTATCAAATGTTTTATTTTTGAACGTCAGTTCACATTTGTAGGTGGATCATCAGTGTTAGAGCTAAAATTAGCATGTTTAAAGTGATTTTCATGCTTCCAGGGGCCCTAAACACAAGATTTATGGAATGGTTAAAAGTGCATGAAAATGGCCAATGTACTCACTCTGAGTTCTCAAAAAGGGTTTCTTCACCCCGGGAAGTTAATTAAATACCATTTGGAGGCATTTAATGTTCGAGCAAAAACGGCTGATTTTCGACAAAAGAGATAACACCCCCCCATTACGTCATGCTTCAGGAATGTGGAAAATGGTCCGTTTTCAGATGTTTTATTTTTGAACGTCAGTTCACATTTGTAGGTGGATCATCAGTGTTAGAGCTAAAATTAGCATGTTTAAAGTGATTTTCATGCTTCCAGGGGCTCGGGAAGTGAATTAAATACTATTTGGAGGCATTTAATGTTCACTCAAAAACAGCTGATTTTTGACAAAAGAGATATCACCCCCCATTACGTCATGCTTCAGAAATGTGGAAAATGGTCCGTTTTCAAATGTTTTATTTTTGAACGTCAGTTCACATTTGTAGGTGGATCATCAGTGTTAGAGCTAAAATTAGCATGTTTAAAGTGATTTTCATGCTTCCAGGGGCCCTAAACACAAGATTTATGGAATGAATAAAAGTGCGCGAAAATGGCCAATTTACTCACTCTGAGTTCTCAAAAAGGGTTTCTTCACCCCGGGAAGTTAATTAAATACCATTTGGAGGCATTTAATATTCGAGCAAAAACGGCTGATTTTCGACAAAAGAGATAACACCCCCCCATTACGTCATGCTTCAGAAATGTGGAAAATGGTCCATTTTCAAATGTTTTATTTTTGAACGTCTGTTCACATTTGTAGGTGGATCATCAGTGTTAGAGCTAAAATTAGCATGTTTAAAGTGATTTTCATGCTTCCAGGGGCTCGGGAAGTGAATTAAATACTATTTGGAGGCATTTAATGTTCAAGCAAAAACAGCTGATTTTTGACAAAAGAGATAACACCCCCCCATTACGTCATGCTTCAGAAATGTGGAAAATGGTCCGTTTTCAAATGTTTTATTTTTGAACGTCAGTTCACATTTGTAGGTGGATCATCAGTGTTAGAGCTAAAATTAGCATGTTTAAAGTGATTTTCATGCTTCCAGGGGCCCTAAACACAAGATTTATGGAATGGTTAAAAGTGTGCGAAAATGGCCAATTTACTCACTCTGAGTTCTCAAAAAGGGTTTCTTCACCCCGGGAAGTTAATTAAATACCATTTGGAGGCATTTAATGTTCGAGCAAAAACGGCTGATTTTTGACAAAAGAGATAACACCCCCCATTACGCCATGCTTCAGAAATGTGGAAAATGGTCCGTTTTCAAATGTTTTATTTTTGAACGTCAGTTCACATTTGTAGGTGGATCATCAGTGTTAGAGCTAAAATTAGCATGTTTAAAGTGATTTTCATGCTTCCAGGGGCTCGGGAAGCGAATTGAATACTATTTGGAGGCATTTAATGCTCAATCAAAAACAGCTGATTTTTGACAAAAGAGATAACACCCCCCCATTACGTCATGCTTCAGAAATGTGGAAAATGGTCCGTTATCAAATGTTTTATTTTTGAACGTCAGTTCACATTTGTAGGTGGATCATCAGTGTTAGAGCTAAAATTAGCATGTTTAAAGTGATTTTCATGCTTCCAGGGGCCCTAAACACAAGATTTATGGAATGGTTAAAAGTGCATGAAAATGGCCAATGTACTCACTCTGAGTTCTCAAAAAGGGTTTCTTCACCCCGGGAAGTTAATTAAATACCATTTGGAGGCATTTAATGTTCGAGCAAAAACGGCTGATTTTCGACAAAAGAGATAACACCCCCCATTACGTCATGCTTCAGAAATGTGGAAAATGGTCCGTTTTCAAATGTTTTATTTTTGAACGTCAGTTCACATTTGTAGGTGGATCATCAGTGTTAGAGCTAAAATTAGCATGTTTAAAGTGATTTTCATGCTTCCAGGGGCCCTAAACACAAGATTTATGGAATGAATAAAAGTGCGCGAAAATGGCCAATTTACTCACTCTGAGTTCTCAAAAAGGGTTTCTTCACCCCGGGAAGTTAATTAAATACCATTTGGAGGCATTTAATGTTCGAGCAAAAACTGTTGATTTTCGACAAAAGAGATAACACCCCCCCATTACGTCATGCTTCAGAAATGTGGAAAATGGTCCATTTTCAAATGTTTTATTTTTGAACGTCAGTTCACATTTGTAGGTGGATCATCAGTGTTAGAGCTAAAATTAGCATGTTTAAAGTGATTTTCATGCTTCCAGGGGCTCGGGAAGTGAATTAAATACTATTTGGAGGCATTTAATGTTCAAGCAAAAACAGCTGATTTTTGACAAAAGAGATAACACCCCCCCATTACGTCATGCTTCAGAAATGTGGAAAATGGTCCGTTTTCAAATGTTTTATTTTTGAACGTCAGTTCACATTTGTAGGTGGATCATCAGTGTTAGAGCTAAAATTAGCATGTTTAAAGTGATTTTCATGCTTCCAGGGGCCCTAAACACAAGATTTATGGAATGGTTAAAAGTGTGCGAAAATGGCCAATTTACTCACTCTGAGTTCTCAAAAAGGGTTTCTTCACCCCGGGAAGTTAATTAAATACCATTTGGAGGCATTTAATGTTCGAGCAAAAACGGCTGATTTTTGACAAAAGAGATAACACCCCCCCATTACGTCATGCTTCAGAAATGTGGAAAATGGTCCGTTTTCAAATGTTTTATTTTTGAACGTCAGTTCACATTTGTAGGTGGATCATCAGTGTTAGAGCTAAAATTAGCATGTTTAAAGTGATTTTCATGCTTCCAGGGGCCCTAAACACAAGATTTATGGAATGGTTAAAAGTGCATGAAAATGGCCAATTTACTCACTCTGAGTTCTCAAAAAGGGTTTCTTCACCCCGGGAAGTTAATTAAATACCATTTGGAGGCATTTAATGTTCGAGCAAAAACGGCTGATTTTCGACAAAAGAGATAACAACCCCCCATTACGTCATGCTTCAGAAATGTGGAAAATGGTCCGTTTTCAAATGTTTTATTTTTGAACGTCAGTTCACATTTGTAGGTGGATCATCAGTGTTAGAGCTAAAATTAGCATGTTTAAAGTGATTTTCATGCTTCCAGGGGCCCTAAACACAAGATTTATGGAATGGTTAAAAGTGCATGAAAATGGCCAATTTACTCACTCTGAGTTCTCAAAAAGGGTTTCTTCACCCCGGGAAGTTAATTAAATACCATTTGGAGGCATTTAATGTTCGAGCAAAAACGGCTGATTTTCGACAAAAGAGATAACACCCCCCCATTACGTCATGCTTCAGAAATGTGGAAAATGGTCCGTTTTCAAATGTTTTATTTTTGAACGTCAGTTCATATTTGTAGGTGGATCATCAGTGTTAGAGCTAAAATTAGCTTGTTTAAAGTGATTTTCATGCTTCCAGGGGCTCGGGAAGTGAATTAAATACTATTTGGAGGCATTTAATGCTCAATCAAAAACAGCTGATTTTTGACAAAAGAGATAACACCCCCCATTACGTCATGCTTCAGAAATGTGGAAAATGGTCCGTTTTCAAATGTTTTATTTTTGAACATCAGTTCACATTTGTAGGTGGATCATCAGTGTTAGAGCTAAAATTAGCATGTTTAAAGTGATTTTCATGCTTCCAGGGTCCCTAAACACAAGATTTATGGAATGGTTAAAAGTGCATGAAAATGGCCAATTTACTCACTCTGAGTTCTCAAAAAGTGTTTCTTCACCCCGGGAAGTTAATTAAATACCATTTGGAGGCATTTAATGTTCGAGCAAAAACGGCTGATTTTCGACAAAAGAGATAACACCCCCCCATTACGTCATGCTTCAGGAATGTGGAAAATGGTCCATTTTCAAATGTTTTATTTTTGAACATCAGTTCACATTTGTAGGTGGATCATCAGTGTTAGAGCTAAAATTAGCATGTTTAAAGTGATTTTCATGCTTCCAGGGGCTCGGGAAGTGAATTAAATACTATTTGGAGGCATTTAATGTTCAAGCAAAAACAGCTGATTTTTGACAAAAGAGATAACACCCCCCCCCCATTACGTCATGCTTCAGAAATGTGGAAAATGGTCCGTTTTCAAATGTTTTATTTTTGAACGTCAGTTCACATTTGTAGGTGGATCATCAGTGTTAGAGCTAAAATTAGCATGTTTAAAGTGATTTTCATGCTTCCAGGGGCCCTAAACACAAGATTTATGGAATGGTTAAAAGTGCGCGAAAATGGCCAATTTATTCACTCTGAGTTCTCAAAAAGGGTTTCTTCACCCCGGGAAGTTAATTAAATACCATTTGGAGGCATTTAATGTTCGAGCAAAAACGGCTGATTTTCGACAAAAGAGATAACACCCCCCCATTACGTCATGCTTCAGAAATGTGGAAAATGGTCCGTTTTCAAATGTTTTATTTTTGAACGTCAGTTCACATTTGTAGGTGGATCATCAGTGTTAGAGCTAAAATTAGCATGTTTAAAGTGATTTTCATGCTTCCAGGGGCTCGGGAAGTGAATTAAATACTATTTGGAGGCATTTAATGCTCAATCAAAAACAGCTGATTTTTGACAAAAGAGATAACACCCCCCCATTACGTCATGCTTCAGAAATGTGGAAAATGGTCCGTTTTCAAATGTTTTATTTTTGAACGTCAGTTCACATTTGTAGGTGGATCATCAGTGTTAGAGCTAAAATTAGCATGTTTAAAGTGATTTTCATGCTTCCAGGGTCCCTAAACACAAGATTTATGGAATGGTTAAAAGTGCATGAAAATGGCCAATTTACTCACTCTGAGTTCTCAAAAAGGGTTTCTTCACCCCGGGAAGTTAATCAAATACCATTTGGAGGCATTTAATGTTCGAGCAAAAACGGCTGATTTTCGACAAAAGAGATAACACCCCCCCATTACGTCATGCTTCAGAAATGTGGAAAATGGTCCGTTTTCAAATGTTATATTTTTGAACGTCAGTTCACATTTGTAGGTGGATCATCAGTGTTAGAGCTAAAATTAGCATGTTTAAAGTGATGTTCATGCTTCCAGGGGCTCGGGAAGTGAATTAAATACTATTTGGAGGCATTTAATGTTCAATCAAAAACAGCTGATTTTTGACAAAAGAGATAACACCCCCCCATTACGTCATGCTTCAGAAATGTGGAAAATGGTCCGTTAGCAAATGTTTTATTTTTGAACGTCAGTTCACATTTGTAGGTGGATCATCAGTGTTAGAGCTAAAATTAGCATGTTTAAAGTGATTTTCATGCTTCCAGGGGCCCTAAACACAAGATTTATGGAATGGTTAAAAGTGCATGAAAATGGCCAATGTACTCACTCTGAGTTCTCAAAAAGGGTTTCTTCACCCCGGGAAGTTAATTAAATACCATTTGGAGGCATTTAATGTTCGAGCAAAAACGGGTGATTTTCGACAAAAGAGATAACACCCCCCCATTACGTCATGCTTCAGGAATGTGGAAAATGGTCCGTTTTCAAATGTTTTATTTTTGAACGTCAGTTCACATTTGTAGGTGGATCATCAGTGTTAGAGCTAAAATTAGCATGTTTAAAGTGATTTTCATGCTTCCAGGGGCTCGGGAAGTGAATTAAATACTATTTGGAGGCATTTAATGTTCACTCAAAAACAGCTGATTTTTGACAAAAGAGATAACACCCCCCATTACGTCATGCTTCAGAAATGTGGAAAATGGTCCGTTTTCAAATGTTTTATTTTTGAACGTCAGTTCACATTTGTAGGTGGATCATCAGTGTTAGAGCTAAAATTAGCATGTTTAAAGTGATTTTCATGCTTCCAGGGGCCCTAAACACAAGATTTATGGAATGAATAAAAGTGCGCGAAAATGGCCAATTTACTCACTCTGAGTTCTCAAAAAGGGTTTCTTCACCCCGGGAAGTTAATTAAATACCATTTGGAGGCATTTAATGTTCGAGCAAAAACGGCTGATTTTCGACAAAAGAGATAACACCCCCCCATTACGTCATGCTTCAGAAATGTGGAAAATGGTCCATTTTCAAATGTTTTATTTTTGAACGTCAGTTCACATTTGTAGGTGGATCATCAGTGTTAGAGCTAAAATTAGCATGTTTAAAGTGATTTTCATGCTTCCAGGGGCCCTAAACACAAGATTTATGGAATGGTTAAAAGTCCATGAAAATGGCCAATTTACTCACTCTGAGTTCTCAAAAAGGGTTTCTTCACCCCGGGAAGTTAATTAAATACCATTTGGAGGCATTTAATGTTCGAGCAAAAACGGCTGATTTTCGACAAAAGAGATAACACCCCCCCATTACGTCATGCTTCAGAAATGTGGAAAATGGTCCGTTTTCAAATGTTTTATTTTTGAACGTCAGTTCATATTTGTAGGTGGATCATCAGTGTTAGAGTTAAAATTAGCTTGTTTAAAGTGATTTTCATGCTTCCAGGGGCTCGGGAAGTGAATTAAATACTATTTGGAGGCATTTAATGCTCAATCATAAACAGCTGATTTTTGACAAAAGAGATAACACCCCCCCATTACGTCATGCTTCAGAAATGTGGAAAATGGTCCGTTTTCAAATGTTTTATTTTTGAACATCAGTTCACATTTGTAGGTGGATCATCAGTGTTAGAGCTAAAATTAGCATGTTTAAAGTGATTTTCATGCTTCCAGGGTCCCTAAAAACAAGATTTATGGAATGGTTAAAAGTGCATGAAAATGGCCAATTTACTCACTCTGAGTTCTCAAAAAGGGTTTCTTCACCCCGGGAAGTTAATTAAATACCATTTGGAGGCATTTAATGTTCGAGCAAAAACGGCTGATTTTCGACAAAAGAGATAACACCCCCCCATTACGTCATGCTTCAGAAATGTGGAAAATGGTCCGTTTTCAAATGTTTTATTTTTGAACGTCAGTTCATATTTGTAGGTGGATCATCAGTGTTAGAGCTAAAATTAGCTTGTTTAAAGTGATTTTCATGCTTCCAGGGGCTCGGGAAGTGAATTAAATACTATTTGGAGGCATTTAATGCTCAATCAAAAAGAGCTGATTTTTGACAAAAGAGATAACACCCCCCCATTACGTCATGCTTCAGAAATGTGGAAAATGGTCCGTTTTCAAATGTTTTATTTTTGAACATCAGTTCACATTTGTAGGTGGATCATCAGTGTTAGAGCTAAAATTAGCATGTTTAAAGTGATTTTCATGCTTCCAGGGGCCCTAAACACAAGATTTATGGAATGGTTAAAAGTGCGCGAAAATGGCCAATTTACTCACTCTGAGTTCTCAAAAAGGGTTTCTTCACCCCGGGAAGTTAATTAAATACCATTTGTAGGCATTTAATGTTCGAGCAAAAACGGCTGATTTTCGACAAAAGAGATAACACCCCCCCATTACGTCATGCTTCAGAAATGTGGAAAATGGTCCGTTTTCAAATGTTTTATTTTTGAACGTCAGTTCACATTTGTAGGTGGATCATCAGTGTTAGAGCTAAAATTAGCATATTTAAAGTGATTTTCATGCTTCCAGGGGCTCGGGAAGTGAATTAAATACTATTTGGAGGCATTTAATGCTCAATCAAAAACAGCTGATTTTTGACAAAAGAGATAACACCCCCCCATTACGTCATGCTTCAGAAATGTGGAAAATGGTCCGTTTTCAAATGTTTTATTTTTGAACGTCAGTTCACATTTGTAGGTGGATCATCAGTGTTAGAGCTAAAATTAGCATGTTTAAAGTGATTTTCATGCTTCCAGGGTCCCTAAACACAAGATTTATGGAATGGTTAAAAGTGCATGAAAATGGCCAATTTACTCACTCTGAGTTCTCAAAAAGGGTTTCTTCACCCCGGGAAGTTAATCAAATACCATTTGGAGGCATTTAATGTTCGAGCAAAAACGGCTGATTTTCGACAAAAGAGATAACACCCCCCCATTACGTCATGCTTCAGAAATGTGGAAAATGGTCCGTTTTCAAATGTTTTATTTTTGAACGTCAGTTCACATTTGTAGGTGGATCATCAGTGTTAGAGCTAAAATTAGCATGTTTAAAGTGATTTTCATGCTTCCAGGGGCTCGGGAAGTGAATTAAATACTATTTGGAGGCATTTAATGCTCAATCAAAAACAGCTGATTTTTGACAAAAGAGATAACACCCCCCCATTACGTCATGCTTCAGAAATGTGGAAAATGGTCCGTTTTCAAATGTTTTATTTTTGAACATCAGTTCACATTTGTAGGTGGATCATCAGTGTTAGAGCTAAAATTAGCATGTTTAAAGTGATTTTCATGCTTCCAGGGTCCCTAAACACAAGATTTATGGAATGGTTAAAAGTGCATGAAAATGGCCAATTTACTCACTCTGAGTTCTCAAAAAGTGTTTCTTCACCCCGGGAAGTTAATTAAATACCATTTGGAGGCATTTAATGTTCGAGCAAAAACGGCTGATTTTCGACAAAAGAGATAACACCCCCCCATTACGTCATGCTTCAGGAATGGCGAAAATGGTCCATTTTCAAATGTTTTATTTTTGAACGTCAGTTCACATTTGTAGGTGGATCATCAGTGTTAGAGCTAAAATTAGCATGTTTAAAGTGATTTTCATGCTTCCAGGGGCCCTAAACACAAGATTTATGGAATGGTTAAAAGTCCATGAAAATGGCCAATTTACTCACTCTGAGTTCTCAAAAAGGGTTTCTTCACCCCGGGAAGTTAATTAAATACCATTTGGAGGCATTTAATGTTCGAGCAAAAACGGCTGATTTTCGACCAAAGAGATAACACCCCCCATTACGTCATGCTTCAGAAATGTGGAAAATGGTCCGTTTTCAAATGTTTTATTTTTGAACGTCAGTTCACATTTGTAGGTGGATCATCAGTGTTAGAGCTAAAATTAGCATGTTTAAAGTGATTTTCATGCTTCCAGGGGCTCGGGTAGTGAATTAAATACTATTTGGAGGCATTTAATGTTCAATCAAAAACAGCTGATTTTTGACAAAAGAGATAACACCCCCCCATTACGTCATGCTTCAGAAATGTGGAAAATGGTCCGTTATCAAATGTTTTATTTTTGAGCGTCAGTTCACATTTGTAGGTGGATCATCAGTGTTAGAGCTAAAATTAGCATGTTTAAAGTGATTTTCATGCTTCCAGGGGCCCTAAACACAAGAGTTATGGAATGGTTAAAAGTGCATGAAAATGGCCAATTTACTCACTCTGAGTTCTCAAAAAGGGTTTCTTCACCCCGGGAAGTTAATTAAATACCATTTGGAGGCATTTAATGTTCGAGCAAAAACGGCTGATTTTCGACAAAAGAGATAACACCCCCCCCATTACGTCATGCTTCAGAAATGTGGAAAATGGTCCGTTTTCAAATGTTTTATTTTTGAACGTCAGTTCATATTTGTAGGTGGATCATCAGTGTTAGAGCTAAAATTAGCTTGTTTAAAGTGATTTTCATGCTTCCAGGGGCTCGGGAAGTGAATTAAATACTATTTGGAGGCATTTAATGCTCAATCATAAACAGCTGATTTTTGACAAAAGAGATAACACCCCCCCATTACGTCATGCTTCAGAAATGTGGAAAATGGTCCGTTTTCAAATGTTTTATTTTTGAACATCAGTTCACATTTGTAGGTGGATCATCAGTGTTAGAGCTAAAATTAGCATGTTTAAAGTGATTTTCATGCTTCCAGGGTCCCTAAAAACAAGATTTATGGAATGGTTAAAAGTGCATGAAAATGGCCAATTTACTCACTCTGAGTTCTCAAAAAGGGTTTCTTCACCCCGGGAAGTTAATTAAATACCATTTGGAGGCATTTAATGTTCGAGCAAAAACGGCTGATTTTCGACAAAAGAGATAACACCCCCCCATTACGTCATGCTTCAGAAATGTGGAAAATGGTCCGTTTTCAAATGTTTTATTTTTGAACGTCAGTTCATATTTGTAGGTGGATCATCAGTGTTAGAGCTAAAATTAGCTTGTTTAAAGTGATTTTCATGCTTCCAGGGGCTCGGGAAGTGAATTAAATACTATTTGGAGGCATTTAATGCTCAATCAAAAACAGCTGATTTTTGACAAAAGAGATAACACCCCCCCATTACGTCATGCTTCAGAAATGTGGAAAATGGTCCGTTTTCAAATGTTTTATTTTTGAACATCAGTTCACATTTGTAGGTGGATCATCAGTGTTAGAGCTAAAATTAGCATGTTTAAAGTGATTTTCATGCTTCCAGGGGCCCTAAACACAAGATTTATGGAATGGTTAAAAGTGCGCGAAAATGGCCAATTTACTCACTCTGAGTTCTCAAAAAGGGTTTCTTCACCCCGGGAAGTTATTTAAATACCATTTGTAGGCATTTAATGTTCGAGCAAAAACGGCTGATTTTCGACAAAAGAGATAACACCCCCCCATTACGTCATGCTTCAGAAATGTGGAAAATGGTCCGTTTTCAAATGTTTTATTTTTGAACGTCAGTTCACATTTGTAGGTGGATCATCAGTGTTAGAGCTAAAATTAGCATATTTAAAGTGATTTTCATGCTTCCAGGGGCTCGGGAAGTGAATTAAATACTATTTGGAGGCATTTAATGCTCAATCAAAAACAGCAGATTTTTGACAAAAGAGATAACACCCCCCCATTACGTCATGCTTCAGAAATGTGGAAAATGGTCCGTTTTCAAATGTTTTATTTTTGAACTTCAGTTCACATTTGTAGGTGGATCATCCGTGTTAGAGCTAAAATTAGCATGTTTAAAGTGATTTTCATGCTTCCAGGGTCCCTAAACACAAGATTTATGGAATGGTTAAAAGTGCATGAAAATGGCCAATTTACTCACTCTGAGTTCTCAAAAAGGGTTTCTTCACCCCGGGAAGTTAATCAAATACCATTTGGAGGCATTTAATGTTCGAGCAAAAACGGCTGATTTTCGACAAAAGAGATAACACCCCCCCATTACGTCATGCTTCAGAAATGTGGAAAATGGTCCGTTTTCAAATGTTATATTTTTGAACGTCAGTTCACATTTGTAGGTGGATCATCAGTGTTAGAGCTAAAATTAGCATGTTTAAAGTGATGTTCATGCTTCCAGGGGCTCGGGAAGTGAATTAAATACTATTTGGAGGCATTTAATGTTCAATCAAAAACAGCTGATTTTTGACAAAAGAGATAACACCCCCCCATTACGTCATGCTTCAGAAATGTGGAAAATGGTCCGTTATCAAATGTTTTATTTTTGAACGTCAGTTCACATTTGTAGGTGGATCATCAGTGTTAGAGCTAAAATTAGCATGTTTAAAGTGATTTTCATGCTTCCAGGGGCTCGGGAAGTGAATTAAATACTATTTGGAGGCATTTAATGCTCAATCAAAAACAGCTGATTTTTGACAAAAGAGATAACACCCCCCCATTACGTCATGCTTCAGGAATGTGGAAAATGGTCCGTTTTCAAATGTTTTATTTTTGAACATCAGTTCACATTTGTAGGTGGATCATCAGTGTTAGAGCTAAAATTAGCATATTTAAAGTGATTTTCATGCTTCCAGGGGCTCGGGAAGTGAATTAAATACTATTTGGAGGCATTTAATGCTCAATCAAAAACAGCTGATTTTTGACAAAAGAGATAACACCCCCCCATTACGTCATGCTTCAGAAATGTGGAAAATGGTCCGTTTTCAAATGTTTTATTTTTGAACGTCAGTTCACATTTGTAGGTGGATCATCAGTGTTAGAGCTAAAATTAGCATGTTTAAAGTGATTTTCATGCTTCCAGGGTCCCTAAACACAAGATTTATGGAATGGTTAAAAGTGCATGAAAATGGCCAATTTACTCACTCTGAGTTCTCAAAAAGGGTTTCTTCACCCCGGGAAGTTAATCAAATACCATTTGGAGGCATTTAATGTTCGAGCAAAAACGGCTGATTTTCGACAAAAGAGATAACACCCCCCCATTACGTCATGCTTCAGAAATGTGGAAAATGGTCCGTTTTCAAATGTTTTATTTTTGAACGTCAGTTCACATTTGTAGGTGGATCATCAGTGTTAGAGCTAAAATTAGCATGTTTAAAGTGATTTTCATGCTTCCAGGGGCTCGGGAAGTGAATTAAATACTATTTGGAGGCATTTAATGCTCAATCAAAAACAGCTGATTTTTGACAAAAGAGATAACACCCCCCCATTACGTCATGCTTCAGAAATGTGGAAAATGGTCCGTTTTCAAATGTTTTATTTTTGAACATCAGTTCACATTTGTAGGTGGATCATCAGTGTTAGAGCTAAAATTAGCATGTTTAAAGTGATTTTCATGCTTCCAGGGTCCCTAAACACAAGATTTATGGAATGGTTAAAAGTGCATGAAAATGGCCAATTTACTCACTCTGAGTTCTCAAAAAGTGTTTCTTCACCCCGGGAAGTTAATTAAATACCATTTGGAGGCATTTAATGTTCGAGCAAAAACGGCTGATTTTCGACAAAAGAGATAACACCCCCCCATTACGTCATGCTTCAGGAATGTGGAAAATGGTCCATTTTCAAATGTTTTATTTTTGAACGTCAGTTCACATTTGTAGGTGGATCATCAGTGTTAGAGCTAAAATTAGCATGTTTAAAGTGATTTTCATGCTTCCAGGGGCCCTAAACACAAGATTTATGGAATGGTTAAAAGTCCATGAAAATGGCCAATTTACTCACTCTGAGTTCTCAAAAAGGGTTTCTTCACCCCGGGAAGTTAATTAAATACCATTTGGAGGCATTTAATGTTCGAGCAAAAACGGCTAATTTTCGACCAAAGAGATAACACCCCCCATTACGTCATGCTTCAGAAATGTGGAAAATGGTCCGTTTTCAAATGTTTTATTTTTGAACGTCAGTTCACATTTGTAGGTGGATCATCAGTGTTAGAGCTAAAATTAGCATGTTTAAAGTGATTTTCATGCTTCCAGGGGCTCGGGTAGTGAATTAAATACTATTTGGAGGCATTTAATGTTCAATCAAAAACAGCTGATTTTTGACAAAAGAGATAACACCCCCCCATTACGTCATGCTTCAGAAATGTGGAAAATGGTCCGTTATCAAATGTTTTATTTTTGAGCGTCAGTTCACATTTGTAGGTGGATCATCAGTGTTAGAGCTAAAATTAGCATGTTTAAAGTGATTTTCATGCTTCCAGGGGCCCTAAACACAAGAGTTATGGAATGGTTAAAAGTGCATGAAAATGGCCAATTTACTCACTCTGAGTTCTCAAAAAGGGTTTCTTCACCCCGGGAAGTTAATTAAATACCATTTGGAGGCATTTAATGTTCGAGCAAAAACGGCTGATTTTCGACAAAAGAGATAACACCCCCCCCATTACGTCATGCTTCAGAAATGTGGAAAATGGTCCGTTTTCAAATGTTTTATTTTTGAACGTCAGTTCATATTTGTAGGTGGATCATCAGTGTTAGAGCTAAAATTAGCTTGTTTAAAGTGATTTTCATGCTTCCAGGGGCTCGGGAAGTGAATTAAATACTATTTGGAGGCATTTAATGCTCAATCATAAACAGCTGATTTTTGACAAAAGAGATAACACCCCCCCATTACGTCATGCTTCAGAAATGTGGAAAATGGTCCGTTTTCAAATGTTTTATTTTTGAACATCAGTTCACATTTGTAGGTGGATCATCAGTGTTAGAGCTAAAATTAGCATGTTTAAAGTGATTTTCATGCTTCCAGGGTCCCTAAAAACAAGATTTATGGAATGGTTAAAAGTGCATGAAAATGGCCAATTTACTCACTCTGAGTTCTCAAAAAGGGTTTCTTCACCCCGGGAAGTTAATTAAATACCATTTGGAGGCATTTAATGTTCGAGCAAAAACGGCTGATTTTCGACAAAAGAGATAACACCCCCCCATTACGTCATGCTTCAGAAATGTGGAAAATGGTCCGTTTTCAAATGTTTTATTTTTGAACGTCAGTTCATATTTGTAGGTGGATCATCAGTGTTAGAGCTAAAATTAGCTTGTTTAAAGTGATTTTCATGCTTCCAGGGGCTCGGGAAGTGAATTAAATACTATTTGGAGGCATTTAATGCTCAATCAAAAACAGCTGATTTTTGACAAAAGAGATAACACCCCCCCATTACGTCATGCTTCAGAAATGTGGAAAATGGTCCGTTTTCAAATGTTTTATTTTTGAACATCAGTTCACATTTGTAGGTGGATCATCAGTGTTAGAGCTAAAATTAGCATGTTTAAAGTGATTTTCATGCTTCCAGGGGCCCTAAACACAAGATTTATGGAATGGTTAAAAGTGCGCGAAAATGGCCAATTTACTCACTCTGAGTTCTCAAAAAGGGTTTCTTCACCCCGGGAAGTTATTTAAATACCATTTGTAGGCATTTAATGTTCGAGCAAAAACGGCTGATTTTCGACAAAAGAGATAACACCCCCCCATTACGTCATGCTTCAGAAATGTGGAAAATGGTCCGTTTTCAAATGTTTTATTTTTGAACGTCAGTTCACATTTGTAGGTGGATCATCAGTGTTAGAGCTAAAATTAGCATATTTAAAGTGATTTTCATGCTTCCAGGGGCTCGGGAAGTGAATTAAATACTATTTGGAGGCATTTAATGCTCAATCAAAAACAGCAGATTTTTGACAAAAGAGATAACACCCCCCCATTACGTCATGCTTCAGAAATGTGGAAAATGGTCCGTTTTCAAATGTTTTATTTTTGAACTTCAGTTCACATTTGTAGGTGGATCATCCGTGTTAGAGCTAAAATTAGCATGTTTAAAGTGATTTTCATGCTTCCAGGGTCCCTAAACACAAGATTTATGGAATGGTTAAAAGTGCATGAAAATGGCCAATTTACTCACTCTGAGTTCTCAAAAAGGGTTTCTTCACCCCGGGAAGTTAATCAAATACCATTTGGAGGCATTTAATGTTCGAGCAAAAACGGCTGATTTTCGACAAAAGAGATAACACCCCCCCATTACGTCATGCTTCAGAAATGTGGAAAATGGTCCGTTTTCAAATGTTATATTTTTGAACGTCAGTTCACATTTGTAGGTGGATCATCAGTGTTAGAGCTAAAATTAGCATGTTTAAAGTGATGTTCATGCTTCCAGGGGCTCGGGAAGTGAATTAAATACTATTTGGAGGCATTTAATGTTCAATCAAAAACAGCTGATTTTTGACAAAAGAGATAACACCCCCCCATTACGTCATGCTTCAGAAATGTGGAAAATGGTCCGTTATCAAATGTTTTATTTTTGAACGTCAGTTCACATTTGTAGGTGGATCATCAGTGTTAGAGCTAAAATTAGCATGTTTAAAGTGATTTTCATGCTTCCAGGGGCTCGGGAAGTGAATTAAATACTATTTGGAGGCATTTAATGCTCAATCAAAAACAGCTGATTTTTGACAAAAGAGATAACACCCCCCCATTACGTCATGCTTCAGGAATGTGGAAAATGGTCCGTTTTCAAATGTTTTATTTTTGAACATCAGTTCACATTTGTAGGTGGATCATCAGTGTTAGAGCTAAAATTAGCATATTTAAAGTGATTTTCATGCTTCCAGGGGCTCGGGAAGTGAATTAAATACTATTTGGAGGCATTTAATGCTCAATCAAAAACAGCTGATTTTTGACAAAAGAGATAACACCCCCCCATTACGTCATGCTTCAGAAATGTGGAAAATGGTCCGTTTTCAAATGTTTTATTTTTGAACGTCAGTTCACATTTGTAGGTGGATCATCAGTGTTAGAGCTAAAATTAGCATGTTTAAAGTGATTTTCATGCTTCCAGGGTCCCTAAACACAAGATTTATGGAATGGTTAAAAGTGCATGAAAATGGCCAATTTACTCACTCTGAGTTCTCAAAAAGGGTTTCTTCACCCCGGGAAGTTAATCAAATACCATTTGGAGGCATTTAATGTTCGAGCAAAAACGGCTGATTTTCGACAAAAGAGATAACACCCCCCCATTACGTCATGCTTCAGAAATGTGGAAAATGGTCCGTTTTCAAATGTTTTATTTTTGAACGTCAGTTCACATTTGTAGGTGGATCATCAGTGTTAGAGCTAAAATTAGCATGTTTAAAGTGATTTTCATGCTTCCAGGGGCTCGGGAAGTGAATTAAATACTATTTGGAGGCATTTAATGCTCAATCAAAAACAGCTGATTTTTGACAAAAGAGATAACACCCCCCCATTACGTCATGCTTCAGAAATGTGGAAAATGGTCCGTTTTCAAATGTTTTATTTTTGAACATCAGTTCACATTTGTAGGTGGATCATCAGTGTTAGAGCTAAAATTAGCATGTTTAAAGTGATTTTCATGCTTCCAGGGTCCCTAAACACAAGATTTATGGAATGGTTAAAAGTGCATGAAAATGGCCAATTTACTCACTCTGAGTTCTCAAAAAGTGTTTCTTCACCCCGGGAAGTTAATTAAATACCATTTGGAGGCATTTAATGTTCGAGCAAAAACGGCTGATTTTCGACAAAAGAGATAACACCCCCCCATTACGTCATGCTTCAGGAATGTGGAAAATGGTCCATTTTCAAATGTTTTATTTTTGAACGTCAGTTCACATTTGTAGGTGGATCATCAGTGTTAGAGCTAAAATTAGCATGTTTAAAGTGATTTTCATGCTTCCAGGGGCCCTAAACACAAGATTTATGGAATGGTTAAAAGTCCATGAAAATGGCCAATTTACTCACTCTGAGTTCTCAAAAAGGGTTTCTTCACCCCGGGAAGTTAATTAAATACCATTTGGAGGCATTTAATGTTCGAGCAAAAACGGCTAATTTTCGACCAAAGAGATAACACCCCCCATTACGTCATGCTTCAGAAATGTGGAAAATGGTCCGTTTTCAAATGTTTTATTTTTGAACGTCAGTTCACATTTGTAGGTGGATCATCAGTGTTAGAGCTAAAATTAGCATGTTTAAAGTGATTTTCATGCTTCCAGGGGCTCGGGTAGTGAATTAAATACTATTTGGAGGCATTTAATGTTCAATCAAAAACAGCTGATTTTTGACAAAAGAGATAACACCCCCCCATTACGTCATGCTTCAGAAATGTGGAAAATGGTCCGTTATCAAATGTTTTATTTTTGAGCGTCAGTTCACATTTGTAGGTGGATCATCAGTGTTAGAGCTAAAATTAGCATGTTTAAAGTGATTTTCATGCTTCCAGGGGCCCTAAACACAAGAGTTATGGAATGGTTAAAAGTGCATGAAAATGGCCAATTTACTCACTCTGAGTTCTCAAAAAGGGTTTCTTCACCCCGGGAAGTTAATTAAATACCATTTGGAGGCATTTAATGTTCGAGCAAAAACGGCTGATTTTCGACAAAAGAGATAACACCCCCCCCATTACGTCATGCTTCAGAAATGTGGAAAATGGTCCGTTTTCAAATGTTTTATTTTTGAACGTCAGTTCATATTTGTAGGTGGATCATCAGTGTTAGAGCTAAAATTAGCTTGTTTAAAGTGATTTTCATGCTTCCAGGGGCTCGGGAAGTGAATTAAATACTATTTGGAGGCATTTAATGCTCAATCATAAACAGCTGATTTTTGACAAAAGAGATAACACCCCCCCATTACGTCATGCTTCAGAAATGTGGAAAATGGTCCGTTTTCAAATGTTTTATTTTTGAACATCAGTTCACATTTGTAGGTGGATCATCAGTGTTAGAGCTAAAATTAGCATGTTTAAAGTGATTTTCATGCTTCCAGGGTCCCTAAAAACAAGATTTATGGAATGGTTAAAAGTGCATGAAAATGGCCAATTTACTCACTCTGAGTTCTCAAAAAGGGTTTCTTCACCCCGGGAAGTTAATTAAATACCATTTGGAGGCATTTAATGTTCGAGCAAAAACGGCTGATTTTCGACAAAAGAGATAACACCCCCCCATTACGTCATGCTTCAGAAATGTGGAAAATGGTCCGTTTTCAAATGTTTTATTTTTGAACGTCAGTTCATATTTGTAGGTGGATCATCAGTGTTAGAGCTAAAATTAGCTTGTTTAAAGTGATTTTCATGCTTCCAGGGGCTCGGGAAGTGAATTAAATACTATTTGGAGGCATTTAATGCTCAATCAAAAACAGCTGATTTTTGACAAAAGAGATAACACCCCCCCATTACGTCATGCTTCAGAAATGTGGAAAATGGTCCGTTTTCAAATGTTTTATTTTTGAACATCAGTTCACATTTGTAGGTGGATCATCAGTGTTAGAGCTAAAATTAGCATGTTTAAAGTGATTTTCATGCTTCCAGGGGCCCTAAACACAAGATTTATGGAATGGTTAAAAGTGCGCGAAAATGGCCAATTTACTCACTCTGAGTTCTCAAAAAGGGTTTCTTCACCCCGGGAAGTTATTTAAATACCATTTGTAGGCATTTAATGTTCGAGCAAAAACGGCTGATTTTCGACAAAAGAGATAACACCCCCCCATTACGTCATGCTTCAGAAATGTGGAAAATGGTCCGTTTTCAAATGTTTTATTTTTGAACGTCAGTTCACATTTGTAGGTGGATCATCAGTGTTAGAGCTAAAATTAGCATATTTAAAGTGATTTTCATGCTTCCAGGGGCTCGGGAAGTGAATTAAATACTATTTGGAGGCATTTAATGCTCAATCAAAAACAGCAGATTTTTGACAAAAGAGATAACACCCCCCCATTACGTCATGCTTCAGAAATGTGGAAAATGGTCCGTTTTCAAATGTTTTATTTTTGAACTTCAGTTCACATTTGTAGGTGGATCATCCGTGTTAGAGCTAAAATTAGCATGTTTAAAGTGATTTTCATGCTTCCAGGGTCCCTAAACACAAGATTTATGGAATGGTTAAAAGTGCATGAAAATGGCCAATTTACTCACTCTGAGTTCTCAAAAAGGGTTTCTTCACCCCGGGAAGTTAATCAAATACCATTTGGAGGCATTTAATGTTCGAGCAAAAACGGCTGATTTTCGACAAAAGAGATAACACCCCCCCATTACGTCATGCTTCAGAAATGTGGAAAATGGTCCGTTTTCAAATGTTATATTTTTGAACGTCAGTTCACATTTGTAGGTGGATCATCAGTGTTAGAGCTAAAATTAGCATGTTTAAAGTGATGTTCATGCTTCCAGGGGCTCGGGAAGTGAATTAAATACTATTTGGAGGCATTTAATGTTCAATCAAAAACAGCTGATTTTTGACAAAAGAGATAACACCCCCCCATTACGTCATGCTTCAGAAATGTGGAAAATGGTCCGTTATCAAATGTTTTATTTTTGAACGTCAGTTCACATTTGTAGGTGGATCATCAGTGTTAGAGCTAAAATTAGCATGTTTAAAGTGATTTTCATGCTTCCAGGGGCTCGGGAAGTGAATTAAATACTATTTGGAGGCATTTAATGCTCAATCAAAAACAGCTGATTTTTGACAAAAGAGATAACACCCCCCCATTACGTCATGCTTCAGGAATGTGGAAAATGGTCCGTTTTCAAATGTTTTATTTTTGAACATCAGTTCACATTTGTAGGTGGATCATCAGTGTTAGAGCTAAAATTAGCATGTTTAAAGTGATTTTCATGCTTCCAGGGTCCCTAAACACAAGATTTATGGAATGGTTAAAAGTGCATGAAAATGGCCAATTTACTCACTCTGAGTTCTCAAAAAGTGTTTCTTCACCCCGGGAAGTTAATTAAATACCATTTGGAGGCATTTAATGTTCGAGCAAAAACGGCTGATTTTCGACAAAAGAGATAACACCCCCCCATTACGTCATGCTTCAGGAATGTGGAAAATGGTCCATTTTCAAATGTTTTATTTTTGAACGTCAGTTCACATTTGTAGGTGGATCATCAGTGTTAGAGCTAAAATTAGCATGTTTAAAGTGATTTTCATGCTTCCAGGGGCCCTAAACACAAGATTTATGGAATGGTTAAAAGTCCATGAAAATGGCCAATTTACTCACTCTGAGTTCTCAAAAAGGGTTTCTTCACCCCGGGAAGTTAATTAAATACCATTTGGAGGCATTTAATGTTCGAGCAAAAACGGCTGATTTTCGACCAAAGAGATAACACCCCCCATTACGTCATGCTTCAGAAATGTGGAAAATGGTCCGTTTTCAAATGTTTTATTTTTGAACGTCAGTTCACATTTGTAGGTGGATCATCAGTGTTAGAGCTAAAATTAGCATGTTTAAAGTGATTTTCATGCTTCCAGGGGCTCGGGTAGTGAATTAAATACTATTTGGAGGCATTTAATGTTCAATCAAAAACAGCTGATTTTTGACAAAAGAGATAACACCCCCCCATTACGTCATGCTTCAGAAATGTGGAAAATGGTCCGTTATCAAATGTTTTATTTTTGAGCGTCAGTTCACATTTGTAGGTGGATCATCAGTGTTAGAGCTAAAATTAGCATGTTTAAAGTGATTTTCATGCTTCCAGGGGCCCTAAACACAAGAGTTATGGAATGGTTAAAAGTGCATGAAAATGGCCAATTTACTCACTCTGAGTTCTCAAAAAGGGTTTCTTCACCCCGGGAAGTTAATTAAATACCATTTGGAGGCATTTAATGTTCGAGCAAAAACGGCTGATTTTCGACAAAAGAGATAACACCCCCCCATTACGTCATGCTTCAGAAATGTGGAAAATGGTCCGTTTTCAAATGTTTTATTTTTGAACGTCAGTTCATATTTGTAGGTGGATCATCAGTGTTAGAGCTAAAATTAGCTTGTTTAAAGTGATTTTCATGCTTCCAGGGGCTCGGGAAGTGAATTAAATACTATTTGGAGGCATTTAATGCTCAATCATAAACAGCTGATTTTTGACAAAAGAGATAACACCCCCCCATTACGTCATGCTTCAGAAATGTGGAAAATGGTCCGTTTTCAAATGTTTTATTTTTGAACATCAGTTCACATTTGTAGGTGGATCATCAGTGTTAGAGCTAAAATTAGCATGTTTAAAGTGATTTTCATGCTTCCAGGGTCCCTAAAAACAAGATTTATGGAATGGTTAAAAGTGCATGAAAATGGCCAATTTACTCACTCTGAGTTCTCAAAAAGGGTTTCTTCACCCCGGGAAGTTAATTAAATACCATTTGGAGGCATTTAATGTTCGAGCAAAAACGGCTGATTTTCGACAAAAGAGATAACACCCCCCCATTACGTCATGCTTCAGAAATGTGGAAAATGGTCCGTTTTCAAATGTTTTATTTTTGAACGTCAGTTCATATTTGTAGGTGGATCATCAGTGTTAGAGCTAAAATTAGCTTGTTTAAAGTGATTTTCATGCTTCCAGGGGCTCGGGAAGTGAATTAAATACTATTTGGAGGCATTTAATGCTCAATCAAAAACAGCTGATTTTTGACAAAAGAGATAACACCCCCCCATTACGTCATGCTTCAGAAATGTGGAAAATGGTCCGTTTTCAAATGTTTTATTTTTGAACATCAGTTCACATTTGTAGGTGGATCATCAGTGTTAGAGCTAAAATTAGCATGTTTAAAGTGATTTTCATGCTTCCAGGGGCCCTAAACACAAGATTTATGGAATGGTTAAAAGTGCGCGAAAATGGCCAATTTACTCACTCTGAGTTCTCAAAAAGGGTTTCTTCACCCCGGGAAGTTAATTAAATACCATTTGTAGGCATTTAATGTTCGAGCAAAAACGGCTGATTTTCGACAAAAGAGATAACACCCCCCCATTACGTCATGCTTCAGAAATGTGGAAAATGGTCCGTTTTCAAATGTTTTATTTTTGAACGTCAGTTCACATTTGTAGGTGGATCATCAGTGTTAGAGCTAAAATTAGCATATTTAAAGTGATTTTCATGCTTCCAGGGGCTCGGGAAGTGAATTAAATACTATTTGGAGGCATTTAATGCTCAATCAAAAACAGCTGATTTTTGACAAAAGAGATAACACCCCCCCATTACGTCATGCTTCAGAAATGTGGAAAATGGTCCGTTTTCAAATGTTTTATTTTTGAACGTCAGTTCACATTTGTAGGTGGATCATCAGTGTTAGAGCTAAAATTAGCATGTTTAAAGTGATTTTCATGCTTCCAGGGTCCCTAAACACAAGATTTATGGAATGGTTAAAAGTGCATGAAAATGGCCAATTTACTCACTCTGAGTTCTCAAAAAGGGTTTCTTCACCCCGGGAAGTTAATCAAATACCATTTGGAGGCATTTAATGTTCGAGCAAAAACGGCTGATTTTCGACAAAAGAGATAACACCCCCCCATTACGTCATGCTTCAGAAATGTGGAAAATGGTCCGTTTTCAAATGTTATATTTTTGAACGTCAGTTCACATTTGTAGGTGGATCATCAGTGTTAGAGCTAAAATTAGCATGTTTAAAGTGATGTTCATGCTTCCAGGGGCTCGGGAAGTGAATTAAATACTATTTGGAGGCATTTAATGTTCAATCAAAAACAGCTGATTTTTGACAAAAGAGATAACACCCCCCCATTACGTCATGCTTCAGAAATGTGGAAAATGGTCCGTTATCAAATGTTTTATTTTTGAACGTCAGTTCACATTTGTAGGTGGATCATCAGTGTTAGAGCTAAAATTAGCATGTTTAAAGTGATTTTCATGCTTCCAGGGGCCCTAAACACAAGATTTATGGAATGGTTAAAAGTGCGTGAAAATGGCCAATTTACTCACTCTGAGTTCTCAAAAAGGGTTTCTTCACCCCGGGAAGTTAATTAAATACCATTTGGAGGCATTTAATGTTCGAGCAAAAACGGCTGATTTTCAACAAAAGAGATAACACCCCCCCATTACGTCATGCTTCAGAAATGTGGAAAATGGTCCGTTTTCAAATGTTTTATTTTTGAACGTCAGTTCACATTTGTAGGTGGATCATCAGTGTTAGAGCTAAAATTAGCATGTTTAAAGTGATTTTCATGCTTCCAGGGGCTCGGGAAGTGAATTAAATACTATTTGGAGGCATTTAATGCTCAATCAAAAACAGCTGATTTTTGACAAAAGAGATAACACCCCCCCATTACGTCATGCTTCAGAAATGTGGAAAATGGTCCGTTTTCAAATGTTTTATTTTTGAACGTCAGTTCACATTTGTAGGTGGATCATCAGTGTTAGAGCTAAAATTAGCATGTTTAAAGTGATTTTCATGCTTCCAGGGTCCCTAAACACAAGATTTATGGAATGGTTAAAAGTGCATGAAAATGGCCAATTTACTCACTCTGAGTTCTCAAAAAGGGTTTCTTCACCCCGGGAAGTTAATCAAATACCATTTGGAGGCATTTAATGTTCGAGCAAAAACGGCAGATTTTCGACAAAAGAGATAACACCCCCCCATTACGTCATGCTTCAGAAATGTGGAAAATGGTCCGTTTTCAAATGTTATATTTTTGAACGTCAGTTCACATTTGTAGGTGGATCATCAGTGTTAGAGCTAAAATTAGCATGTTTAAAGTGATTTTCATGCTTCCAGGGGCTCGGGAAGTGAATTAAATACTATTTGGAGGCATTTAATGTTCACTCAAAAACAGCTGATTTTTGACAAAAGAGATAACACCCCCCATTACGTCATGCTTCAGAAATGTGGAAAATGGTCCGTTTTCAAATGTTTTATTTTTGAACGTCAGTTCACATTTGTAGGTGGATCATCAGTGTTAGAGCTAAAATTAGCATGTTTAGTGATTTTCATGCTTCCAGGGGCCCTAAACACAAGATTTATGGAATGAATAAAAGTGCGCGAAAATGGCCAATTTACTCACTCTGAGTTCTCAAAAAGGGTTTCTTCACCCCGGGAAGTTAATTGAATACCATTTGGAGGCATTTAATGTTCGAGCAAAAACGGCTGATTTTCGACAAAAGAGATAACACCCCCCCATTACGTCATGCTTCAGAAATGTGGAAAATGGTCCATTTTCAAATGTTTTATTTTTGAACGTCAGTTCACATTTGTAGGTGGATCATCAGTGTTAGAGCTAAAATTAGCATGTTTAAAGTGATTTTCATGCTTCCAGGGGCTCGGGAAGTGAATTTAATACTATTTGGAGGCATTTAATGTTCAATCAAAAACAGCTGATTTTTGACAAAAGAGATAACACCGCCCCATTACGTCATGCTTCAGAAATGTGGAAAATGGTCCGTTTTCAAATGTTTTATTTTTGAACGTCAGTTCACATTTGTAGGTGGATCATCAGTGTTAGAGCTAAAATTAGCATGGTTAAAGTGATTTTCATGCTTCCAGGGGCCCTAAACACAAGATTTATGGAATGGTTAAAAGTGCGCGAAAATGGCCAATTTACTCACTCTTAGTTCTCAAAAAGGGTTTCTTCACCCCGGGAAGTTAATTAAATACCATTTGGAGGCATTTAATGTTCGAGCAAAAACGGCTGATTTTTGACAAAAGAGATAACACCCCCCATTACGCCATGCTTCAGAAATGTGGAAAATGGTCCGTTTTCAAATGTTTTATTTTTGAACGTCAGTTCACATTTGTAGGTGGATCATCAGTGTTAGAGCTAAAATTAGCATGTTTAAAGTGATTTTCATGCTTCCAGGGGCTCGGGAAGTGAATTAAATACTATTTGGAGGCATTTAATTCTCAATCAAAAACAGCTGATTTTTGACAAAAGAGATAACACCCCCCCCATTACGTCATGCTTCAGAAATGTGGAAAATGGTCCGTTTTCAAATGTTTTATTTTTGAACGTCAGTTCACATTTGTAGGTGGATCATCAGTGTTAGAGCTAAAATTAGCATGTTTAAAGTGATTTTCATGCTTCCAGGGTCCCTAAACACAAGATTTATGGAATGGTTAAAAGTGCATGAAAATGGCCAATTTACTCACTCTGAGTTCTCAAAAAGGGTTTCTTCACCCCGGGAAGTTAATCAAATACCATTTGGAGGCATTTAATGTTCGAGCAAAAACGGCTGATTTTCGACAAAAGAGATAACACCCTCCCATTACGTCATGCTTCAGAAATGTGGAAAATGGTCCGTTTTCAAATGTTATATTTTTGAACGTCAGTTCACATTTGTAGGTGGATCATCAGTGTTAGAGCTAAAATTAGCATGTTTAAAGTGATGTTCATGCTTCCAGGGGCTCGGGAAGTGAATTAAATACTATTTGGAGGCATTTAATGTTCAATCAAAAACAGCTGATTTTTGACAAAAGAGATAACACCCCCCCATTACGTCATGCTTCAGAAATGTGGAAAATGGTCCGTTATCAAATGTTTTATTTTTGAACGTCAGTTCACATTTGTAGGTGGATCATCAGTGTTAGAGCTAAAATTAGCATGTTTAAAGTGATTTTCATGCTTCCAGGGGCCCTAAACACAAGATTTATGGAATGGTTAAAAGTGCATGAAAATGGCCAATTTACTCACTCTGAGTTCTCAAAAAGGGTTTCTTCACCCAGGAAGTTAATTAAATACCATTTGGAGGCATTTAATGTTCGAGCAAAAACGGCTGATTTTCGACAAAAGAGATAACACCCCCCCATTACGTCATGCTTCAGAAATTTGGAAATGGTCTGTTTTCAAATGTTTTATTTTTGAACGTCAATTCACATTTGTAGGTGGATCATCAGTGTTAGAGCTAAAATTAGCATGTTTAAAGTGATTTTCATGCCTCCAGGGGCTCGGGAAGTGATTTAAATACTATTTGGAGGCATTTAATGTTCAATCAAAAACAGCTGATTTTTGACAAAAGAGATAACACCCCCCCATTACGTCATGCTTCAGAAATGTGGAAAATGGTCCATTTTCAAATGTTTTATTTTTGAACGTCAGTTCACATTTGTAGGTGGTTTTCAGTGTTAGAGCTAAAATTAGCATGTTTAAAGTGATTTTCATGCTTCCAGGGGCCCTAAACACAAGATTTATGGAATGGTTAAAAGTGCATGAAAATGGCCAATGTACTCACTCTGAGTTCTCAAAAAGGGTATCTTCACCCCGGGAAGTTAATTAAATACCATTTGGAGGCATTTAATGTTCGATCAAAAACGGCTGATTTTCGACAAAAGATATAACACCCCCCCCCCATTACGTCATGCTTCAGGAATGTGGAAAATGGTCCGTTTTCAAATGTTTTATTTTTGAACGTCAGTTCACATTTGTAGGTGGATCATCAGTGTTAGAGCTAAAATTAGCATGTTTAAAGTGATTTTCATGCTTCCAGGGGCTCGGGAAGTGAATTAAATACTATTTGGAGGCATTTAATGTTCACTCAAAAACAGCTGATTTTTGACAAAAGAGATAACACCCCCCATTACGTCATGCTTCAGAAATGTGGAAAATGGTCCGTTTTCAAATGTTTTATTTTTGAACGTCAGTTCACATTTGTAGGTGGATCATCAGTGTTAGAGCTAAAATTAGCATGTTTAAAGTGATTTTCATGCTTCCAGGGGCCCTAAACACAAGATTTATGGAATGAATAAAAGTGCGCGAAAATGGCCAATTTACTCACTCTGAGTTCTCAAAAAGGGTTTCTTCACCCCGGGAAGTTAATTAAATACCATTTGGAGGCATTTAATGTTTGAGCAAAAACGGCTGATTTTCGACAAAAGAGATAACACCCCCCCATTACGTCATGCTTCAGAAATGTGGAAAATGGTCCATTTTCAAATGTTTTATTTTTGAACGTCAGTTCACATTTGTAGGTGGATCATCAGTGTTAGAGCTAAAATTAGCATGTTTAAAGTGATTTTCATGCTTCCAGGGGCTCGGGAAGTGAATTTAATACTATTTGGAGGCATTTAATGTTCAATCAAAAACAGCTGATTTTTGACAAAAGAGATAACACCGCCCCATTACGTCATGCTTCAGAAATGTGGAAAATGGTCCGTTTTCAAATGTTTTATTTTTGAACGTCAGTTCACATTTGTAGGTGGATCATCAGTGTTAGAGCTAAAATTAGCATGTTTAAATTGATTTTCATGCTTCCAGGGGCCCTAAACACAAGATTTATGGAATGGTTAAAAGTGCGCGAAAATGGCCAATTTACTCACTCTTAGTTCTCAAAAAGGGTTTCTTCACCCCGGGAAGTTAATTAAATACCATTTGGAGGCATTTAATGTTCGAGCAAAAACGGCTGATTTTTGACAAAAGAGATAACACCCCCCATTACGCCATGCTTCAGAAATGTGGAAAATGGTCCGTTTTCAAATGTTTTATTTTTGAACGTCAGTTCACATTTGTAGGTGGATCATCAGTGTTAGAGCTAAAATTAGCATGTTTAAAGTGATTTTCATGCTTCCAGGGGCTCGGGAAGTGAATTAAATACTATTTGGAGGCATTTAATGTTCAATCAAAAACAGCTGATTTTTGACAAAAGAGATAACACCCCCCCATTACGTCATGCTTCAGAAATGTGGAAAATGGTCAGTTTTCAAATGTTTTATTTTTGAACGTCAGTTCACATTTGTAGGTGGATTATCAGTGTTAGAGCTAAAATTAGCATGTTTAAAGTGATTTTCATGCTTCCAGGGGCCCTAAACACAAGATTTATGGAATGGTTAAAAGTGCATGAAAATGGCCAATTTACTCGCTCTGAGTTCTCAAAAAGGGTTTCTTCACCCCGGGAAGTTAATTAAATACCATTTGGAGGCATTTAATGTTCGAGTAAAAACGGCTGATTTTCGACAAAAGAGATAACACCCCCCCATTACGTCATGCTTCAGAAATGTGGAAAATGGTCCGTTTTCAAATGTTTTATTTTTGAACGTCAGTTCACATTTGTAGGTGGATCATCAGTGTTAGAGCTAAAATTAGCATGTTTAAAGTGATTTTCATGCTTCCAGGGGCTCGGAAAGTGAATTAAATACTATTTGGAGGCATTTAATGTTTAAGCAAAAACAGCTGATTTTTGACAAAAGAGATAACACCCCCCCATTACGTCATGCTTCAGAAATGTGGAAAATGGTCCGTTTTCAAATGTTTTATTTTTGAACGTCAGTTCACATTTGTAGGTGGATCATCAGTGTTAGAGCTAAAATTAGCATGTTTAAAGTGATTTTCATGCTTCCAGGGGCCCTAAACACAAGATTTATGGAATGGTTAAAAGTGCATGAAAATGGCCAATTTACTCACTCTGAGTTCTCAAAAAGGGTTTCTTCACCCCGGAAAGTTAATTAAATACCATTTGGAGGCATTTAATGTTCGAGCAAAAACGGCTGATTTTCGCCAAAAGAGATAACACACCCCCATTACGTCATGCTTCAGAAATGTGGAAAATGGTCCGTTTTCAAATGTTTTATTTTTGAACGTCAGTTCACATTTGTAGGTGGATCATCAGTGTTAGAGCTAAAATTAGCATGTTTAAAGTGATTTTCATGCTTCCAGGGGCTCGGGAAGTGAATTAAATACTATTTGGAGGCATTTAATGTTCAAGCAAAAACAGCTGATTTTTGACAAAAGAGATAACACCCCCCCATTACGTCATGCTTCAGAAATGTGGAAAATGGTCCGTTTTCAAATGTTTTATTTTTGAACGTCAGTTCACATTTGTAGGTGGATCATCAGTGTTAGAGCTAACATTAGTATGTTTAAAGTGATTTTCATGCTTCCAGGGGCCCTAAACACAAGATTTATGGAATGGTTAAAAGTGGGCGAAAATGGCCAATTTACTCACTCTGAGTTCTCAAAAAGGGTTTCTTCACCCCGGGAAGTTAATTAAATACCATTTGGAGGCATTTAATGTTCGAGCAAAAACGGCTGATTTTTGACAAAAGAGATAACACCCCCCATTACGTCATGCTTCAGAAATGTGGAAAATGGTCCCTTTTCAAATGTTTTATTTCTGAACGTCAGTTCACATTTGTAGGTGGATCATCAGTGTTAGAGCTAAAATTAGCATGTTTAAAGTGATTTTCATGCTTCCAGGGGCCCTAAACACAAGATTTATGGAATGGTTAAAAGTGCATGAAAATGGCCAATTTACTCACTCTGAGTTCTCAAAAAGGGTTTCTTCACCCCGGGAAGTTAATTAAATACCATTTGGAGGCATTTAATGTTCGAGCAAAAACGGCTGATTTTCGACAAAAGAAATAACACCCCCCCATTACGTCAAGCTTCAGAAATGTGGAAAATGGTCAGTTTTCAAATGTTTTATTTTTGAACGTCAGTTCACATTTGTAGGTGGATCATCAGTGTTAGAGCTAAAATTAGCATGTTTAATGTGATTTTCATGCATCCAGAGGCTCGGGAAGTGAATTAAATACTATTTGGAGGCATTTAATGCTCAATCAAAAACAGCTGATTTTTGACAAAAGAGATAACACCCCCCCCCCATTACGTCATGCTTCAGAAATGTGGAAAATGGTCCCTTTTCAAATGTTTTATTTCTGAACGTCAGTTCACATTTGTAGGTGGATCATCAGTGTTAGAGCTAAAATTAGCATGTTTAAAGTGATTTTCATGCTTCCAGGGGCCCTAAACACAAGATTTATGGAATGGTTAAAAGTCCATGAAAATGGCCAATTTACTCACTCTGAGTTCTCAAAAAGGGTTTCTTCACCCCGGGAAGTTAATTAAATACCTTTTGGAGGCATTTAATGTTCGAGCAAAAACGGCTGATTTTCGACAAAAGAGATAACACCCCCCCATTACGTCATGCTTCAGAAATGTGGAAAATGGTCCGTTTTCAAATGTTTTATTTTTGAACGTCAGTTCACATTTGCAGGTGGATCATCAGTGTTAGAGCTAAAATTAGCATGTTTAAAGTGATTTTCATGCTTCCAGGGGCCCTAAACACAAGATTTATGGAATGGTTAAAAGTGCATGAAAATGGCCAATTTACTCGCTCTGAGTTCTCAAAAAGGGTTTCTTCACCCCGGGAAGTTAATTAAATACCATTTGGAGGCATTTAATGTTCGAGTAAAAACGGCTGATTTTCGACAAAAGAGATAACACCCCCCCATTACGTCATGCTTCAGAAATGTGGAAAATGGTCCGTTTTCAAATGTTTTATTTTTGAACGTCAGTTCACATTTGTAGGTGGATCATCAGTGTTAGAGCTAAAATTAGCATGTTTAAAGTGATTTCCATGCTTCCAGGGGCTCGGAAAGTGAATTAAATACTATTTGGAGGCATTTAATGTTTAAGCAAAAACAGCTGATTTTTGACAAAAGAGATAACACCCCCCCATTACGTCATGCTTCAGAAATGTGGAAAATGGTCCGTTTTCAAATGTTTTATTTTTGAACGTCAGTTCACATTTGTAGGTGGATCATCAGTGTTAGAGCTAAAATTAGCATGTTTAAAGTGATTTTCATGCTTCCAGGGGCCCTAAACACAAGATTTATGGAATGGTTAAAAGTGCATGAAAATGGCCAATTTACTCGCTCTGAGTTCTCAAAAAGGGTTTCTTCACCCCGGGAAGTTAATTAAATACCATTTGGAGGCATTTAATGTTCGAGTAAAAACGGCTGATTTTCGACAAAAGAGATAACACCCCCCCATTACGTCATGCTTCAGAAATGTGGAAAATGGTCCGTTTTCAAATGTTTTATTTTTGAACGTCAGTTCACATTTGTAGGTGGATCATCAGTGTTAGAGCTAAAATTAGCATGTTTAAAGTGATTTTCATGCTTCCAGGGGCTCGGAAAGTGAATTAAATACTATTTGGAGGCATTTAATGTTTAAGCAAAAACAGCTGATTTTTGACAAAAGAGATAACACCCCCCCATTACGTCATGCTTCAGAAATGTGGAAAATGGTCCGTTTTCAAATGTTTTATTTTTGAACGTCAGTTCACATTTGTAGGTGGATCATCAGTGTTAGAGCTAAAATTAGCATGTTTAAAGTGATTTTCATGCTTCCAGGGGCCCTAAACACAAGATTTATGGAATGGTTAAAAGTGCATGAAAATGGCCAATTTACTCACTCTGAGTTCTCAAAAAGGGTTTCTTCACCCCGGAAAGTTAATTAAATACCATTTGGAGGCATTTAATGTTCGAGCAAAAACGGCTGATTTTCGCCAAAAGAGATAACACACCCCCATTACGTCATGCTTCAGAAATGTGGAAAATGGTCCGTTTTCAAATGTTTTATTTTTGAACGTCAGTTCACATTTGTAGGTGGATCATCAGTGTTAGAGCTAAAATTAGCATGTTTAAAGTGATTTTCATGCTTCCAGGGGCTCGGGAAGTGAATTAAATACTATTTGGAGGCATTTAATGTTCAAGCAAAAACAGCTGATTTTTGACAAAAGAGATAACACCCCCCCATTACGTCATGCTTCAGAAATGTGGAAAATGGTCCGTTTTCAAATGTTTTATTTTTGAACGTCAGTTCACATTTGTAGGTGGATCATCAGTGTTAGAGCTAACATTAGTATGTTTAAAGTGATTTTCATGCTTCCAGGGGCCCTAAACACAAGATTTATGGAATGGTTAAAAGTGGGCGAAAATGGCCAATTTACTCACTCTGAGTTCTCAAAAAGGGTTTCTTCACCCCGGGAAGTTAATTAAATACCATTTGGAGGCATTTAATGTTCGAGCAAAAACGGCTGATTTTTGACAAAAGAGATAACACCCCCCCATTACGTCATGCTTCAGAAATGTGGAAAATGGTCCCTTTTCAAATGTTTTATTTCTGAACGTCAGTTCACATTTGTAGGTGGATCATCAGTGTTAGAGCTAAAATTAGCATGTTTAAAGTGATTTTCATGCTTCCAGGGGCCCTAAACACAAGATTTATGGAATGGTTAAAAGTGCATGAAAATGGCCAATTTACTCGCTCTGAGTTCTCAAAAAGGGTTTCTTCACCCCGGGAAGTTAATTAAATACCATTTGGAGGCATTTAATGTTCGAGTAAAAACGGCTGATTTTCGACAAAAGAGATAACACCCCCCCATTACGTCATGCTTCAGAAATGTGGAAAATGGTCCGTTTTCAAATGTTTTATTTTTGAACGTCAGTTCACATTTGTAGGTGGATCATCAGTGTTAGAGCTAAAATTAGCATGTTTAAAGTGATTTTCATGCTTCCAGGGGCTCGGAAAGTGAATTAAATACTATTTGGAGGCATTTAATGTTTAAGCAAAAACAGCTGATTTTTGACAAAAGAGATAACACCCCCCCATTACGTCATGCTTCAGAAATGTGGAAAATGGTCCGTTTTCAAATGTTTTATTTTTGAACGTCAGTTCACATTTGTAGGTGGATCATCAGTGTTAGAGCTAAAATTAGCATGTTTAAAGTGATTTTCATGCTTCCAGGGGCCCTAAACACAAGATTTATGGAATGGTTAAAAGTGCATGAAAATGGCCAATTTACTCACTCTGAGTTCTCAAAAAGGGTTTCTTCACCCCGGAAAGTTAATTAAATACCATTTGGAGGCATTTAATGTTCGAGCAAAAACGGCTGATTTTCGCCAAAAGAGATAACACACCCCCATTACGTCATGCTTCAGAAATGTGGAAAATGGTCCGTTTTCAAATGTTTTATTTTTGAACGTCAGTTCACATTTGTAGGTGGATCATCAGTGTTAGAGCTAAAATTAGCATGTTTAAAGTGATTTTCATGCTTCCAGGGGCTCGGGAAGTGAATTAAATACTATTTGGAGGCATTTAATGTTCAAGCAAAAACAGCTGATTTTTGACAAAAGAGATAACACCCCCCCATTACGTCATGCTTCAGAAATGTGGAAAATGGTCCGTTTTCAAATGTTTTATTTTTGAACGTCAGTTCACATTTGTAGGTGGATCATCAGTGTTAGAGCTAACATTAGTATGTTTAAAGTGATTTTCATGCTTCCAGGGGCCCTAAACACAAGATTTATGGAATGGTTAAAAGTGGGCGAAAATGGCCAATTTACTCACTCTGAGTTCTCAAAAAGGGTTTCTTCACCCCGGGAAGTTAATTAAATACCATTTGGAGGCATTTAATGTTCGAGCAAAAACGGCTGATTTTTGACAAAAGAGATAACACCCCCCCATTACGTCATGCTTCAGAAATGTGGAAAATGGTCCCTTTTCAAATGTTTTATTTCTGAACGTCAGTTCACATTTGTAGGTGGATCATCAGTGTTAGAGCTAAAATTAGCATGTTTAAAGTGATTTTCATGCTTCCAGGGGCCCTAAACACAAGATTTATGGAATGGTTAAAAGTGCATGAAAATGGCCAATTTACTCACTCTGAGTTCTCAAAAAGGGTTTCTTCACCCCGGGAAGTTAATTAAATACCATTTGGAGGCATTTAATGTTCGAGCAAAAACGGCTGATTTTCGACAAAAGAAATAACACCCCCCCATTACGTCATGCTTCAGAAATGTGGAAAATGGTCAGTTTTCAAATGTTTTATTTTTGAACGTCAGTTCACATTTGTAGGTGGATCATCAGTGTTAGAGCTAAAATTAGCATGTTTAATGTGATTTTCATGCATCCAGGGGCTCGGGAAGTGAATTAAATACTATTTGGAGGCATTTAATGCTCAATCAAAAACAGCTGATTTTTGACAAAAGAGATAACACCCCCCATTACGTCATGCTTCAGAAATGTGGAAAATGGTCCGTTTTCAAATGTTTTATTTTTGAACGTCAGTTCACATTTGTAGGTGGATCATCAGTGTTAGAGCTAAAATTAGCATGTTTAAAGTGATTTTCATGCTTCCAGGGGCCCTAAACACAAGATTTATGGAATGAATAAAAGTGCGCGAAAATGGCCAATTTACTCACTCTGAGTTCTCAAAAAGGGTTTCTTCACCCCGGGAAGTTAATTAAATACCATTTGGAGGCATTTAATGTTCGAGCAAAAACTGTTGATTTTCGACAAAAGAGATAACACCCCCCCATTACGTCATGCTTCAGAAATGTGGAAAATGGTCCATTTTCAAATGTTTTATTTTTGAACGTCAGTTCACATTTGTAGGTGGATCATCAGTGTTAGAGCTAAAATTAGCATGTTTAAAGTGATTTGCATGCTTCCAGGGGCTCGGGAAGTGAATTAAATACTATTTGGAGGCATTTAATGTTCAAGCAAAAACAGCTGATTTTTGACAAAAGAGATAACACCCCCCCATTACGTCATGCTTCAGAAATGTGGAAAATGGTCCGTTTTCAAATGTTTTATTTTTGAACGTCAGTTCACATTTGTAGGTGGATCATCAGTGTTAGAGCTAAAATTTGCATGTTTAAAGTGATTTTCATGCTTCCAGGGGCCCTAAACACAAGATTTATGGAATGGTTAAAAGTGTGCGAAAATGGCCAATTTACTCACTCTGAGTTCTCAAAAAGGGTTTCTTCACCCCGGGAAGTTAATTAAATACCATTTGGAGGCATTTAATGTTCGAGCAAAAACGGCTGATTTTTGACAAAAGAGATAACACCCCCCCATTACGTCATGCTTCAGAAATGTGGAAAATGGTCCGTTTTCAAATGTTTTATTTTTGAACGTCAGTTCACATTTGTAGGTGGATCATCAGTGTTAGAGCTAAAATTAGCATGTTTAAATTGATTTTCATGCTTCCAGGGGCCCTAAACACAAGATTTATGGAATGGTTAAAAGTGCGCGAAAATGGCCAATTTACTCACTCTTAGTTCTCAAAAAGGGTTTCTTCACCCCGGGAAGTTAATTAAATACCATTTGGAGGCATTTAATGTTCGAGCAAAAACGGCTGATTTTTGACAAAAGAGATAACACCCCCCATTACGCCATGCTTCAGAAATGTGGAAAATGGTCCGTTTTCAAATGTTTTATTTTTGAACGTCAGTTCACATTTGTAGGTGGATCATCAGTGTTAGAGCTAAAATTAGCATGTTTAAAGTGATTTTCATGCTTCCAGGGGCTCGGGAAGTGAATTAAATACTATTTGGAGGCATTTAATGTTCAATCAAAAACAGCTGATTTTTGACAAAAGAGATAACACCCTCCCATTACGTCATGCTTCAGAAATGTGGAAAATGGTCCGTTTTCAAATGTTTTATTTTTGAACGTCAGTTCACATTTGTAGGTGGATCATCAGTGTTAGAGCTAAAATTAGCATGTTTAAAGTGATTTTCATGCTTCCAGGGGCCCTAAACACAAGATTTATGGAATGGTTAAAAGTGCATGAAAATGGCCAATTTACTCACTCTGAGTTCTCAAAAAGGGTTTCTTCACCCCGGAAAGTTAATTAAATACCATTTGGAGGCATTTAATGTTCGAGCAAAAACGGCTGATTTTCGCCAAAAGAGATAACACACCCCCATTACGTCATGCTTCAGAAATGTGGAAAATGGTCCGTTTTCAAATGTTTTATTTTTGAACGTCAGTTCACATTTGTAGGTGGATCATCAGTGTTAGAGCTAAAATTAGCATGTTTAAAGTGATTTTCATGCTTCCAGGGGCTCGGGAAGTGAATTAAATACTATTTGGAGGCATTTAATGTTCAAGCAAAAACAGCTGATTTTTGACAAAAGAGATAACACCCCCCCATTACGTCATGCTTCAGAAATGTGGAAAATGGTCCGTTTTCAAATGTTTTATTTTTGAACGTCAGTTCACATTTGTAGGTGGATCATCAGTGTTAGAGCTAACATTAGTATGTTTAAAGTGATTTTCATGCTTCCAGGGGCCCTAAACACAAGATTTATGGAATGGTTAAAAGTGGGCGAAAATGGCCAATTTACTCACTCTGAGTTCTCAAAAAGGGTTTCTTCACCCCGGGAAGTTAATTAAATACCATTTGGAGGCATTTAATGTTCGAGCAAAAACGGCTGATTTTTGACAAAAGAGATAACACCCCCCCATTACGTCATGCTTCAGAAATGTGGAAAATGGTCCCTTTTCAAATGTTTTATTTCTGAACGTCAGTTCACATTTGTAGGTGGATCATCAGTGTTAGAGCTAAAATTAGCATGTTTAAAGTGATTTTCATGCTTCCAGGGGCCCTAAACACAAGATTTATGGAATGGTTAAAAGTGCATGAAAATGGCCAATTTACTCACTCTGAGTTCTCAAAAAGGGTTTCTTCACCCCGGGAAGTTAATTAAATACCATTTGGAGGCATTTAATGTTCGAGCAAAAACGGCTGATTTTCGACAAAAGAAATAACACCCCCCCATTACGTCATGCTTCAGAAATGTGGAAAATGGTCAGTTTTCAAATGTTTTATTTTTGAACGTCAGTTCACATTTGTAGGTGGATCATCAGTGTTAGAGCTAAAATTAGCATGTTTAATGTGATTTTCATGCATCCAGGGGCTCGGGAAGTGAATTAAATACTATTTGGAGGCATTTAATGCTCAATCAAAAACAGCTGATTTTTGACAAAAGAGATAACACCCCCCATTACGTCATGCTTCAGAAATGTGGAAAATGGTCCGTTTTCAAATGTTTTATTTTTGAACGTCAGTTCACATTTGTAGGTGGATCATCAGTGTTAGAGCTAAAATTAGCATGTTTAAAGTGATTTTCATGCTTCCAGGGGCCCTAAACACAAGATTTATGGAATGAATAAAAGTGCGCGAAAATGGCCAATTTACTCACTCTGAGTTCTCAAAAAGGGTTTCTTCACCCCGGGAAGTTAATTAAATACCATTTGGAGGCATTTAATGTTCGAGCAAAAACTGTTGATTTTCGACAAAAGAGATAACACCCCCCCATTACGTCATGCTTCAGAAATGTGGAAAATGGTCCATTTTCAAATGTTTTATTTTTGAACGTCAGTTCACATTTGTAGGTGGATCATCAGTGTTAGAGCTAAAATTAGCATGTTTAAAGTGATTTTCATGCTTCCAGGGGCTCGGGAAGTGAATTAAATACTATTTGGAGGCATTTAATGTTCAAGCAAAAACAGCTGATTTTTGACAAAAGAGATAACACCCCCCCATTACGTCATGCTTCAGAAATGTGGAAAATGGTCCGTTTTCAAATGTTTTATTTTTGAACGTCAGTTCACATTTGTAGGTGGATCATCAGTGTTAGAGCTAAAATTAGCATGTTTAAAGTGATTTTCATGCTTCCAGGGGCCCTAAACACAAGATTTATGGAATGAATAAAAGTGCGCGAAAATGGCCAATTTACTCACTCTGAGTTCTCAAAAAGGGTTTCTTCACCCCGGGAAGTTAATTAAATACCATTTGGAGGCATTTAATGTTCGAGCAAAAACTGTTGATTTTCGACAAAAGAGATAACACCCCCCCATTACGTCATGCTTCAGAAATGTGGAAAATGGTCCATTTTCAAATGTTTTATTTTTGAACGTCAGTTCACATTTGTAGGTGGATCATCAGTGTTAGAGCTAAAATTAGCATGTTTAAAGTGATTTTCATGCTTCCAGGGGCTCGGGAAGTGAATTAAATACTATTTGGAGGCATTTAATGTTCAAGCAAAAACAGCTGATTTTTGACAAAAGAGATAACACCCCCCCATTACGTCATGCTTCAGAAATGTGGAAAATGGTCCGTTTTCAAATGTTTTATTTTTGAACGTCAGTTCACATTTGTAGGTGGATCATCAGTGTTAGAGCTAAAATTTGCATGTTTAAAGTGATTTTCATGCTTCCAGGGGCCCTAAACACAAGATTTATGGAATGGTTAAAAGTGTGCGAAAATGGCCAATTTACTCACTCTGAGTTCTCAAAAAGGGTTTCTTCACCCCGGGAAGTTAATTAAATACCATTTGGAGGCATTTAATGTTCGAGCAAAAACGGCTGATTTTTGACAAAAGAGATAACACCCCCCCATTACGTCATGCTTCAGAAATGTGGAAAATGGTCCGTTTTCAAATGTTTTATTTTTGAACGTCAGTTCACATTTGTAGGTGGATCATCAGTGTTAGAGCTAAAATTAGCATGTTTAAATTGATTTTCATGCTTCCAGGGGCCCTAAACACAAGATTTATGGAATGGTTAAAAGTGCGCGAAAATGGCCAATTTACTCACTCTTAGTTCTCAAAAAGGGTTTCTTCACCCCGGGAAGTTAATTAAATACCATTTGGAGGCATTTAATGTTCGAGCAAAAACGGCTGATTTTTGACAAAAGAGATAACACCCCCCATTACGCCATGCTTCAGAAATGTGGAAAATGGTCCGTTTTCAAATGTTTTATTTTTGAACGTCAGTTCACATTTGTAGGTGGATCATCAGTGTTAGAGCTAAAATTAGCATGTTTAAAGTGATTTTCATGCTTCCAGGGGCTCGGGAAGTGAATTAAATACTATTTGGAGGCATTTAATGTTCAATCAAAAACAGCTGATTTTTGACAAAAGAGATAACACCCTCCCATTACGTCATGCTTCAGAAATGTGGAAAATGGTCCGTTTTCAAATGTTTTATTTTTGAACGTCAGTTCACATTTGTAGGTGGATCATCAGTGTTAGAGCTAAAATTAGCATGTTTAAAGTGATTTTCATGCTTCCAGGGGCCCTAAACACAAGATTTATGGAATGGTTAAAAGTGCATGAAAATGGCCAATTTACTCGCTCTGAGTTCTCAAAAAGGGTTTCTTCACCCCGGGAAGTTAATTAAATACCATTTGGAGGCATTTAATGTTCGAGTAAAAACGGCTGATTTTCGACAAAAGAGATAACACCCCCCCATTACGTCATGCTTCAGAAATGTGGAAAATGGTCCGTTTTCAAATGTTTTATTTTTGAACGTCAGTTCACATTTGTAGGTGGATCATCAGTGTTAGAGCTAAAATTAGCATGTTTAAAGTGATTTTCATGCTTCCAGGGGCTCGGAAAGTGAATTAAATACTATTTGGAGGCATTTAATGTTTAAGCAAAAACAGCTGATTTTTGACAAAAGAGATAACACCCCCCCATTACGTCATGCTTCAGAAATGTGGAAAATGGTCCGTTTTCAAATGTTTTATTTTTGAACGTCAGTTCACATTTGTAGGTGGATCATCAGTGTTAGAGCTAAAATTAGCATGTTTAAAGTGATTTTCATGCTTCCAGGGGCCCTAAACACAAGATTTATGGAATGGTTAAAAGTGCATGAAAATGGCCAATTTACTCACTCTGAGTTCTCAAAAAGGGTTTCTTCACCCCGGAAAGTTAATTAAATACCATTTGGAGGCATTTAATGTTCGAGCAAAAACGGCTGATTTTCGCCAAAAGAGATAACACACCCCCATTACGTCATGCTTCAGAAATGTGGAAAATGGTCCGTTTTCAAATGTTTTATTTTTGAACGTCAGTTCACATTTGTAGGTGGATCATCAGTGTTAGAGCTAAAATTAGCATGTTTAAAGTGATTTTCATGCTTCCAGGGGCTCGGGAAGTGAATTAAATACTATTTGGAGGCATTTAATGTTCAAGCAAAAACAGCTGATTTTTGACAAAAGAGATAACACCCCCCCATTACGTCATGCTTCAGAAATGTGGAAAATGGTCCGTTTTCAAATGTTTTATTTTTGAACGTCAGTTCACATTTGTAGGTGGATCATCAGTGTTAGAGCTAACATTAGTATGTTTAAAGTGATTTTCATGCTTCCAGGGGCCCTAAACACAAGATTTATGGAATGGTTAAAAGTGGGCGAAAATGGCCAATTTACTCACTCTGAGTTCTCAAAAAGGGTTTCTTCACCCCGGGAAGTTAATTAAATACCATTTGGAGGCATTTAATGTTCGAGCAAAAACGGCTGATTTTTGACAAAAGAGATAACACCCCCCATTACGTCATGCTTCAGAAATGTGGAAAATGGTCCCTTTTCAAATGTTTTATTTCTGAACGTCAGTTCACATTTGTAGGTGGATCATCAGTGTTAGAGCTAAAATTAGCATGTTTAAAGTGATTTTCATGCTTCCAGGGGCCCTAAACACAAGATTTATGGAATGGTTAAAAGTGCATGAAAATGGCCAATTTACTCACTCTGAGTTCTCAAAAAGGGTTTCTTCACCCCGGGAAGTTAATTAAATACCATTTGGAGGCATTTAATGTTCGAGCAAAAACAGCTGATTTTCGACAAAAGAAATAACACCCCCCCATTACGTCATGCTTCAGAAATGTGGAAAATGGTCAGTTTTCAAATGTTTTATTTTTGAACGTCAGTTCACATTTGTAGGTGGATCATCAGTGTTAGAGCTAAAATTAGCATGTTTAATGTGATTTTCATGCATCCAGAGGCTCGGGAAGTGAATTAAATACTATTTGGAGGCATTTAATGCTCAATCAAAAACAGCTGATTTTTGACAAAAGAGATAACACCCCCCCCCATTACGTCATGCTTCAGAAATGTGGAAAATGGTCCCTTTTCAAATGTTTTATTTCTGAACGTCAGTTCACATTTGTAGGTGGATCATCAGTGTTAGAGCTAAAATTAGCATGTTTAAAGTGATTTTCATGCTTCCAGGGGCCCTAAACACAAGATTTATGGAATGGTTAAAAGTCCATGAAAATGGCCAATTTACTCACTCTGAGTTCTCAAAAAGGGTTTCTTCACCCCGGGAAGTTAATTAAATACCTTTTGGAGGCATTTAATGTTCGAGCAAAAACGGCTGATTTTCGACAAAAGAGATAACACCCCCCCATTACGTCATGCTTCAGAAATGTGGAAAATGGTCCGTTTTCAAATGTTTTATTTTTGAACGTCAGTTCACATTTGCAGGTGGATCATCAGTGTTAGAGCTAAAATTAGCATGTTTAAAGTGATTTTCATGCTTCCAGGGGCCCTAAACACAAGATTTATGGAATGGTTAAAAGTGCATGAAAATGGCCAATTTACTCGCTCTGAGTTCTCAAAAAGGGTTTCTTCACCCCGGGAAGTTAATTAAATACCATTTGGAGGCATTTAATGTTCGAGTAAAAACGGCTGATTTTCGACAAAAGAGATAACACCCCCCCATTACGTCATGCTTCAGAAATGTGGAAAATGGTCCGTTTTCAAATGTTTTATTTTTGAACGTCAGTTCACATTTGTAGGTGGATCATCAGTGTTAGAGCTAAAATTAGCATGTTTAAAGTGATTTTCATGCTTCCAGGGGCTCGGAAAGTGAATTAAATACTATTTGGAGGCATTTAATGTTTAAGCAAAAACAGCTGATTTTTGACAAAAGAGATAACACCCCCCCATTACGTCATGCTTCAGAAATGTGGAAAATGGTCCGTTTTCAAATGTTTTATTTTTGAACGTCAGTTCACATTTGTAGGTGGATCATCAGTGTTAGAGCTAAAATTAGCATGTTTAAAGTGATTTTCATGCTTCCAGGGGCCCTAAACACAAGATTTATGGAATGGTTAAAAGTGCATGAAAATGGCCAATTTACTCGCTCTGAGTTCTCAAAAAGGGTTTCTTCACCCCGGGAAGTTAATTAAATACCATTTGGAGGCATTTAATGTTCGAGTAAAAACGGCTGATTTTCGACAAAAGAGATAACACCCCCCCATTACGTCATGCTTCAGAAATGTGGAAAATGGTCCGTTTTCAAATGTTTTATTTTTGAACGTCAGTTCACATTTGTAGGTGGATCATCAGTGTTAGAGCTAAAATTAGCATGTTTAAAGTGATTTTCATGCTTCCAGGGGCTCGGAAAGTGAATTAAATACTATTTGGAGGCATTTAATGTTTAAGCAAAAACAGCTGATTTTTGACAAAAGAGATAACACCCCCCCATTACGTCATGCTTCAGAAATGTGGAAAATGGTCCGTTTTCAAATGTTTTATTTTTGAACGTCAGTTCACATTTGTAGGTGGATCATCAGTGTTAGAGCTAAAATTAGCATGTTTAAAGTGATTTTCATGCTTCCAGGGGCCCTAAACACAAGATTTATGGAATGGTTAAAAGTGCATGAAAATGGCCAATTTACTCACTCTGAGTTCTCAAAAAGGGTTTCTTCACCCCGGAAAGTTAATTAAATACCATTTGGAGGCATTTAATGTTCGAGCAAAAACGGCTGATTTTCGCCAAAAGAGATAACACACCCCCATTACGTCATGCTTCAGAAATGTGGAAAATGGTCCGTTTTCAAATGTTTTATTTTTGAACGTCAGTTCACATTTGTAGGTGGATCATCAGTGTTAGAGCTAAAATTAGCATGTTTAAAGTGATTTTCATGCTTCCAGGGGCTCGGGAAGTGAATTAAATACTATTTGGAGGCATTTAATGTTCAAGCAAAAACAGCTGATTTTTGACAAAAGAGATAACACCCCCCCATTACGTCATGCTTCAGAAATGTGGAAAATGGTCCGTTTTCAAATGTTTTATTTTTGAACGTCAGTTCACATTTGTAGGTGGATCATCAGTGTTAGAGCTAACATTAGTATGTTTAAAGTGATTTTCATGCTTCCAGGGGCCCTAAACACAAGATTTATGGAATGGTTAAAAGTGGGCGAAAATGGCCAATTTACTCACTCTGAGTTCTCAAAAAGGGTTTCTTCACCCCGGGAAGTTAATTAAATACCATTTGGAGGCATTTAATGTTCGAGCAAAAACGGCTGATTTTTGACAAAAGAGATAACACCCCCCCATTACGTCATGCTTCAGAAATGTGGAAAATGGTCCCTTTTCAAATGTTTTATTTCTGAACGTCAGTTCACATTTGTAGGTGGATCATCAGTGTTAGAGCTAAAATTAGCATGTTTAAAGTGATTTTCATGCTTCCAGGGGCCCTAAACACAAGATTTATGGAATGGTTAAAAGTGCATGAAAATGGCCAATTTACTCACTCTGAGTTCTCAAAAAGGGTTTCTTCACCCCGGAAAGTTAATTAAATACCATTTGGAGGCATTTAATGTTCGAGCAAAAAGGGCTGATTTTCGCCAAAAGAGCTAACACACCCCCATTACGTCATGCTTCAGAAATGTGGAAAATGGTCCGTTTTCAAATGTTTTATTTTTGAACGTCAGTTCACATTTGTAGGTGGATCATCAGTGTTAGAGCTAAAATTAGCATGTTTAAAGTGATTTTCATGCTTCCAGGGGCTCGGGAAGTGAATTAAATACTATTTGGAGGCATTTAATGTTCAAGCAAAAACAGCTGATTTTTGACAAAAGAGATAACACCCCCCCATTACGTCATGCTTCAGAAATGTGGAAAATGGTCCGTTTTCAAATGTTTTATTTTTGAACGTCAGTTCACATTTGTAGGTGGATCATCAGTGTTAGAGCTAACATTAGTATGTTTAAAGTGATTTTCATGCTTCCAGGGGCCCTAAACACAAGATTTATGGAATGGTTAAAAGTGGGCGAAAATGGCCAATTTACTCACTCTGAGTTCTCAAAAAGGGTTTCTTCACCCCGGGAAGTTAATTAAATACCATTTGGAGGCATTTAATGTTCGAGCAAAAACGGCTGATTTTTGACAAAAGAGATAACACCCCCCCATTACGTCATGCTTCAGAAATGTGGAAAATGGTCCCTTTTCAAATGTTTTATTTCTGAACGTCAGTTCACATTTGTAGGTGGATCATCAGTGTTAGAGCTAAAATTAGCATGTTTAAAGTGATTTTCATGCTTCCAGGGGCCCTAAACACAAGATTTATGGAATGGTTAAAAGTGCATGAAAATGGCCAATTTACTCGCTCTGAGTTCTCAAAAAGGGTTTCTTCACCCCGGGAAGTTAATTAAATACCATTTGGAGGCATTTAATGTTCGAGTAAAAACGGCTGATTTTCGACAAAAGAGATAACACCCCCCCATTACGTCATGCTTCAGAAATGTGGAAAATGGTCCGTTTTCAAATGTTTTATTTTTGAACGTCAGTTCACATTTGTAGGTGGATCATCAGTGTTAGAGCTAAAATTAGCATGTTTAAAGTGATTTTCATGCTTCCAGGGGCTCGGAAAGTGAATTAAATACTATTTGGAGGCATTTAATGTTTAAGCAAAAACAGCTGATTTTTGACAAAAGAGATAACACCCCCCCATTACGTCATGCTTCAGAAATGTGGAAAATGGTCCGTTTTCAAATGTTTTATTTTTGAACGTCAGTTCACATTTGTAGGTGGATCATCAGTGTTAGAGCTAAAATTAGCATGTTTAAAGTGATTTTCATGCTTCCAGGGGCCCTAAACACAAGATTTATGGAATGGTTAAAAGTGCATGAAAATGGCCAATTTACTCACTCTGAGTTCTCAAAAAGGGTTTCTTCACCCCGGAAAGTTAATTAAATACCATTTGGAGGCATTTAATGTTCGAGCAAAAACGGCTGATTTTCGCCAAAAGAGATAACACACCCCCATTACGTCATGCTTCAGAAATGTGGAAAATGGTCCGTTTTCAAATGTTTTATTTTTGAACGTCAGTTCACATTTGTAGGTGGATCATCAGTGTTAGAGCTAAAATTAGCATGTTTAAAGTGATTTTCATGCTTCCAGGGGCTCGGGAAGTGAATTAAATACTATTTGGAGGCATTTAATGTTCAAGCAAAAACAGCTGATTTTTGACAAAAGAGATAACACCCCCCCATTACGTCATGCTTCAGAAATGTGGAAAATGGTCCGTTTTCAAATGTTTTATTTTTGAACGTCAGTTCACATTTGTAGGTGGATCATCAGTGTTAGAGCTAACATTAGTATGTTTAAAGTGATTTTCATGCTTCCAGGGGCCCTAAACACAAGATTTATGGAATGGTTAAAAGTGGGCGAAAATGGCCAATTTACTCACTCTGAGTTCTCAAAAAGGGTTTCTTCACCCCGGGAAGTTAATTAAATACCATTTGGAGGCATTTAATGTTCGAGCAAAAACGGCTGATTTTTGACAAAAGAGATAACACCCCCCCATTACGTCATGCTTCAGAAATGTGGAAAATGGTCCCTTTTCAAATGTTTTATTTCTGAACGTCAGTTCACATTTGTAGGTGGATCATCAGTGTTAGAGCTAAAATTAGCATGTTTAAAGTGATTTTCATGCTTCCAGGGGCCCTAAACACAAGATTTATGGAATGGTTAAAAGTGCATGAAAATGGCCAATTTACTCACTCTGAGTTCTCAAAAAGGGTTTCTTCACCCCGGGAAGTTAATTAAATACCATTTGGAGGCATTTAATGTTCGAGCAAAAACGGCTGATTTTCGACAAAAGAAATAACACCCCCCCATTACGTCATGCTTCAGAAATGTGGAAAATGGTCAGTTTTCAAATGTTTTATTTTTGAACGTCAGTTCACATTTGTAGGTGGATCATCAGTGTTAGAGCTAAAATTAGCATGTTTAATGTGATTTTCATGCATCCAGGGGCTCGGGAAGTGAATTAAATACTATTTGGAGGCATTTAATGCTCAATCAAAAACAGCTGATTTTTGACAAAAGAGATAACACCCCCCATTACGTCATGCTTCAGAAATGTGGAAAATGGTCCGTTTTCAAATGTTTTATTTTTGAACGTCAGTTCACATTTGTAGGTGGATCATCAGTGTTAGAGCTAAAATTAGCATGTTTAAAGTGATTTTCATGCTTCCAGGGGCCCTAAACACAAGATTTATGGAATGAATAAAAGTGCGCGAAAATGGCCAATTTACTCACTCTGAGTTCTCAAAAAGGGTTTCTTCACCCCGGGAAGTTAATTAAATACCATTTGGAGGCATTTAATGTTCGAGCAAAAACTGTTGATTTTCGACAAAAGAGATAACACCCCCCCATTACGTCATGCTTCAGAAATGTGGAAAATGGTCCATTTTCAAATGTTTTATTTTTGAACGTCAGTTCACATTTGTAGGTGGATCATCAGTGTTAGAGCTAAAATTAGCATGTTTAAAGTGATTTTCATGCTTCCAGGGGCTCGGGAAGTGAATTAAATACTATTTGGAGGCATTTAATGTTCAAGCAAAAACAGCTGATTTTTGACAAAAGAGATAACACCCCCCCATTACGTCATGCTTCAGAAATGTGGAAAATGGTCCGTTTTCAAATGTTTTATTTTTGAACGTCAGTTCACATTTGTAGGTGGATCATCAGTGTTAGAGCTAAAATTTGCATGTTTAAAGTGATTTTCATGCTTCCAGGGGCCCTAAACACAAGATTTATGGAATGGTTAAAAGTGTGCGAAAATGGCCAATTTACTCACTCTGAGTTCTCAAAAAGGGTTTCTTCACCCCGGGAAGTTAATTAAATACCATTTGGAGGCATTTAATGTTCGAGCAAAAACGGCTGATTTTTGACAAAAGAGATAACACCCCCCCATTACGTCATGCTTCAGAAATGTGGAAAATGGTCCGTTTTCAAATGTTTTATTTTTGAACGTCAGTTCACATTTGTAGGTGGATCATCAGTGTTAGAGCTAAAATTAGCATGTTTAAATTGATTTTCATGCTTCCAGGGGCCCTAAACACAAGATTTATGGAATGGTTAAAAGTGCGCGAAAATGGCCAATTTACTCACTCTTAGTTCTCAAAAAGGGTTTCTTCACCCCGGGAAGTTAATTAAATACCATTTGGAGGCATTTAATGTTCGAGCAAAAACGGCTGATTTTTGACAAAAGAGATAACACCCCCCATTACGCCATGCTTCAGAAATGTGGAAAATGGTCCGTTTTCAAATGTTTTATTTTTGAACGTCAGTTCACATTTGTAGGTGGATCATCAGTGTTAGAGCTAAAATTAGCATGTTTAAAGTGATTTTCATGCTTCCAGGGGCTCGGGAAGTGAATTAAATACTATTTGGAGGCATTTAATGTTCAATCAAAAACAGCTGATTTTTGACAAAAGAGATAACACCCTCCCATTACGTCATGCTTCAGAAATGTGGAAAATGGTCCGTTTTCAAATGTTTTATTTTTGAACGTCAGTTCACATTTGTAGGTGGATCATCAGTGTTAGAGCTAAAATTAGCATGTTTAAAGTGATTTTCATGCTTCCAGGGGCCCTAAACACAAGATTTATGGAATGGTTAAAAGTGCATGAAAATGGCCAATTTACTCACTCTGAGTTCTCAAAAAGGGTTTCTTCACCCCGGAAAGTTAATTAAATACCATTTGGAGGCATTTAATGTTCGAGCAAAAACGGCTGATTTTCGCCAAAAGAGATAACACACCCCCATTACGTCATGCTTCAGAAATGTGGAAAATGGTCCGTTTTCAAATGTTTTATTTTTGAACGTCAGTTCACATTTGTAGGTGGATCATCAGTGTTAGAGCTAAAATTAGCATGTTTAAAGTGATTTTCATGCTTCCAGGGGCTCGGGAAGTGAATTAAATACTATTTGGAGGCATTTAATGTTCAAGCAAAAACAGCTGATTTTTGACAAAAGAGATAACACCCCCCCATTACGTCATGCTTCAGAAATGTGGAAAATGGTCCGTTTTCAAATGTTTTATTTTTGAACGTCAGTTCACATTTGTAGGTGGATCATCAGTGTTAGAGCTAACATTAGTATGTTTAAAGTGATTTTCATGCTTCCAGGGGCCCTAAACACAAGATTTATGGAATGGTTAAAAGTGGGCGAAAATGGCCAATTTACTCACTCTGAGTTCTCAAAAAGGGTTTCTTCACCCCGGGAAGTTAATTAAATACCATTTGGAGGCATTTAATGTTCGAGCAAAAACGGCTGATTTTTGACAAAAGAGATAACACCCCCCCATTACGTCATGCTTCAGAAATGTGGAAAATGGTCCCTTTTCAAATGTTTTATTTCTGAACGTCAGTTCACATTTGTAGGTGGATCATCAGTGTTAGAGCTAAAATTAGCATGTTTAAAGTGATTTTCATGCTTCCAGGGGCCCTAAACACAAGATTTATGGAATGGTTAAAAGTGCATGAAAATGGCCAATTTACTCACTCTGAGTTCTCAAAAAGGGTTTCTTCACCCCGGGAAGTTAATTAAATACCATTTGGAGGCATTTAATGTTCGAGCAAAAACGGCTGATTTTCGACAAAAGAAATAACACCCCCCCATTACGTCATGCTTCAGAAATGTGGAAAATGGTCAGTTTTCAAATGTTTTATTTTTGAACGTCAGTTCACATTTGTAGGTGGATCATCAGTGTTAGAGCTAAAATTAGCATGTTTAATGTGATTTTCATGCATCCAGGGGCTCGGGAAGTGAATTAAATACTATTTGGAGGCATTTAATGCTCAATCAAAAACAGCTGATTTTTGACAAAAGAGATAACACCCCCCATTACGTCATGCTTCAGAAATGTGGAAAATGGTCCGTTTTCAAATGTTTTATTTTTGAACGTCAGTTCACATTTGTAGGTGGATCATCAGTGTTAGAGCTAAAATTAGCATGTTTAAAGTGATTTTCATGCTTCCAGGGGCCCTAAACACAAGATTTATGGAATGAATAAAAGTGCGCGAAAATGGCCAATTTACTCACTCTGAGTTCTCAAAAAGGGTTTCTTCACCCCGGGAAGTTAATTAAATACCATTTGGAGGCATTTAATGTTCGAGCAAAAACTGTTGATTTTCGACAAAAGAGATAACACCCCCCCATTACGTCATGCTTCAGAAATGTGGAAAATGGTCCATTTTCAAATGTTTTATTTTTGAACGTCAGTTCACATTTGTAGGTGGATCATCAGTGTTAGAGCTAAAATTAGCATGTTTAAAGTGATTTTCATGCTTCCAGGGGCTCGGGAAGTGAATTAAATACTATTTGGAGGCATTTAATGTTCAAGCAAAAACAGCTGATTTTTGACAAAAGAGATAACACCCCCCCATTACGTCATGCTTCAGAAATGTGGAAAATGGTCCGTTTTCAAATGTTTTATTTTTGAACGTCAGTTCACATTTGTAGGTGGATCATCAGTGTTAGAGCTAAAATTTGCATGTTTAAAGTGATTTTCATGCTTCCAGGGGCCCTAAACACAAGATTTATGGAATGGTTAAAAGTGTGCGAAAATGGCCAATTTACTCACTCTGAGTTCTCAAAAAGGGTTTCTTCACCCCGGGAAGTTAATTAAATACCATTTGGAGGCATTTAATGTTCGAGCAAAAACGGCTGATTTTTGACAAAAGAGATAACACCCCCCCATTACGTCATGCTTCAGAAATGTGGAAAATGGTCCGTTTTCAAATGTTTTATTTTTGAACGTCAGTTCACATTTGTAGGTGGATCATCAGTGTTAGAGCTAAAATTAGCATGTTTAAATTGATTTTCATGCTTCCAGGGGCCCTAAACACAAGATTTATGGAATGGTTAAAAGTGCGCGAAAATGGCCAATTTACTCACTCTTAGTTCTCAAAAAGGGTTTCTTCACCCCGGGAAGTTAATTAAATACCATTTGGAGGCATTTAATGTTCGAGCAAAAACGGCTGATTTTTGACAAAAGAGATAACACCCCCCATTACGCCATGCTTCAGAAATGTGGAAAATGGTCCGTTTTCAAATGTTTTATTTTTGAACGTCAGTTCACATTTGTAGGTGGATCATCAGTGTTAGAGCTAAAATTAGCATGTTTAAAGTGATTTTCATGCTTCCAGGGGCTCGGGAAGTGAATTAAATACTATTTGGAGGCATTTAATGTTCAATCAAAAACAGCTGATTTTTGACAAAAGAGATAACACCCTCCCATTACGTCATGCTTCAGAAATGTGGAAAATGGTCCGTTTTCAAATGTTTTATTTTTGAACGTCAGTTCACATTTGTAGGTGGATCATCAGTGTTAGAGCTAAAATTAGCATGTTTAAAGTGATTTTCATGCTTCCAGGGGCTCGGAAAGTGAATTAAATACTATTTGGAGGCATTTAATGTTTAAGCAAAAACAGCTGATTTTTGACAAAAGAGATAACACCCCCCCATTACGTCATGCTTCAGAAATGTGGAAAATGGTCCGTTTTCAAATGTTTTATTTTTGAACGTCAGTTCACATTTGTAGGTGGATCATCAGTGTTAGAGCTAACATTAGTATGTTTAAAGTGATTTTCATGCTTCCAGGGGCCCTAAACACAAGATTTATGGAATGGTTAAAAGTGCATGAAAATGGCCAATTTACTCACTCTGAGTTCTCAAAAAGGGTTTCTTCACCCCGGAAAGTTAATTAAATACCATTTGGAGGCATTTAATGTTCGAGCAAAAACGGCTGATTTTTGACAAAAGAGATAACACCCCCCATTACGTCATGCTTCAGAAATGTGGAAAATGGTCCCTTTTCAAATGTTTTATTTCTGAACGTCAGTTCACATTTGTAGGTGGATCATCAGTGTTAGAGCTAAAATTAGCATGTTTAAAGTGATTTTCATGCTTCCAGGGGCCCTAAACACAAGATATATGGAATGGTTAAAAGTGCATGAAAATGGCCAATTTACTCACTCTGAGTTCTCAAAAAGGGTTTCTTCACCCCGGGAAGTTAATTAAATACCATTTGGAGGCATTTAATGTTCGAGCAAAAACGGCTGATTTTCGACAAAAGAAATAACACCCCCCATTACGTCATGCTTCAGAAATGTGGAAAATGGTCAGTTTTCAAATGTTTTATTTTTGAACGTCAGTTCACATTTGTAGGTGGATCATCAGTGTTAGAGCTAAAATTAGCATGTTTAATGTGATTTTCATGCATCCAGAGGCTCGGGAAGTGAATTAAATACTATTTGGAGGCATTTAATGCTCAATCAAAAACAGCTGATTTTTGACAAAAGAGATAACACCCCCCCCCATTACGTCATGCTTCAGAAATGTGGAAAATGGTCCCTTTCAAATGTTTTATTTCTGAACGTCAGTTCACATTTGTAGGTGGATCATCAGTGTTAGAGCTAAAATTAGCATGTTTAAAGTGATTTTCATGCTTCCAGGGGCCCTAAACACAAGATTTATGGAATGGTTAAAAGTCCATGAAAATGGCCAATTTACTCACTCTGAGTTCTCAAAAAGGGTTTCTTCACCCCGGGAAGTTAATTAAATACCTTTTGGAGGCATTTAATGTTCGAGCAAAAACGGCTGATTTTCGACCAAAGAGATAACACCCCCCCATTACGTCATGCTTCAGAAATGTGGAAAATGGTCCGTTTTCAAATGTTTTATTTTTGAACGTCAGTTCACATTTGCAGGTGGATCATCAGTGTTAGAGCTAAAATTAGCATGTTTAAAGTGATTTTCATGCTTCCAGGGGCCCTAAACACAAGATTTATGGAATGGTTAAAAGTGCATGAAAATGGCCAATTTACTCGCTCTGAATTCTCAAAAAGGGTTTCTTCACCCCGGGAAGTTAATTAAATACCATTTGGAGGCATTTAATGTTCGAGTAAAAACGGCTGATTTTCGACAAAAGAGATAAACACCCCCCCATTACGTCATGCTTCAGAATGTGGAAAATGGTCCGTTTTCAAATGTTTTATTTTTGAACGTCAGTTCACATTTGTAGGTGGATCATCAGTGTTAGAGCTAAAATTAGCATGTTTAAAGTGATTTTCATGCTTCCAGGGGCTCGGAAAGTGAATTAAATACTATTTGGAGGCATTTAATGTTTAAGCAAAAACAGCTGATTTTTGACAAAAGAGATAACACCCCCCCATTACGTCATGCTTCAGAAATGTGGAAAATGGTCCGTTTTCAAATGTTTTATTTTTGAACGTCAGTTCACATTTGTAGGTGGATCATCAGTGTTAGAGCTAAAATTAGCATGTTTAAAGTGATTTTCATGCTTCCAGGGGCCCTAAACACAAGATTTATGGAATGGTTAAAAGTGCATGAAAATGGCCAATTTACTCGCTCTGAGTTCTCAAAAAGGGTTTCTTCACCCCGGGAAGTTAATTAAATACCATTTGGAGGCATTTAATGTTCGAGTAAAAACGGCTGATTTTCGACAAAAGAGATAACACCCCCCCATTACGTCATGCTTCAGAAATGTGGAAAATGGTCCGTTTTCAAATGTTTTATTTTTGAACGTCAGTTCACATTTGTAGGTGGATCATCAGTGTTAGAGCTAAAATTAGCATGTTTAAAGTGATTTTCATGCTTCCAGGGGCTCGGAAAGTGAATTAAATACTATTTGGAGGCATTTAATGTTTAAGCAAAAACAGCTGATTTTTGACAAAAGAGATAACACCCCCCCATTACGTCATGCTTCAGAAATGTGGAAAATGGTCCGTTTTCAAATGTTTTATTTTTGAACGTCAGTTCACATTTGTAGGTGGATCATCAGTGTTAGAGCTAAAATTAGCATGTTTAAAGTGATTTTCATGCTTCCAGGGGCCCTAAACACAAGATTTATGGAATGGTTAAAAGTGCATGAAAATGGCCAATTTACTCACTCTGAGTTCTCAAAAAGGGTTTCTTCACCCCGGAAAGTTAATTAAATACCATTTGGAGGCATTTAATGTTCGAGCAAAAACGGCTGATTTTCGCCAAAAGAGATAACACACCCCCATTACGTCATGCTTCAGAAATGTGGAAAATGGTCCGTTTTCAAATGTTTTATTTTTGAACGTCAGTTCACATTTGTAGGTGGATCATCAGTGTTAGAGCTAAAATTAGCATGTTTAAAGTGATTTTCATGCTTCCAGGGGCTCGGGAAGTGAATTAAATACTATTTGGAGGCATTTAATGTTCAAGCAAAAACAGCTGATTTTTGACAAAAGAGATAACACCCCCCCATTACGTCATGCTTCAGAAATGTGGAAAATGGTCCGTTTTCAAATGTTTTATTTTTGAACGTCAGTTCACATTTGTAGGTGGATCATCAGTGTTAGAGCTAACATTAGTATGTTTAAAGTGATTTTCATGCTTCCAGGGGCCCTAAACACAAGATTTATGGAATGGTTAAAAGTGGGCGAAAATGGCCAATTTACTCACTCTGAGTTCTCAAAAAGGGTTTCTTCACCCCGGGAAGTTAATTAAATACCATTTGGAGGCATTTAATGTTCGAGCAAAAACGGCTGATTTTTGACAAAAGAGATAACACCCCCCCATTACGTCATGCTTCAGAAATGTGGAAAATGGTCCCTTTTCAAATGTTTTATTTCTGAACGTCAGTTCACATTTGTAGGTGGATCATCAGTGTTAGAGCTAAAATTAGCATGTTTAAAGTGATTTTCATGCTTCCAGGGGCCCTAAACACAAGATTTATGGAATGGTTAAAAGTGCATGAAAATGGCCAATTTACTCACTCTGAGTTCTCAAAAAGGGTTTCTTCACCCCGGGAAGTTAATTAAATACCATTTGGAGGCATTTAATGTTCGAGCAAAAACGGCTGATTTTCGACAAAAGAAATAACACCCCCCCATTACGTCATGCTTCAGAAATGTGGAAAATGGTCAGTTTTCAAATGTTTTATTTTTGAACGTCAGTTCACATTTGTAGGTGGATCATCAGTGTTAGAGCTAAAATTAGCATGTTTAATGTGATTTTCATGCATCCAGGGGCTCGGGAAGTGAATTAAATACTATTTGGAGGCATTTAATGCTCAATCAAAAACAGCTGATTTTTGACAAAAGAGATAACACCCCCCATTACGTCATGCTTCAGAAATGTGGAAAATGGTCCGTTTTCAAATGTTTTATTTTTGAACGTCAGTTCACATTTGTAGGTGGATCATCAGTGTTAGAGCTAAAATTAGCATGTTTAAAGTGATTTTCATGCTTCCAGGGGCCCTAAACACAAGATTTATGGAATGAATAAAAGTGCGCGAAAATGGCCAATTTACTCACTCTGAGTTCTCAAAAAGGGTTTCTTCACCCCGGGAAGTTAATTAAATACCATTTGGAGGCATTTAATGTTCGAGCAAAAACTGTTGATTTTCGACAAAAGAGATAACACCCCCCCATTACGTCATGCTTCAGAAATGTGGAAAATGGTCCATTTTCAAATGTTTTATTTTTGAACGTCAGTTCACATTTGTAGGTGGATCATCAGTGTTAGAGCTAAAATTAGCATGTTTAAAGTGATTTTCATGCTTCCAGGGGCCCGGGAAGTGAATTAAATACTATTTGGAGGCATTTAATGTTCAAGCAAAAACAGCTGATTTTTGACAAAAGAGATAACACCCCCCCCATTACGTCATGCTTCAGAAATGTGGAAAATGGTCCGTTTTCAAATGTTTTATTTTTGAACGTCAGTTCACATTTGTAGGTGGATCATCAGTGTTAGAGCTAAAATTAGCATGTTTAAAGTGATTTTCATGCTTCCAGGGGCCCTAAACACAAGATTTATGGAATGGTTAAAAGTGTGCGAAAATGGCCAATTTACTCACTCTGAGTTCTCAAAAAGGGTTTCTTCACCCCGGGAAGTTAATTAAATACCATTTGGAGGCATTTAATGTTCGAGCAAAAACGGCTGATTTTTGACAAAAGAGATAACACCCCCCCATTACGTCATGCTTCAGAAATGTGGAAAATGGTCCGTTTTCAAATGTTTTATTTTTGAACGTCAGTTCACATTTGTAGGTGGATCATCAGTGTTAGAGCTAAAATTAGCATGTTTAAAGTGATTTTCATGCTTCCAGGGGCCCTAAACACAAGATTTATGGAATGGTTAAAAGTGCATGAAAATGGCCAATTTACTCACTCTGAGTTCTCAAAAAGGGTTTCTTCACCCCGGGAAGTTAATTAAATACCATTTGGAGGCATTTAATGTTCGAGCAAAAACGGCTGATTTTCGACAAAAGAGATAACACCCCCCCATTACGTCATGCTTCAGAAATGTGGAAAATGGTCCGTTTTCAAATGTTTTATTTTTGAACGTCAGTTCACATTTGTAGGTGGATCATCAGTGTTAGAGCTAAAATTAGCATGTTTAAAGTGATTTTCATGCTTCCAGGGGCCCTAAACACAAGATTTATGGAATGGTTAAAAGTGCATGAAAATGGCCAATTTACTCACTCTGAGTTCTCAAAAAGGGTTTCTTCACCCCGGGAAGTTAATTAAATACCATTTGGAGGCATTTAATGTTCGAGCAAAAACGGCTGATTTTCGACAAAAGAGATAACACCCCCCCATTACGTCATGCTTCAGAAATGTGGAAAATGGTCCGTTTTCAAATGTTTTATTTTTGAACGTCAGTTCATATTTGTAGGTGGATCATCAGTGTTAGAGCTAAAATTAGCTTGTTTAAAGTGATTTTCATGCTTCCAGGGGCTCGGGAAGTGAATTAAATACTATTTGGAGGCATTTAATGCTCAATCAAAAACAGCTGATTTTTGACAAAAGAGATAACACCCCCCCATTACGTCATGCTTCAGAAATGTGGAAAATGGTCCGTTTTCAAATGTTTTATTTTTGAACATCAGTTCACATTTGTAGGTGGATCATCAGTGTTAGAGCTAAAATTAGCATGTTTAAAGTGATTTTCATGCTTCCAGGGTCCCTAAACACAAGATTTATGGAATGGTTAAAAGTGCATGAAAATGGCCAATTTACTCACTCTGAGTTCTCAAAAAGTGTTTCTTCACCCCGGGAAGTTAATTAAATACCATTTGGAGGCATTTAATGTTCGAGCAAAAACGGCTGATTTTCGACAAAAGAGATAACACCCCCCCATTACGTCATGCTTCAGGAATGTGGAAAATGGTCCATTTTCAAATGTTTTATTTTTGAACGTCAGTTCACATTTGTAGGTGGATCATCAGTGTTAGAGCTAAAATTAGCATGTTTAAAGTGATTTTCATGCTTCCAGGGGCTCGGGAAGTGAATTAAATACTATTTGGAGGCATTTAATGTTCAAGCAAAAACAGCTGATTTTTGACAAAAGAGATAACACCCCCCCATTACGTCATGCTTCAGAAATGTGGAAAATGGTCCGTTTTCAAATGTTTTATTTTTGAACGTCAGTTCACATTTGTAGGTGGATCATCAGTGTTAGAGCTAAAATTAGCATGTTTAAAGTGATTTTCATGCTTCCAGGGGCCCTAAACACAAGATTTATGGAATGGTTAAAAGTGCGCGAAAATGGCCAATTTACTCACTCTGAGTTCTCAAAAAGGGTTTCTTCACCCCGGGAAGTTAATTAAATACCATTTGGAGGCATTTAATGTTCGAGCAAAAACGGCTGATTTTCGACAAAAGAGATAACACCCCCCCATTACGTCATGCTTCAGAAATGTGGAAAATGGTCAGTTTTCAAATGTTTTATTTTTGAACGTCAGTTCACATTTGTAGGTGGATCATCAGTGTTAGAGCTAAAATTAGCATGTTTAAAGTGATTTTCATGCTTCCAGGGGCTCGGGAAGTGAATTAAATACTATTTGGAGGCATTTAATGCTCAATCAAAAACAGCTGATTTTTGACAAAAGAGATAACACCCCCCCATTACGTCATGCTTCAGAAATGTGGAAAATGGTCCGTTTTCAAATGTTTTATTTTTGAACGTCAGTTCACATTTGTAGGTGGATCATCAGTGTTAGAGCTAAAATTAGCATGTTTAAAGTGATTTTCATGCTTCCAGGGTCCCTAAACACAAGATTTATGGAATGGTTAAAAGTGCATGAAAATGGCCAATTTACTCACTCTGAGTTCTCAAAAAGGGTTTCTTCACCCCGGGAAGTTAATCAAATACCATTTGGAGGCATTTAATGTTCGAGCAAAAACGGCTGATTTTCGACAAAAGAGATAACACCCCCCCATTACGTCATGCTTCAGAAATGTGGAAAATGGTCCGTTTTCAAATGTTATATTTTTGAACGTCAGTTCACATTTGTTGGTGGATCATCAGTGTTAGAGCTAAAATTAGCATGTTTAAAGTGATGTTCATGCTTCCAGGGGCTCGGGAAGTGAATTAAATACTATTTGGAGGCATTTAATGTTCAATCAAAAACAGCTCATTTTTGACAAAAGAGATAACACCCCCCCATTACGTCATGCTTCAGAAATGTGGAAAATGGTCCGTTATCAAATGTTTTATTTTTGAACGTCAGTTCACATTTGTAGGTGGATCATCAGTGTTAGAGCTAAAATTAGCATGTTTAAAGTGATTTTCATGCTTCCAGGGGCTCGGGAAGTGAATTAAATACTATTTGGAGGCATTTAATGCTCAATCAAAAACAGCTGATTTTTGACAAAAGAGATAACACCCCCCCATTACGTCATGCTTCAGAAATGTGGAAAATGGTCCGTTTTCAAATGTTTTATTTTTGAACGTCAGTTCACATTTGTAGGTGGATCATCAGTGTTAGAGCTATAATTAGCATGTTTAAAGTGATTTTCATGCTTCCAGGGTCCCTAAACACAAGATTTATGGAATGATTAAAAGTGCATGAAAATGGCCAATTTACTCACTCTGAGTTCTCAAAAAGGGTTTCTTCACCCCGGGAAGTTAATCAAATACCATTTGGAGGCATTTAATGTTCGAGCAAAAACGGCTGATTTTCGACAAAAGAGATAACACCCCCCCATTACGTCATGCTTCAGAAATGTGGAAAATGGTCCGTTTTCAAATGTTATATTTTTGAACGTCAGTTCACATTTGTAGGTGGATCATCAGTGTTAGAGCTAAAATTAGCATGTTTAAAGTGATGTTCATGCTTCCAGGGGCTCGGGAAGTGAATTAAATACTATTTGGAGGCATTTAATGTTCAATCAAAAACAGCTGATTTTTGACAAAAGAGATAACACCCCCCCATTACGTCATGCTTCAGAAATGTGGAAAATGGTCCGTTATCAAATGTTTTATTTTTGAACGTCAGTTCACATTTGTAGGTGGATCATCAGTGTTAGAGCTAAAATTAGCATGTTTAAAGTGATTTTCATGCTTCCAGGGGCCCTAAACACAAGATTTATGGAATGGTTAAAAGTGCATGAAAATGGCCAATGTACTCACTCTGAGTTCTCAAAAAGGGTTTCTTCACCCCGGGAAGTTAATTAAATACCATTTGGAGGCATTTAATGTTCGAGCAAAAACGGCTGATTTTCGACAAAAGAGATAACACCCCCCCATTACGTCATGCTTCAGGAATGTGGAAAATGGTCCGTTTTCAAATGTTTTATTTTTGAACGTCAGTTCACATTTGTAGGTGGATCATCAGTGTTAGAGCTAAAATTAGCATGTTTAAAGTGATTTTCATGCTTCCAGGGGCTCGGGAAGTGAATTAAATACTATTTGGAGGCATTTAATGTTCACTCAAAAACAGCTGATTTTTGACAAAAGAGATAACACCCCCCATTACGTCATGCTTCAGAAATGTGGAAAATGGTCCGTTTTCAAATGTTTTATTTTTGAACGTCAGTTCACATTTGTAGGTGGATCATCAGTGTTAGAGCTAAAATTAGCATGTTTAAAGTGATTTTCATGCTTCCAGGGGCCCTAAACACAAGATTTATGGAATGAATAAAAGTGCGCAAAAATGGCCAATTTACTCACTCTGAGTTCTCAAAAAGGGTTTCTTCACCCCGGGAAGTTAATTAAATACCATTTGGAGGCATTTAATGTTCGAGCAAAAACGGCTGATTTTCGACAAAAGAGATAACACCCCCCCATTACGTCATGCTTCAGAAATGTGGAAAATGGTCCATTTTCAAATGTTTTATTTTTGAACGTCAGTTCACATTTGTAGGTGGATCATCAGTGTTAGAGCTAAAATTAGCATGTTTAAAGTGATTTTCATGCTTCCAGGGGCTCGGGAAGTGAATTTAATACTATTTGGAGGCATTTAATGTTCAATCAAAAACAGCTGATTTTTGACAAAAGAGATAACACCGCCCCATTACGTCATGCTTCAGAAATGTGGAAAATGGTCCGTTTTCAAATGTTTTATTTTTGAACGTCAGTTCACATTTGTAGGTGGATCATCAGTGTTAGAGCTAAAATTAGCATGTTTAAAGTGATTTTCATGCTTCCAGGGGCCCTAAACACAAGATTTATGGAATGGTTAAAAGTGCGCGAAAATGGCCAATTTACACACTCTTAGTTCTCAAAAAGGGTTTCTTCACCCCGGGAAGTTAATTAAATACCATTTGGAGGCATTTAATGTTCGAGCAAAAACGGCTGATTTTTGACAAAAGAGATAACACCCCCCCATTACGTCATGCTTCAGAAATGTGGAAAATGGTCCGTTTTCAAATGTTATATTTTTGAACGTCAGTTCACATTTGTAGGTGGATCATCAGTGTTAGAGCTAAAATTAGCATGTTTAAAGTGATGTTCATGCTTCCAGGGGCTCGGGAAGTGAATTAAATACTATTTGGAGGCATTTAATGCTCAATCAAAAACAGCTGATTTTTGACAAAAGAGATAACACCCCCCCATTACGTCATGCTTCAGAAATGTGGAAAATGGTCCGTTTTCAAATGTTTTATTTTTGAACGTCAGTTCACATTTGTAGGTGGATCATCAGTGTTAGAGCTAAAATTAGCATGTTTAAAGTGATTTTCATGCTTCCAGGGGCCCTAAACACAAGATTTATGGAATGGTTAAAAGTGCGCGAAAATGGCCAATTTACACACTCTTAGTTCTCAAAAAGGGTTTCTTTACCCCGGGAAGTTAATTAAATACCATTTGGAGGCATTTAATGTTCGAGCAAAAACGGCTGATTTTTGACAAAAGAGATAACACCCCCCATTACGCCATGCTTCAGAAATGTGGAAAATGGTCCGTTTTCAAATGTTTTATTTTTGAACGTCAGTTCACATTTGTAGGTGGATCATCAGTGTTAGAGCTAAAATTAGCATGTTTAAAGTGATTTTCATGCTTCCAGGGGCTCGGGAAGTGAATTAAATACTATTTGGAGGCATTTAATGCTCAATCAAAAACAGCTGATTTTTGACAAAAGAGATAACACCCCCCCATTACGTCATGCTTCAGAAATGTGGAAAATGGTCCGTTTTCAAATGTTTTATTTTTGAACGTCAGTTCACATTTGTAGGTGGATCATCAGTGTTAGAGCTAAAATTAGCATGTTTAAAGTGATTTTCATGCTTCCAGGGGCTCGGGAAGTGAATTAAATACTATTTGGAGGCATTTAATGCTCAATCAAAAACAGCTGATTTTTGACAAAAGAGATAACACCCCCCCATTACGTCATGCTTCAGAAATGTGGAAAATGGTCCGTTTTCAAATGTTTTATTTTTGAACGTCAGTTCACATTTGTAGGTGGATCATCAGTGTTAGAGCTAAAATTAGCATGTTTAAAGTGATTTTCATGCTTCCAGGGTCCCTAAACACAAGATTTATGGAATGGTTAAAAGTGCATGAAAATGGCCAATTTACTCACTCTGAGTTCTCAAAAAGGGTTTCTTCACCCCGGGAAGTTAATCAAATACCATTTGGAGGCATTTAATGTTCGAGCAAAAACGGCTGATTTTCGACAAAAGAGATAACACCCCCCCATTACGTCATGCTTCAGAAATGTGGAAAATGGTCCGTTTTCAAATGTTATATTTTTGAACGTCAGTTCACATTTGTAGGTGGATCATCAGTGTTAGAGCTAAAATTAGCATGTTTAAAGTGATGTTCATGCTTCCAGGGGCTCGGGAAGTGAATTAAATACTATTTGGAGGCATTTAATGTTCAATCAAAAACAGCTGATTTTTGACAAAAGAGATAACACCCCCCCATTACGTCATGCTTCAGAAATGTGGAAAATGGTCCGTTATCAAATGTTTTATTTTTGAACGTCAGTTCACATTTGTAGGTGGATCATCAGTGTTAGAGCTAAAATTAGCATGTTTAAAGTGATTTTCATGCTTCCAGGGGCCCTAAACACAAGATTTATGGAATGGTTAAAAGTGCATGAAAATGGCCAATGTACTCACTCTGAGTTCTCAAAAAGGGTTTCTTCACCCCGGGAAGTTAATTAAATACCATTTGGAGGCATTTAATGTTCGAGCAAAAACGGCTGATTTTCGACAAAAGAGATAACACCCCCCCATTACGTCATGCTTCAGGAATGTGGAAAATGGTCCGTTTTCAAATGTTTTATTTTTGAACGTCAGTTCACATTTGTAGGTGGATCATCAGTGTTAGAGCTAAAATTAGCATGTTTAAAGTGATTTTCATGCTTCCAGGGGCTCGGGAAGTGAATTAAATACTATTTGGAGGCATTTAATGCTCAATCAAAAACAGCTGATTTTTGACAAAAGAGATAACACCCCCCCATTACGTCATGCTTCAGAAATGTGGAAAATGGTCCGTTTTCAAATGTTTTATTTTTGAACGTCAGTTCACATTTGTAGGTGGATCATCAGTGTTAGAGCTATAATTAGCATGTTTAAAGTGATTTTCATGCTTCCAGGGTCCCTAAACACAAGATTTATGGAATGATTAAAAGTGCATGAAAATGGCCAATTTACTCACTCTGAGTTCTCAAAAAGGGTTTCTTCACCCCGGGAAGTTAATCAAATACCATTTGGAGGCATTTAATGTTCGAGCAAAAACGGCTGATTTTCGACAAAAGAGATAACACCCCCCCATTACGTCATGCTTCAGAAATGTGGAAAATGGTCCGTTTTCAAATGTTATATTTTTGAACGTCAGTTCACATTTGTAGGTGGATCATCAGTGTTAGAGCTAAAATTAGCATGTTTAAAGTGATGTTCATGCTTCCAGGGGCTCGGGAAGTGAATTAAATACTATTTGGAGGCATTTAATGTTCAATCAAAAACAGCTGATTTTTGACAAAAGAGATAACACCCCCCCATTACGTCATGCTTCAGAAATGTGGAAAATGGTCCGTTATCAAATGTTTTATTTTTGAACGTCAGTTCACATTTGTAGGTGGATCATCAGTGTTAGAGCTAAAATTAGCATGTTTAAAGTGATTTTCATGCTTCCAGGGGCCCTAAACACAAGATTTATGGAATGGTTAAAAGTGCATGAAAATGGCCAATGTACTCACTCTGAGTTCTCAAAAAGGGTTTCTTCACCCCGGGAAGTTAATTAAATACCATTTGGAGGCATTTAATGTTCGAGCAAAAACGGCTGATTTTCGACAAAAGAGATAACACCCCCCCATTACGTCATGCTTCAGGAATGTGGAAAATGGTCCGTTTTCAAATGTTTTATTTTTGAACGTCAGTTCACATTTGTAGGTGGATCATCAGTGTTAGAGCTAAAATTAGCATGTTTAAAGTGATTTTCATGCTTCCAGGGGCTCGGGAAGTGAATTAAATACTATTTGGAGGCATTTAATGTTCACTCAAAAACAGCTGATTTTTGACAAAAGAGATAACACCCCCCATTACGTCATGCTTCAGAAATGTGGAAAATGGTCCGTTTTCAAATGTTTTATTTTTGAACGTCAGTTCACATTTGTAGGTGGATCATCAGTGTTAGAGCTAAAATTAGCATGTTTAAAGTGATTTTCATGCTTCCAGGGGCCCTAAACACAAGATTTATGGAATGAATAAAAGTGCGCAAAAATGGCCAATTTACTCACTCTGAGTTCTCAAAAAGGGTTTCTTCACCCCGGGAAGTTAATTAAATACCATTTGGAGGCATTTAATGTTCGAGCAAAAACGGCTGATTTTCGACAAAAGAGATAACACCCCCCCATTACGTCATGCTTCAGAAATGTGGAAAATGGTCCATTTTCAAATGTTTTATTTTTGAACGTCAGTTCACATTTGTAGGTGGATCATCAGTGTTAGAGCTAAAATTAGCATGTTTAAAGTGATTTTCATGCTTCCAGGGGCTCGGGAAGTGAATTTAATACTATTTGGAGGCATTTAATGTTCAATCAAAAACAGCTGATTTTTGACAAAAGAGATAACACCGCCCCATTACGTCATGCTTCAGAAATGTGGAAAATGGTCCGTTTTCAAATGTTTTATTTTTGAACGTCAGTTCACATTTGTAGGTGGATCATCAGTGTTAGAGCTAAAATTAGCATGTTTAAAGTGATTTTCATGCTTCCAGGGGCCCTAAACACAAGATTTATGGAATGGTTAAAAGTGCGCGAAAATGGCCAATTTACACACTCTTAGTTCTCAAAAAGGGTTTCTTCACCCCGGGAAGTTAATTAAATACCATTTGGAGGCATTTAATGTTCGAGCAAAAACGGCTGATTTTTGACAAAAGAGATAACACCCCCCCATTACGTCATGCTTCAGAAATGTGGAAAATGGTCCGTTTTCAAATGTTATATTTTTGAACGTCAGTTCACATTTGTAGGTGGATCATCAGTGTTAGAGCTAAAATTAGCATGTTTAAAGTGATGTTCATGCTTCCAGGGGCTCGGGAAGTGAATTAAATACTATTTGGAGGCATTTAATGCTCAATCAAAAACAGCTGATTTTTGACAAAAGAGATAACACCCCCCCATTACGTCATGCTTCAGAAATGTGGAAAATGGTCCGTTTTCAAATGTTTTATTTTTGAACGTCAGTTCACATTTGTAGGTGGATCATCAGTGTTAGAGCTAAAATTAGCATGTTTAAAGTGATTTTCATGCTTCCAGGGGCCCTAAACACAAGATTTATGGAATGGTTAAAAGTGCGCGAAAATGGCCAATTTACACACTCTTAGTTCTCAAAAAGGGTTTCTTTACCCCGGGAAGTTAATTAAATACCATTTGGAGGCATTTAATGTTCGAGCAAAAACGGCTGATTTTTGACAAAAGAGATAACACCCCCCATTACGCCATGCTTCAGAAATGTGGAAAATGGTCCGTTTTCAAATGTTTTATTTTTGAACGTCAGTTCACATTTGTAGGTGGATCATCAGTGTTAGAGCTAAAATTAGCATGTTTAAAGTGATTTTCATGCTTCCAGGGGCTCGGGAAGTGAATTAAATACTATTTGGAGGCATTTAATGCTCAATCAAAAACAGCTGATTTTTGACAAAAGAGATAACACCCCCCCATTACGTCATGCTTCAGAAATGTGGAAAATGGTCCGTTTTCAAATGTTTTATTTTTGAACGTCAGTTCACATTTGTAGGTGGATCATCAGTGTTAGAGCTAAAATTAGCATGTTTAAAGTGATTTTCATGCTTCCAGGGGCTCGGGAAGTGAATTAAATACTATTTGGAGGCATTTAATGCTCAATCAAAAACAGCTGATTTTTGACAAAAGAGATAACACCCCCCCATTACGTCATGCTTCAGAAATGTGGAAAATGGTCCGTTTTCAAATGTTTTATTTTTGAACGTCAGTTCACATTTGTAGGTGGATCATCAGTGTTAGAGCTAAAATTAGCATGTTTAAAGTGATTTTCATGCTTCCAGGGTCCCTAAACACAAGATTTATGGAATGGTTAAAAGTGCATGAAAATGGCCAATTTACTCACTCTGAGTTCTCAAAAAGGGTTTCTTCACCCCGGGAAGTTAATCAAATACCATTTGGAGGCATTTAATGTTCGAGCAAAAACGGCTGATTTTCGACAAAAGAGATAACACCCCCCCATTACGTCATGCTTCAGAAATGTGGAAAATGGTCCGTTTTCAAATGTTATATTTTTGAACGTCAGTTCACATTTGTAGGTGGATCATCAGTGTTAGAGCTAAAATTAGCATGTTTAAAGTGATGTTCATGCTTCCAGGGGCTCGGGAAGTGAATTAAATACTATTTGGAGGCATTTAATGTTCAATCAAAAACAGCTGATTTTTGACAAAAGAGATAACACCCCCCCATTACGTCATGCTTCAGAAATGTGGAAAATGGTCCGTTATCAAATGTTTTATTTTTGAACGTCAGTTCACATTTGTAGGTGGATCATCAGTGTTAGAGCTAAAATTAGCATGTTTAAAGTGATTTTCATGCTTCCAGGGGCCCTAAACACAAGATTTATGGAATGGTTAAAAGTGCATGAAAATGGCCAATGTACTCACTCTGAGTTCTCAAAAAGGGTTTCTTCACCCCGGGAAGTTAATTAAATACCATTTGGAGGCATTTAATGTTCGAGCAAAAACGGCTGATTTTCGACAAAAGAGATAACACCCCCCCATTACGTCATGCTTCAGGAATGTGGAAAATGGTCCGTTTTCAAATGTTTTATTTTTGAACGTCAGTTCACATTTGTAGGTGGATCATCAGTGTTAGAGCTAAAATTAGCATGTTTAAAGTGATTTTCATGCTTCCAGGGGCTCGGGAAGTGAATTAAATACTATTTGGAGGCATTTAATGTTCACTCAAAAACAGCTGATTTTTGACAAAAGAGATAACACCCCCCATTACGTCATGCTTCAGAAATGTGGAAAATGGTCCGTTTTCAAATGTTTTATTTTTGAACGTCAGTTCACATTTGTAGGTGGATCATCAGTGTTAGAGCTAAAATTAGCATGTTTAAAGTGATTTTCATGCTTCCAGGGGCCCTAAACACAAGATTTATGGAATGAATAAAAGTGCGCAAAAATGGCCAATTTACTCACTCTGAGTTCTCAAAAAGGGTTTCTTCACCCCGGGAAGTTAATTAAATACCATTTGGGGGCATTTAATGTTCGAGCAAAAACGGCTGATTTTCGACAAAAGAGATAACACCCCCCATTACGTCATGCTTCAGAAATGTGGAAAATGGTCCATTTTCAAATGTTTTATTTTTGAACGTCAGTTCACATTTGTAGGTGGATCATCAGTGTTAGAGCTAAAATTAGCATGTTTAAAGTGATTTTCATGCTTCCAGGGGCTCGGGAAGTGAATTTAATACTATTTGGAGGCATTTATTGTTCAATCAAAAACAGCTGATTTTTGACAAAAGAGATAACACCGCCCCATTACGTCATGCTTCAGAAATGTGGAAAATGGTCCGTTTTCAAATGTTTTATTTTTGAACGTCAGTTCACATTTGTAGGTGGATCATCAGTGTTAGAGCTAAAATTAGCATGTTTAAAGTGATTTTCATGCTTCCAGGGGCCCTAAACACAAGATTTATGGAATGGTTAAAAGTGCGCGAAAATGGCCAATTTACACACTCTTAGTTCTCAAAAAGGGTTTCTTCACCCCGGGAAGTTAATTAAATACCATTTGGAGGCATTTAATGTTCGAGCAAAAACGGCTGATTTTTGACAAAAGAGATAACACCCCCCATTACGCCATGCTTCAGAAATGTGGAAAATGGTCCGTTTTCAAATGTTTTATTTTTGAACGTCAGTTCACATTTGTAGGTGGATCATCAGTGTTAGAGCTAAAATTAGCATGTTTAAAGTGATTTTCATGCTTCCAGGGGCTCGGGAAGTGAATTAAATACTATTTGGAGGCATTTAATGCTCAATCAAAAACAGCTGATTTTTGACAAAAGAGATAACACCCCCCCATTACGTCATGCTTCAGAAATGTGGAAAATGGTCCGTTTTCAAATGTTTTATTTTTGAACGTCAGTTCACATTTGTAGGTGGATCATCAGTGTTAGAGCTAAAATTTGCATGTTTAAAGTGATTTTCATGCTTCCAGGGTCCCTAAACACAAGATTTATGGAATGGTTAAAAGTGCATGAAAATGGCCAATTTACTCACTCTGAGTTCTCAAAAAGGGTTTCTTCACCCCGGGAAGTTAATCAAATACCATTTGGAGGCATTTAATGTTCGAGCAAAAACGGCTGATTTTCGACAAAAGAGATAACACCCCCCCATTACGTCATGCTTCAGAAATGTGGAAAATGGTCCGTTTTCAAATGTTATATTTTTGAACGTCAGTTCACATTTGTAGGTGGATCATCAGTGTTAGAGCTAAAATTAGCATGTTTAAAGTGATGTTCATGCTTCCAGGGGCTCGGGAAGTGAATTAAATACTATTTGGAGGCATTTAATGTTCAATCAAAAACAGCTTATTTTTGACAAAAGAGATAACACCCCCCCATTACGTCATGCTTCAGAAATGTGGAAAATGGTCCGTTATCAAATGTTTTATTTTTGAACGTCAGTTCACATTTGTAGGTGGATCATCAGTGTTAGAGCTAAAATTAGCATGTTTAAAGTGATTTTCATGCTTCCAGGGGCCCTAAACACAAGATTTATGGAATGGTTAAAAGTGCATGAAAATGGCCAATGTACTCACTCTGAGTTCTCAAAAAGGGTTTCTTCACCCCGGGAAGTTAATTAAATACCATTTGGAGGCATTTAATGTTCGAGCAAAAACGGCTGATTTTCGACAAAAGAGATAACACCCCCCCATTACGTCATGCTTCAGGAATGTGGAAAATGGTCCGTTTTCAGATGTTTTATTTTTAAACGTCAGTTCACATTTGTAGGTGGATCATCAGTGTTAGAGCTAAAATTAGCATGTTTAAAGTGATTTTCATGCTTCCAGGGGCTCGGGAAGTGAATTAAATACTATTTGGAGGCATTTAATGCTCAATCAAAAACAGCTGATTTTTGACAAAAGAGATAACACCCCCCCATTACGTCATGCTTCAGAAATGTGGAAAATGGTCCGTTTTCAAATGTTTTATTTTTGAACGTCAGTTCACATTTGTAGGTGGATCATCAGTGTTAGAGCTAAAATTAGCATGTTTAAAGTGATTTTCATGCTTCCAGGGGCCCTAAACACAAGATTTATGGAATGGTTAAAAGTCCATGAAAATGGCCAATTTACTCACTCTGAGTTCTCAAAAAGGGTTTCTTCACCCCGGGAAGTTAATTAAATACCTTTTGGAGGCATTTAATGTTCGAGCAAAAACGGCTGATTTTCGACAAAAGAGATAACACCCCCCCATTACGTCATGCTTCAGAAATGTGGAAAATGGTCCGTTTTCAAATGTTTTATTTTTGAACGTCAGTTCACATTTGCAGGTGGATCATCAGTGTTAGAGCTAAAATTAGCATGTTTAAAGTGATTTTCATGCTTCCAGGGGCCCTAAACACAAGATTTATGGAATGGTTAAAAGTGCATGAAAATGGCCAATTTACTCGCTCTGAGTTCTCAAAAAGGGTTTCTTCACCCCGGGAAGTTAATTAAATACCATTTGGAGGCATTTAATGTTCGAGTAAAAACGGCTGATTTTCGACAAAAGAGATAACACCCCCCCATTACGTCATGCTTCAGAAATGTGGAAAATGGTCCGTTTTCAAATGTTTTATTTTTGAACGTCAGTTCACATTTGTAGGTGGATCATCAGTGTTAGAGCTAAAATTAGCATGTTTAAAGTGATTTTCATGCTTCCAGGGGCTCGGAAAGTGAATTAAATACTATTTGGAGGCATTTAATGTTTAAGCAAAAACAGCTGATTTTTGACAAAAGAGATAACACCCCCCCATTACGTCATGCTTCAGAAATGTGAAAAATGGTCCGTTTTCAAATGTTTTATTTTTGAACGTCAGTTCACATTTGTAGGTGGATCATCAGTGTTAGAGCTAAAATTAGCATGTTTAAAGTGATTTTCATGCTTCCAGGGGCCCTAAACACAAGATTTATGGAATGGTTAAAAGTGCATGAAAATGGCCAATTTACTCGCTCTGAGTTCTCAAAAAGGGTTTCTTCACCCCGGGAAGTTAATTAAATACCATTTGGAGGCATTTAATGTTCGAGTAAAAACGGCTGATTTTCGACAAAAGAGATAACACCCCCCCATTACGTCATGCTTCAGAAATGTGGAAAATGGTCCGTTTTCAAATGTTTTATTTTTGAACGTCAGTTCACATTTGTAGGTGGATCATCAGTGTTAGAGCTAAAATTAGCATGTTTAAAGTGATTTTCATGCTTCCAGGGGCTCGGAAAGTGAATTAAATACTATTTGGAGGCATTTAATGTTTAAGCAAAAACAGCTGATTTTTGACAAAAGAGATAACACCCCCCCATTACGTCATGCTTCAGAAATGTGGAAAATGGTCCGTTTTCAAATGTTTTATTTTTGAACGTCAGTTCACATTTGTAGGTGGATCATCAGTGTTAGAGCTAAAATTAGCATGTTTAAAGTGATTTTCATGCTTCCAGGGGCCCTAAACACAAGATTTATGGAATGGTTAAAAGTGCATGAAAATGGCCAATTTACTCACTCTGAGTTCTCAAAAAGGGTTTCTTCACCCCGGAAAGTTAATTAAATACCATTTGGAGGCATTTAATGTTCGAGCAAAAACGGCTGATTTTCGCCAAAAGAGATAACACACCCCCATTACGTCATGCTTCAGAAATGTGGAAAATGGTCCGTTTTCAAATGTTTTATTTTTGAACGTCAGTTCACATTTGTAGGTGGATCATCAGTGTTAGAGCTAAAATTAGCATGTTTAAAGTGATTTTCATGCTTCCAGGGGCTCGGGAAGTGAATTAAATACTATTTGGAGGCATTTAATGTTCAAGCAAAAACAGCTGATTTTTGACAAAAGAGATAACACCCCCCCATTACGTCATGCTTCAGAAATGTGGAAAATGGTCCGTTTTCAAATGTTTTATTTTTGAACGTCAGTTCACATTTGTAGGTGGATCATCAGTGTTAGAGCTAACATTAGTATGTTTAAAGTGATTTTCATGCTTCCAGGGGCCCTAAACACAAGATTTATGGAATGGTTAAAAGTGGGCGAAAATGGCCAATTTACTCACTCTGAGTTCTCAAAAAGGGTTTCTTCACCCCGGGAAGTTAATTAAATACCATTTGGAGGCATTTAATGTTCGAGCAAAAACGGCTGATTTTTGACAAAAGAGATAACACCCCCCCATTACGTCATGCTTCAGAAATGTGGAAAATGGTCCCTTTTCAAATGTTTTATTTCTGAACGTCAGTTCACATTTGTAGGTGGATCATCAGTGTTAGAGCTAAAATTAGCATGTTTAAAGTGATTTTCATGCTTCCAGGGGCCCTAAACACAAGATTTATGGAATGGTTAAAAGTGCATGAAAATGGCCAATTTACTCACTCTGAGTTCTCAAAAAGGGTTTCTTCACCCCGGGAAGTTAATTAAATACCATTTGGAGGCATTTAATGTTCGAGCAAAAACGGCTGATTTTCGACAAAAGAAATAACATCCCCCCATTACGTCATGCTTCAGAAATGTGGAAAATGGTCAGTTTTCAAATGTTTTATTTTTGAACGTCAGTTCACATTTGTAGGTGGATCATCAGTGTTAGAGCTAAAATTAGCATGTTTAATGTGATTTTCATGCATCCAGGGGCTCGGGAAGTGAATTAAATACTATTTGGAGGCATTTAATGCTCAATCAAAAACAGCTGATTTTTGACAAAAGAGATAACACCCCCCATTACGTCATGCTTCAGAAATGTGGAAAATGGTCCGTTTTCAAATGTTTTATTTTTGAACGTCAGTTCACATTTGTAGGTGGATCATCAGTGTTAGAGCTAAAATTAGCATGTTTAAAGTGATTTTCATGCTTCCAGGGGCCCTAAACACAAGATTTATGGAATGAATAAAAGTGCGCGAAAATGGCCAATTTACTCACTCTGAGTTCTCAAAAAGGGTTTCTTCACCCCGGGAAGTTAATTAAATACCATTTGGAGGCATTTAATGTTCGAGCAAAAACTGTTGATTTTCGACAAAAGAGATAACACCCCCCCATTACGTCATGCTTCAGAAATGTGGAAAATGGTCCATTTTCAAATGTTTTATTTTTGAACGTCAGTTCACATTTGTAGGTGGATCATCAGTGTTAGAGCTAAAATTAGCATGTTTAAAGTGATTTTCATGCTTCCAGGGGCTCGGGAAGTGAATTAAATACTATTTGGAGGCATTTAATGTTCAAGCAAAAACAGCTGATTTTTGACAAAAGAGATAACACCCCCCCATTACGTCATGCTTCAGAAATGTGGAAAATGGTCCGTTTTCAAATGTTTTATTTTTGAACGTCAGTTCACATTTGTAGGTGGATCATCAGTGTTAGAGCTAAAATTAGCATGTTTAAAGTGATTTTCATGCTTCCAGGGGCCCTAAACACAAGATTTATGGAATGGTTAAAAGTGCATGAAAATGGCCAATTTACTCACTCTGAGTTCTCAAAAAGGGTTTCTTCACCCCGGGAAGTTAATTAAATACCATTTGGAGGCATTTAATGTTCGAGCAAAAACGGCTGATTTTCGACAAAAGAGATAACACCCCCCCATTACGTCATGCTTCAGAAATGTGGAAAATGGTCCGTTTTCAAATGTTTTATTTTTGAACGTCAGTTCACATTTGTAGGTGGATCATCAGTGTTAGAGCTAAAATTAGCATGTTTAAAGTGATTTTCATGCTTCCAGGGGCCCTAAACACAAGATTTATGGAATGGTTAAAAGTGCATGAAAATGGCCAATTTACTCACTCTGAGTTCTCAAAAAGGGTTTCTTCACCCCGGGAAGTTAATTAAATACCATTTGGAGGCATTTAATGTTCGAGCAAAAACGGCTGATTTTCGACAAAAGAGATAACACCCCCCCATTACGTCATGCTTCAGAAATGTGGAAAATGGTCCGTTTTCAAATGTTTTATTTTTGAACGTCAGTTCATATTTGTAGGTGGATCATCAGTGTTAGAGCTAAAATTAGCTTGTTTAAAGTGATTTTCATGCTTCCAGGGGCTCGGGAAGTGAATTAAATACTATTTGGAGGCATTTAATGCTCAATCAAAAACAGCTGATTTTTGACAAAAGAGATAACACCCCCCCATTACGTCATGCTTCAGAAATGTGGAAAATGGTCCGTTTTCAAATGTTTTATTTTTGAACATCAGTTCACATTTGTAGGTGGATCATCAGTGTTAGAGCTAAAATTAGCATGTTTAAAGTGATTTTCATGCTTCCAGGGTCCCTAAACACAAGATTTATGGAATGGTTAAAAGTGCATGAAAATGGCCAATTTACTCACTCTGAGTTCTCAAAAAGTGTTTCTTCACCCCGGGAAGTTAATTAAATACCATTTGGAGGCATTTAATGTTCGAGCAAAAACGGCTGATTTTCGACAAAAGAGATAACACCCCCCCATTACGTCATGCTTCAGGAATGTGGAAAATGGTCCATTTTCAAATGTTTTATTTTTGAACGTCAGTTCACATTTGTAGGTGGATCATCAGTGTTAGAGCTAAAATTAGCATGTTTAAAGTGATTTTCATGCTTCCAGGGGCTCGGGAAGTGAATTAAATACTATTTGGAGGCATTTAATGTTCAAGCAAAAACAGCTGATTTTTGACAAAAGAGATAACACCCCCCCATTACGTCATGCTTCAGAAATGTGGAAAATGGTCCGTTTTCAAATGTTTTATTTTTGAACGTCAGTTCACATTTGTAGGTGGATCATCAGTGTTAGAGCTAAAATTAGCATGTTTAAAGTGATTTTCATGCTTCCAGGGGCCCTAAACACAAGATTTATGGAATGGTTAAAAGTGCGCGAAAATGGCCAATTTACTCACTCTGAGTTCTCAAAAAGGGTTTCTTCACCCCGGGAAGTTAATTAAATACCATTTGGAGGCATTTAATGTTCGAGCAAAAACGGCTGATTTTCGACAAAAGAGATAACACCCCCCCATTACGTCATGCTTCAGAAATGTGGAAAATGGTCAGTTTTCAAATGTTTTATTTTTGAACGTCAGTTCACATTTGTAGGTGGATCATCAGTGTTAGAGCTAAAATTAGCATGTTTAAAGTGATTTTCATGCTTCCAGGGGCTCGGGAAGTGAATTAAATACTATTTGGAGGCATTTAATGCTCAATCAAAAACAGCTGATTTTTGACAAAAGAGATAACACCCCCCCATTACGTCATGCTTCAGAAATGTGGAAAATGGTCCGTTTTCAAATGTTTTATTTTTGAACGTCAGTTCACATTTGTAGGTGGATCATCAGTGTTAGAGCTAAAATTAGCATGTTTAAAGTGATTTTCATGCTTCCAGGGTCCCTAAACACAAGATTTATGGAATGGTTAAAAGTGCATGAAAATGGCCAATTTACTCACTCTGAGTTCTCAAAAAGGGTTTCTTCACCCCGGGAAGTTAATCAAATACCATTTGGAGGCATTTAATGTTCGAGCAAAAACGGCTGATTTTCGACAAAAGAGATAACACCCCCCCATTACGTCATGCTTCAGAAATGTGGAAAATGGTCCGTTTTCAAATGTTATATTTTTGAACGTCAGTTCACATTTGTTGGTGGATCATCAGTGTTAGAGCTAAAATTAGCATGTTTGAAGTGATGTTCATGCTTCCAGGGGCTCGGGAAGTGAATTAAATACTATTTGGAGGCATTTAATGTTCAATCAAAAACAGCTGATTTTTGACAAAAGAGATAACACCCCCCCATTACGTCATGCTTCAGAAATGTGGAAAATGGTCCGTTATCAAATGTTTTATTTTTGAACGTCAGTTCACATTTGTAGGTGGATCATCAGTGTTAGAGCTAAAATTAGCAGGTTTAAAGTGATTTTCATGCTTCCAGGGGCTCGGGAAGTGAATGAAATACTATTTGGAGGCATTTAATGCTCAATCAAAAACAGCTGATTTTTGACAAAAGAGATAACACCCCCCCATTACGTCATGCTTCAGAAATGTGGAAAATGGTCCGTTTTCAAATGTTTTATTTTTGAACGTCAGTTCACATTTGTAGGTGGATCATCAGTGTTAGAGCTAAAATTAGCATGTTTAAAGTGATTTTCATGCTTCCAGGGTCCCTAAACACAAGATTTATGGAATGGTTAAAAGTGCATGAAAATGGCCAATTTACTCACTCTGAGTTCTCAAAAAGGGTTTCTTCACCCCGGGAAGTTAATCAAATACCATTTGGAGGCATTTAATGTTCGAGCAAAAACGGCTGATTTTCGACAAAAGAGATAACACCCCCCCATTACGTCATGCTTCAGAAATGTGGAAAATGGTCCGTTTTCAAATGTTATATTTTTGAACGTCAGTTCACATTTGTAGGTGGATCATCAGTGTTAGAGCTAAAATTAGCATGTTTAAAGTGATGTTCATGCTTCCAGGGGCTCGGGAAGTGAATTAAATACTATTTGGAGGCATTTAATGTTCAATCAAAAACAGCTGATTTTTGACAAAAGAGATAACACCCCCCCATTACGTCATGCTTCAGAAATGTGGAAAATGGTCCGTTATCAAATGTTTTATTTTTGAACGTCAGTTCACATTTGTAGGTGGATCATCAGTGTTAGAGCTAAAATTAGCATGTTTAAAGTGATTTTCATGCTTCCAGGGGCCCTAAACACAAGATTTATGGAATGGTTAAAAGTGCATGAAAATGGCCAATGTACTCACTCTGAGTTCTCAAAAAGGGTTTCTTCACCCCGGGAAGTTAATTAAATACCATTTGGAGGCATTTAATGTTCGAGCAAAAACGGCTGATTTTCGACAAAAGAGATAACACCCCCCCATTACGTCATGCTTCAGGAATGTGGAAAATGGTCCGTTTTCAAATGTTTTATTTTTGAACGTCAGTTCACATTTGTAGGTGGATCATCAGTGTTAGAGCTAAAATTAGCATGTTTAAAGTGATTTTCATGCTTCCAGGGGCTCGGGAAGTGAATTAAATACTATTTGGAGGCATTTAATGTTCACTCAAAAACAGCTGATTTTTGACAAAAGAGATAACACCCCCCATTACGTCATGCTTCAGAAATGTGGAAAATGGTCCGTTTTCAAATGTTTTATTTTTGAACGTCAGTTCACATTTGTAGGTGGATCATCAGTGTTAGAGCTAAAATTAGCATGTTTAAAGTGATTTTCATGCTTCCAGGGGCCCTAAACACAAGATTTATGGAATGAATAAAAGTGCGCAAAAATGGCCAATTTACTCACTCTGAGTTCTCAAAAAGGGTTTCTTCACCCCGGGAAGTTAATTAAATACCATTTGGAGGCATTTAATGTTCGAGCAAAAACGGCTGATTTTCGACAAAAGAGATAACACCCCCCCATTACGTCATGCTTCAGAAATGTGGAAAATGGTCCATTTTCAAATGTTTTATTTTTGAACGTCAGTTCACATTTGTAGGTGGATCATCAGTGTTAGAGCTAAAATTAGCATGTTTAAAGTGATTTTCATGCTTCCAGGGGCTCGGGAAGTGAATTTAATACTATTTGGAGGCATTTAATGTTCAATCAAAAACAGCTGATTTTTGACAAAAGAGATAACACCGCCCCATTACGTCATGCTTCAGAAATGTGGAAAATGGTCCGTTTTCAAATGTTTTATTTTTGAACGTCAGTTCACATTTGTAGGTGGATCATCAGTGTTAGAGCTAAAATTAGCATGTTTAAAGTGATTTTCATGCTTCCAGGGGCCCTAAACACAAGATTTATGGAATGGTTAAAAGTGCGCGAAAATGGCCAATTTACACACTCTTAGTTCTCAAAAAGGGTTTCTTCACCCCGGGAAGTTAATTAAATACCATTTGGAGGCATTTAATGTTCGAGCAAAAACGGCTGATTTTTGACAAAAGAGATAACACCCCCCATTACGCCATGCTTCAGAAATGTGGAAAATGGTCCGTTTTCAAATGTTTTATTTTTGAACGTCAGTTCACATTTGTAGGTGGATCATCAGTGTTAGAGCTAAAATTAGCATGTTTAAAGTGATTTTCATGCTTCCAGGGGCTCGGGAAGTGAATTAAATACTATTTGGAGGCATTTAATGCTCAATCAAAAACAGCTGATTTTTGACAAAAGAGATAACACCCCCCCATTACGTCATGCTTCAGAAATGTGGAAAATGGTCCGTTTTCAAATGTTTTATTTTTGAACGTCAGTTCACATTTGTAGGTGGATCATCAGTGTTAGAGCTAAAATTTGCATGTTTAAAGTGATTTTCATGCTTCCAGGGTCCCTAAACACAAGATTTATGGAATGGTTAAAAGTGCATGAAAATGGCCAATTTACTCACTCTGAGTTCTCAAAAAGGGTTTCTTCACCCCGGGAAGTTAATCAAATACCATTTGGAGGCATTTAATGTTCGAGCAAAAACGGCTGATTTTCGACAAAAGAGATAACACCCCCCCATTACGTCATGCTTCAGAAATGTGGAAAATGGTCCGTTTTCAAATGTTATATTTTTGAACGTCAGTTCACATTTGTAGGTGGATCATCAGTGTTAGAGCTAAAATTAGCATGTTTAAAGTGATGTTCATGCTTCCAGGGGCTCGGGAAGAGAATTAAATACTATTTGGAGGCATTTAATGTTCAATCAAAAACAGCTGATTTTTGACAAAAGAGATAACACCCCCCCATTACGTCATGCTTCAGAAATGTGGAAAATGGTCCGTTATCAAATGTTTTATTTTTGAACGTCAGTTCACATTTGTAGGTGGATCATCAGTGTTAGAGCTAAAATTAGCATGTTTAAAGTGATTTTCATGCTTCCAGGGGCCCTAAACACAAGATTTATGGAATGGTTAAAAGTGCATGAAAATGGCCAATGTACTCACTCTGAGTTCTCAAAAAGGGTTTCTTCACCCCGGGAAGTTAATTAAATACCATTTGGAGGCATTTAATGTTCGAGCAAAAACGGCTGATTTTCGACAAAAGAGATAACACCCCCCCATTACGTCATGCTTCAGGAATGTGGAAAATGGTCCGTTTTCAGATGTTTTATTTTTAAACGTCAGTTCACATTTGTAGGTGGATCATCAGTGTTAGAGCTAAAATTAGCATGTTTAAAGTGATTTTCATGCTTCCAGGGGCTCGGGAAGTGAATTAAATACTATTTGGAGGCATTTAATGCTCAATCAAAAACAGCTGATTTTTGACAAAAGAGATAACACCCCCCCATTACGTCATGCTTCAGAAATGTGGAAAATGGTCCGTTTTCAAATGTTTTATTTTTGAACGTCAGTTCACATTTGTAGGTGGATCATCAGTGTTAGAGCTAAAATTAGCATGTTTAAAGTGATTTTCATGCTTCCAGGGGCCCTAAACACAAGATTTATGGAATGGTTAAAAGTGCGCGAAAATGGCCAATTTACACACTCTTAGTTCTCAAAAAGGGTTTCTTCACCCCGGGAAGTTAATTAAATACCATTTGGAGGCATTTAATGTTCGAGCAAAAACGGCTGATTTTTGACAAAAGAGATAACACCCCCCATTACGCCATGCTTCAGAAATGTGGAAAATGGTCAGTTTTCAAATGTTTTATTTTTGAACGTCAGTTCACATTTGTAGGTGGATCATCAGTGTTAGAGCTAAAATTAGCATGTTTAAAGTGATTTTCATGCTTCCAGGGGCTCGGGAAGTGAATTAAATACTATTTGGAGGCATTTAATGCTCAATCAAAAACAGCTGATTTTTGACAAAAGAGATAACACCCCCCCATTACGTCATGCTTCAGAAATGTGGAAAATGGTCCGTTTTCAAATGTTTTATTTTTGAACGTCAGTTCACATTTGTAGGTGGATCATCAGTGTTAGAGCTAAAATTAGCATGTTTAAAGTGATTTTCATGCTTCCAGGGGCTCGGGAAGTGAATTAAATACTATTTGGAGGCATTTAATGCTCAATCAAAAACAGCTGATTTTTGACAAAAGAGATAACACCCCCCCATTACGTCATGCTTCAGAAATGTGGAAAATGGTCCGTTTTCAAATGTTTTATTTTTGAACGTCAGTTCACATTTGTAGGTGGATCATCAGTGTTAGAGCTAAAATTAGCATGTTTAAAGTGATTTTCATGCTTCCAGGGTCCCTAAACACAAGATTTATGGAATGGTTAAAAGTGCATGAAAATGGCCAATTTACTCACTCTGAGTTCTCAAAAAGGGTTTCTTCACCCCGGGAAGTTAATCAAATACCATTTGGAGGCATTTAATGTTCGAGCAAAAACGGCTGATTTTCGACAAAAGAGATAACACCCCCCCATTACGTCATGCTTCAGAAATGTGGAAAATGGTCCGTTTTCAAATGTTATATTTTTGAACGTCAGTTCACATTTGTAGGTGGATCATCAGTGTTAGAGCTAAAATTAGCATGTTTAAAGTGATGTTCATGCTTCCAGGGGCTCGGGAAGTGAATTAAATACTATTTGGAGGCATTTAATGTTCAATCAAAAACAGCTGATTTTTGACAAAAGAGATAACACCCCCCCATTACGTCATGCTTCAGAAATGTGGAAAATGGTCCGTTATCAAATGTTTTATTTTTGAACGTCAGTTCACATTTGTAGGTGGATCATCAGTGTTAGAGCTAAAATTAGCATGTTTAAAGTGATTTTCATGCTTCCAGGGGCCCTAAACACAAGATTTATGGAATGGTTAAAAGTGCATGAAAATGGCCAATGTACTCACTCTGAGTTCTCAAAAAGGGTTTCTTCACCCCGGGAAGTTAATTAAATACCATTTGGAGGCATTTAATGTTCGAGCAAAAACGGCTGATTTTCGACAAAAGAGATAACACCCCCCCATTACGTCATGCTTCAGGAATGTGGAAAATGGTCCGTTTTCAAATGTTTTATTTTTGAACGTCAGTTCACATTTGTAGGTGGATCATCAGTGTTAGAGCTAAAATTAGCATGTTTAAAGTGATTTTCATGCTTCCAGGGGCTCGGGAAGTGAATTAAATACTATTTGGAGGCATTTAATGTTCACTCAAAAACAGCTGATTTTTGACAAAAGAGATAACACCCCCCATTACGTCATGCTTCAGAAATGTGGAAAATGGTCCGTTTTCAAATGTTTTATTTTTGAACGTCAGTTCACATTTGTAGGTGGATCATCAGTGTTAGAGCTAAAATTAGCATGTTTAAAGTGATTTTCATGCTTCCAGGGGCCCTAAACACAAGATTTATGGAATGGTTAAAAGTGCGCGAAAATGGCCAATTTACTCACTCTGAGTTCTCAAAAAGGGTTTCTTCACCCCGGGAAGTTAATTAAATACCATTTGGAGGCATTTAATGTTCGAGCAAAAACGGCTGATTTTCGACAAAAGAGATAACACCCCCCCATTACGTCATGCTTCAGAAATGTGGAAAATGGTCCATTTTCAAATGTTTTATTTTTGAACGTCAGTTCACATTTGTAGGTGGATCATCAGTGTTGAAGCTAAAATTAGCATGTTTAAAGTGATTTTCATGCTTCCAGGGGCTCGGGAAGTGAATTTAATACTATTTGGAGGCATTTAATGTTCAATCAAAAACAGCTGATTTTTGACAAAAGAGATAACACCGCCCCATTACGTCATGCTTCAGAAATGTGGAAAATGGTCCGTTTTCAAATGTTTTATTTTTGAACGTCAGTTCACATTTGTAGGTGGATCATCAGTGTTAGAGCTAAAATTAGCATGTTTAAAGTGATTTTCATGCTTCCAGGGGCCCTAAACACAAGATTTATGGAATGGTTAAAAGTGCGCGAAAATGGCCAATTTACACACTCTTAGTTCTCAAAAAGGGTTTCTTCACCCCGGGAAGTTAATTAAATACCATTTGGAGGCATTTAATGTTCGAGCAAAAACGGCTGATTTTTGACAAAAGAGATAACACCCCCCATTACGCCATGCTTCAGAAATGTGGAAAATGGTCCGTTTTCAAATGTTTTATTTTTGAACGTCAGTTCACATTTGTAGGTGGATCATCAGTGTTAGAGCTAAAATTAGCATGTTTAAAGTGATTTTCATGCTTCCAGGGGCTCGGGAAGTGAATTAAATACTATTTGGAGGCATTTAATGCTCAATCAAAAACAGCTGATTTTTGACAAAAGAGATAACACCCCCCCATTACGTCATGCTTCAGAAATGTGGAAAATGGTCCGTTTTCAATTGTTTTATTTTTGAACGTCAGTTCACATTTGTAGGTGGATCATCAGTGTTAGAGCTAAAATTAGCATGTTTAAAGTGATTTTCATGCTTCCAGGGTCCCTAAACACAAGATTTATGGAATGGTTAAAAGTGCATGAAAATGGCCAATTTACTCACTCTGAGTTCTCAAAAAGGGTTTCTTCACCCCGGGAAGTTAATCAAATACCATTTGGAGGCATTTAATGTTCGAGCAAAAACGGCTGATTTTCGACAAAAGAGATAACACCCCCCCATTACGTCATGCTTCAGAAATGTGGAAAATGGTCCGTTTTCAAATGTTATATTTTTGAACGTCAGTTCACATTTGTAGGTGGATCATCAGTGTTAGAGCTAAAATTAGCATGTTTAAAGTGATGTTCATGCTTCCAGGGGCTCGGGAAGTGAATTAAATACTATTTGGAGGCATTTAATGTTCAATCAAAAACAGCTGATTTTTGACAAAAGAGATAACACCCCCCCATTACGTCATGCTTCAGAAATGTGGAAAATGGTCCGTTATCAAATGTTTTATTTTTGAACGTCAGTTCACATTTGTAGGTGGATCATCAGTGTTAGAGCTAAAATTAGCATGTTTAAAGTGATTTTCATGCTTCCAGGGGCCCTAAACACAAGATTTATGGAATGGTTAAAAGTGCATGAAAATGGCCAATGTACTCACTCTGAGTTCTCAAAAAGGGTTTCTTCACCCCGGGAAGTTAATTAAATACCATTTGGAGGCATTTAATGTTCGAGCAAAAACGGCTGATTTTCGACAAAAGAGATAACACCCCCCCATTACGTCATGCTTCAGGAATGTGGAAAATGGTCCGTTTTCAGATGTTTTATTTTTGAACGTCAGTTCACATTTGTAGGTGGATCATCAGTGTTAGAGCTAAAATTAGCATGTTTAAAGTGATTTTCATGCTTCCAGGGGCTCGGGAAGTGAATTAAATACTATTTGGAGGCATTTAATGTTCACTCAAAAACAGCTGATTTTTGACAAAAGAGATATCACCCCCCATTACGTCATGCTTCAGAAATGTGGAAAATGGTCCGTTTTCAAATGTTTTATTTTTGAACGTCAGTTCACATTTGTAGGTGGATCATCAGTGTTAGAGCTAAAATTAGCATGTTTAAAGTGATTTTCATGCTTCCAGGGGCCCTAAACACAAGATTTATGGAATGAATAAAAGTGCGCGAAAATGGCCAATTTACTCACTCTGAGTTCTCAAAAAGGGTTTCTTCACCCCGGGAAGTTAATTAAATACCATTTGGAGGCATTTAATGTTCGAGCAAAAACGGCTGATTTTCGACAAAAGAGATAACACCCCCCCATTACGTCATGCTTCAGAAATGTGGAAAATGGTCCATTTTCAAATGTTTTATTTTTGAACGTCAGTTCACATTTGTAGGTGGATCATCAATGTTAGAGCTAAAATTAGCATGTTTAAAGTGATTTTCATGCTTCCAGGGGCTCGGGAAGTGAATTAAATACTATTTGGAGGCATTTAATGTTCAAGCAAAAACAGCTGATTTTTGACAAAAGAGATAACACCCCCCCATTACGTCATGCTTCAGAAATGTGGAAAATGGTCCGTTTTCAAATGTTTTATTTTTGAACGTCAGTTCACATTTGTAGGTGGATCATCAGTGTTAGAGCTAAAATTAGCATGTTTAAAGTGATTTTCATGCTTCCAGGGTCCCTAAACACAAGATTTATGGAATGGTTAAAAGTGCATGAAAATGGCCAATTTACTCACTCTGAGTTCTCAAAAAGGGTTTCTTCACCCCGGGAAGTTAATCAAATACCATTTGGAGGCATTTAATGTTCGAGCAAAAACGGCTGATTTTCGACAAAAGAGATAACACCCCCCCATTACGTCATGCTTCAGAAATGTGGAAAATGGTCCGTTTTCAAATGTTATATTTTTGAACGTCAGTTCACATTTGTAGGTGGATCATCAGTGTTAGAGCTAAAATTAGCATGTTTAAAGTGATGTTCATGCTTCCAGGGGCTCGGGAAGTGAATTAAATACTATTTGGAGGCATTTAATGTTCAATCAAAAACAGCTGATTTTTGACAAAAGAGATAACACCCCCCCATTACGTCATGCTTCAGAAATGTGGAAAATGGTCCGTTATCAAATGTTTTATTTTTGAACGTCAGTTCACATTTGTAGGTGGATCATCAGTGTTAGAGCTAAAATTAGCATGTTTAAAGTGATTTTCATGCTTCCAGGGGCCCTAAACACAAGATTTATGGAATGGTTAAAAGTGCATGAAAATGGCCAATGTACTCACTCTGAGTTCTCAAAAAGGGTTTCTTCACCCCGGGAAGTTAATTAAATACCATTTGGAGGCATTTAATGTTCGAGCAAAAACGGCTGATTTTCGACAAAAGAGATAACACCCCCCCCATTACGTCATGCTTCAGGAATGTGGAAAATGGTCCGTTTTCAGATGTTTTATTTTTGAACGTCAGTTCACATTTGTAGGTGGATCATCAGTGTTAGAGCTAAAATTAGCATGTTTAAAGTGATTTTCATGCTTCCAGGGGCTCGGGAAGTGAATTAAATACTATTTGGAGGCATTTAATGTTCACTCAAAAACAGCTGATTTTTGACAAAAGAGATATCACCCCCCATTACGTCATGCTTCAGAAATGTGGAAAATGGTCCGTTTTCAAATGTTTTATTTTTGAACGTCAGTTCACATTTGTAGGTGGATCATCAGTGTTAGAGCTAAAATTAGCATGTTTAAAGTGATTTTCATGCTTCCAGGGGCCCTAAACACAAGATTTATGGAATGAATAAAAGTGCGCGAAAATGGCCAATTTACTCACTCTGAGTTCTCAAAAAGGGTTTCTTCACCCCGGGAAGTTAATTAAATACCATTTGGAGGCATTTAATGTTCGAGCAAAAACGGCTGATTTTCGACAAAAGAAATAACACCCCCCCATTACGTCATGCTTCAGAAATGTGGAAAATGGTCCATTTTCAAATGTTTTATTTTTGAACGTCAGTTCACATTTGTAGGTGGATCATCAGTGTTAGAGCTAAAATTAGCATGTTTAAAGTGATTTTCATGCTTCCAGGGGCTCGGGAAGTGAATTAAATACTATTTGGAGGCATTTAATGTTCAAGCAAAAACAGCTGATTTTTGACAAAAGAGATAACACCCCCCCATTACGTCATGCTTCAGAAATGTGGAAAATGGTCCGTTTTCAAATGTTTTATTTTTGAACGTCAGTTCACATTTGTAGGTGGATCATCAGTGTTAGAGCTAAAATTAGCATGTTTAAAGTGATTTTCATGCTTCCAGGGGCCCTAAACACAAGATTTATGGAATGGTTAAAAGTGTGCGAAAATGGCCAATTTACTCACTCTGAGTTCTCAAAAAGGGTTTCTTCACCCCGGGAAGTTAATTAAATACCATTTGGAGGCATTTAATGTTCGAGCAAAAACGGCTGATTTTTGACAAAAGAGATAACACCCCCCCATTACGTCATGCTTCAGAAATGTGGAAAATGGTCCGTTTTCAAATGTTTTATTTTTGAACGTCAGTTCACATTTGTAGGTGGATCATCAGTGTTAGAGCTAAAATTAGCATGTTTAAAGTGATTTTCATGCTTCCAGGGGCCCTAAACACAAGATTTATGGAATGGTTAAAAGTGCATGAAAATGGCCAATTTACTCACTCTGAGTTCTCAAAAAGGGTTTCTTCACCCCGGGAAGTTAATTAAATACCATTTGGAGGCATTTAATGTTCGAGCAAAAACTGCTGATTTTTGACAAAAGAGATAACACCCCCCATTACGCCATGCTTCAGAAATGTGGAAAATGGTCCGTTTTCAAATGTTTTATTTTTGAACGTCAGTTCACATTTGTAGGTGGATCATCAGTGTTAGAGCTAAAATTAGCATGTTTAAAGTGATTTTCATGCTTCCAGGGGCTCGGGAAGTGAATTTAATACTATTTGGAGGCATTTAATGTTCAATCAAAAACAGCTGATTTTTGACAAAAGAGATAACACCGCCCCATTACGTCATGCTTCAGAAATGTGGAAAATGGTCCGTTTTCAAATGTTTTATTTTTGAACGTCAGTTCACATTTGTAGGTGGATCATCAGTGTTAGAGCTAAAATTAGCATGTTTAAAGTGATTTTCATGCTTCCAGGGGCCCTAAACACAAGATTTATGGAATGGTTAAAAGTGCGCGAAAATGGCCAATTTACACACTCTTAGTTCTCAAAAAGGGTTTCTTCACCCCGGGAAGTTAATTAAATACCATTTGGAGGCATTTAATGTTCGAGCAAAAACGGCTGATTTTTGACAAAAGAGATAACACCCCCCATTACGCCATGCTTCAGAAATGTGGAAAATGGTCCGTTTTCAAATGTTTTATTTTTGAACGTCAGTTCACATTTGTAGGTGGATCATCAGTGTTAGAGCTAAAATTAGCATGTTTAAAGTGATTTTCATGCTTCCAGGGGCTCGGGAAGTGAATTAAATACTATTTGGAGGCATTTAATGCTCAATCAAAAACAGCTGATTTTTGACAAAAGAGATAACACCCCCCCATTACGTCATGCTTCAGAAATGTGGAAAATGGTCCGTTTTCAAATGTTTTATTTTTGAACGTCAGTTCACATTTGTAGGTGGATCATCAGTGTTAGAGCTAAAATTTGCATGTTTAAAGTGATTTTCATGCTTCCAGGGTCCCTAAACACAAGATTTATGGAATGGTTAAAAGTGCATGAAAATGGCAAATTTACTCACTCTGAGTTCTCAAAAAGGGTTTCTTCACCCCGGGAAGTTAATCAAATACCATTTGGAGGCATTTAATGTTCGAGCAAAAACGGCTGATTTTCGACAAAAGAGATAACACCCCCCCATTACGTCATGCTTCAGAAATGTGGAAAATGGTCCGTTATCAAATGTTTTATTTTTGAACGTCAGTTCACATTTGTAGGTGGATCATCAGTGTTAGAGCTAAAATTAGCATGTTTAAAGTGATTTTCATGCTTCCAGGGGCCCTAAACACAAGATTTATGGAATGGTTAAAAGTGCATGAAAATGGCCAATGTACTCACTCTGAGTTCTCAAAAAGGGTTTCTTCACCCCGGGAAGTTAATTAAATACCATTTGGAGGCATTTAATGTTCGAGCAAAAACGGCTGATTTTCGACAAAAGAGATAACACCCCCCCATTACGTCATGCTTCAGGAATGTGGAAAATGGTCCGTTTTCAGATGTTTTATTTTTGAACGTCAGTTCACATTTGTAGGTGGATCATCAGTGTTAGAGCTAAAATTAGCATGTTTAAAGTGATTTTCATGCTTCCAGGGGCTCGGGAAGTGAATTAAATACTATTTGGAGGCATTTAATGTTCACTCAAAAACAGCTGATTTTTGACAAAAGAGATATCACCCCCCATTACGTCATGCTTCAGAAATGTGGAAAATGGTCCGTTTTCAAATGTTTTATTTTTGAACGTCAGTTCACATTTGTAGGTGGATCATCAGTGTTAGAGCTAAAATTAGCATGTTTAAAGTGATTTTCATGCTTCCAGGGGCCCTAAACACAAGATTTATGGAATGAATAAAAGTGCGCGAAAATGGCCAATTTACTCACTCTGAGTTCTCAAAAAGGGTTTCTTCACCCCGGGAAGTTAATTAAATACCATTTGGAGGCATTTAATGTTCGAGCAAAAACGGCTGATTTTCGACAAAAGAGATAACACCCCCCCATTACGTCATGCTTCAGAAATGTGGAAAATGGTCCATTTTCAAATGTTTTATTTTTGAACGTCAGTTCACATTTGTAGGTGGATCATCAGTGTTAGAGCTAAAATTAGCATGTTTAAAGTGATTTTCATGCTTCCAGGGGCTCGGGAAGTGAATTAAATACTATTTGGAGGCATTTAATGTTCAAGCAAAAACAGCTGATTTTTGACAAAAGAGATAACACCCCCCCATTACGTCATGCTTCAGAAATGTGGAAAATGGTCCGTTTTCAAATGTTTTATTTTTGAACGTCAGTTCACATTTGTAGGTGGATCATCAGTGTTAGAGCTAAAATTAGCATGTTTAAAGTGATTTTCATGCTTCCAGGGTCCCTAAACACAAGATTTATGGAATGGTTAAAAGTGCATGAAAATGGCCAATTTACTCACTCTGAGTTCTCAAAAAGGGTTTCTTCACCCCGGGAAGTTAATCAAATACCATTTGGAGGCATTTAATGTTCGAGCAAAAACGGCTGATTTTCGACAAAAGAGATAACACCCCCCCATTACGTCATGCTTCAGAAATGTGGAAAATGGTCCGTTTTCAAATGTTATATTTTTGAACGTCAGTTCACATTTGTAGGTGGATCATCAGTGTTAGAGCTAAAATTAGCATGTTTAAAGTGATGTTCATGCTTCCAGGGGCTCGGGAAGTGAATTAAATACTATTTGGAGGCATTTAATGTTCACTCAAAAACAGCTGATTTTTGACAAAAGAGATATCACCCCCCATTACGTCATGCTTCAGAAATGTGGAAAATGGTCCGTTTTCAAATGTTTTATTTTTGAACGTCAGTTCACATTTGTAGGTGGATCATCAGTGTTAGAACTAAAATTAGCATGTTTAAAGTGATTTTCATGCTTCCAGGGGCCCTAAACACAAGATTTATGGAATGAATAAAAGTGCGCGAAAATGGCCAATTTACTCACTCTGAGTTCTCAAAAAGGGTTTCTTCACCCCGGGAAGTTAATTAAATACCATTTGGAGGCATTTAATGTTCGAGCAAAAACGGCTGATTTTCGACAAAAGAGATAACACCCCCCCATTACGTCATGCTTCAGAAATGTGGAAAATGGTCCATTTTCAAATGTTTTATTTTTGAACGTCAGTTCACATTTGTAGGTGGATCATCAGTGTTAGAGCTAAAATTAGCATGTTTAAAGTGATTTTCATGCTTCCAGGGGCTCGGGAAGTGAATTAAATACTATTTGGAGGCATTTAATGTTCAAGCTAAAACAGCTGATTTTTGACAAAAGAGATAACACCCCCCCATTACGTCATGCTTCAGAAATGTGGAAAATGGTCCGTTTTCAAATGTTTTATTTTTGAACGTCAGTTCACATTTGTAGGTGGATCATCAGTGTTAGAGCTAAAATTAGCATGTTTAAAGTGATTTTCATGCTTCCAGGGGCCCTAAACACAAGATTTATGGAATGGTTAAAAGTGTGCGAAAATGGCCAATTTACTCACTCTGAGTTCTCAAAAAGGGTTTCTTCACCCCGGGAAGTTAATTAAATACCATTTGGAGGCATTTAATGTTCGAGCAAAAACGGCTGATTTTTGACAAAAGAGATAACACCCCCCCATTACGTCATGCTTCAGAAATGTGGAAAATGGTCCGTTTTCAAATGTTTTATTTTTGAACGTCAGTTCACATTTGTAGGTGGATCATCAGTGTTAGAGCTAAAATTAGCATGTTTAAAGTGATTTTCATGCTTCCAGGGGCCCTAAACACAAGATTTATGGAATGGTTAAAAGTGCATGAAAATGGCCAATTTACTCACTCTGAGTTCTCAAAAAGGGTTTCTTCACCCCGGGAAGTTAATTAAATACCATTTGGAGGCATTTAATGTTCGAGCAAAAACGGCTGATTTTTGACAAAAGAGATAACACCCCCCATTACGCCATGCTTCAGAAATGTGGAAAATGGTCCGTTTTCAAATGTTTTATTTTTGAACGTCAGTTCACATTTGTAGGTGGATCATCAGTGTTAGTGCTAAAATTAGCATGTTTAAAGTGATTTTCATGCTTCCAGGGGCTCGGGAAGTGAATTGAATACTATTTGGAGGCATTTAATGCTCAATCAAAAACAGCTGATTTTTGACAAAAGAGATAACACCCCCCCATTACGTCATGCTTCAGAAATGTGGAAAATGGTCCGTTATCAAATGTTTTATTTTTGAACGTCAGTTCACATTTGTAGGTGGATCATCAGTGTTAGAGCTAAAATTAGCATGTTTAAAGTGATTTTCATGCTTCCAGGGGCCCTAAACACAAGATTTATGGAATGGTTAAAAGTGCATGAAAATGGCCAATGTACTCACTCTGAGTTCTCAAAAAGGGTTTCTTCACCCCGGGAAGTTAATTAAATACCATTTGGAGGCATTTAATGTTCGAGCAAAAACGGCTGATTTTCGACAAAAGAGATAACACCCCCCCATTACGTCATGCTTCAGGAATGTGGAAAATGGTCCGTTTTCAGATGTTTTATTTTTGAACGTCAGTTCACATTTGTAGGTGGATCATCAGTGTTAGAGCTAAAATTAGCATGTTTAAAGTGATTTTCATGCTTCCAGGGGCTCGGGAAGTGAATTAAATACTATTTGGAGGCATTTAATGTTCACTCAAAAACAGCTGATTTTTGACAAAAGAGATATCACCCCCCATTACGTCATGCTTCAGAAATGTGGAAAATGGTCCGTTTTCAAATGTTTTATTTTTGAACGTCAGTTCACATTTGTAGGTGGATCATCAGTGTTAGAGCTAAAATTAGCATGTTTAAAGTGATGTTCATGCTTCCAGGGGCTCGGGAAGTGAATTAAATACTATTTGGAGGCATTTAATGTTCAATCAAAAACAGCTGATTTTTGACAAAAGAGATAACACCCCCCCATTACGTCATGCTTCAGAAATGTGGAAAATGGTCCGTTATCAAATGTTTTATTTTTGAACGTCAGTTCACATTTGTAGGTGGATCATCAGTGTTAGAGCTAAAATTAGCATGTTTAAAGTGATTTTCATGCTTCCAGGGGCCCTAAACACAAGATTTATGGAATGGTTAAAAGTGCATGAAAATGGCCAATGTACTCACTCTGAGTTCTCAAAAAGGGTTTCTTCACCCCGGGAAGTTAATTAAATACCATTTGGAGGCATTTAATGTTCGAGCAAAAACGGCTGATTTTCGACAAAAGAGATAACACCCCCCCCATTACGTCATGCTTCAGGAATGTGGAAAATGGTCCGTTTTCAGATGTTTTATTTTTGAACGTCAGTTCACATTTGTAGGTGGATCATCAGTGTTAGAGCTAAAATTAGCATGTTTAAAGTGATTTTCATGCTTCCAGGGGCTCGGGAAGTGAATTAAATACTATTTGGAGGCATTTAATGTTCACTCAAAAACAGCTGATTTTTGACAAAAGAGATATCACCCCCCATTACGTCATGCTTCAGAAATGTGGAAAATGGTCCGTTTTCAAATGTTTTATTTTTGAACGTCAGTTCACATTTGTAGGTGGATCATCAGTGTTAGAGCTAAAATTAGCATGTTTAAAGTGATTTTCATGCTTCCAGGGGCCCTAAACACAAGATTTATGGAATGAATAAAAGTGCGCGAAAATGGCCAATTTACTCACTCTGAGTTCTCAAAAAGGGTTTCTTCACCCCGGGAAGTTAATTAAATACCATTTGGAGGCATTTAATGTTCGAGCAAAAACGGCTGATTTTCGACAAAAGAAATAACACCCCCCCATTACGTCATGCTTCAGAAATGTGGAAAATGGTCCATTTTCAAATGTTTTATTTTTGAACGTCAGTTCACATTTGTAGGTGGATCATCAGTGTTAGAGCTAAAATTAGCATGTTTAAAGTGATTTTCATGCTTCCAGGGGCTCGGGAAGTGAATTAAATACTATTTGGAGGCATTTAATGTTCAAGCAAAAACAGCTGATTTTTGACAAAAGAGATAACACCCCCCCATTACGTCATGCTTCAGAAATGTGGAAAATGGTCCGTTTTCAAATGTTTTATTTTTGAACGTCAGTTCACATTTGTAGGTGGATCATCAGTGTTAGAGCTAAAATTAGCATGTTTAAAGTGATTTTCATGCTTCCAGGGGCCCTAAACACAAGATTTATGGAATGGTTAAAAGTGTGCGAAAATGGCCAATTTACTCACTCTGAGTTCTCAAAAAGGGTTTCTTCACCCCGGGAAGTTAATTAAATACCATTTGGAGGCATTTAATGTTCGAGCAAAAACGGCTGATTTTTGACAAAAGAGATAACACCCCCCCATTACGTCATGCTTCAGAAATGTGGAAAATGGTCCGTTTTCAAATGTTTTATTTTTGAACGTCAGTTCACATTTGTAGGTGGATCATCAGTGTTAGAGCTAAAATTAGCATGTTTAAAGTGATTTTCATGCTTCCAGGGGCCCTAAACACAAGATTTATGGAATGGTTAAAAGTGCATGAAAATGGCCAATTTACTCACTCTGAGTTCTCAAAAAGGGTTTCTTCACCCCGGGAAGTTAATTAAATACCATTTGGAGGCATTTAATGTTCGAGCAAAAACTGCTGATTTTTGACAAAAGAGATAACACCCCCCATTACGCCATGCTTCAGAAATGTGGAAAATGGTCCGTTTTCAAATGTTTTATTTTTGAACGTCAGTTCACATTTGTAGGTGGATCATCAGTGTTAGAGCTAAAATTAGCATGTTTAAAGTGATTTTCATGCTTCCAGGGGCTCGGGAAGTGAATTTAATACTATTTGGAGGCATTTAATGTTCAATCAAAAACAGCTGATTTTTGACAAAAGAGATAACACCGCCCCATTACGTCATGCTTCAGAAATGTGGAAAATGGTCCGTTTTCAAATGTTTTATTTTTGAACGTCAGTTCACATTTGTAGGTGGATCATCAGTGTTAGAGCTAAAATTAGCATGTTTAAAGTGATTTTCATGCTTCCAGGGGCCCTAAACACAAGATTTATGGAATGGTTAAAAGTGCGCGAAAATGGCCAATTTACACACTCTTAGTTCTCAAAAAGGGTTTCTTCACCCCGGGAAGTTAATTAAATACCATTTGGAGGCATTTAATGTTCGAGCAAAAACGGCTGATTTTTGACAAAAGAGATAACACCCCCCATTACGCCATGCTTCAGAAATGTGGAAAATGGTCCGTTTTCAAATGTTTTATTTTTGAACGTCAGTTCACATTTGTAGGTGGATCATCAGTGTTAGAGCTAAAATTAGCATGTTTAAAGTGATTTTCATGCTTCCAGGGGCTCGGGAAGTGAATTAAATACTATTTGGAGGCATTTAATGCTCAATCAAAAACAGCTGATTTTTGACAAAAGAGATAACACCCCCCCATTACGTCATGCTTCAGAAATGTGGAAAATGGTCCGTTTTCAAATGTTTTATTTTTGAACGTCAGTTCACATTTGTAGGTGGATCATCAGTGTTAGAGCTAAAATTTGCATGTTTAAAGTGATTTTCATGCTTCCAGGGTCCCTAAACACAAGATTTATGGAATGGTTAAAAGTGCATGAAAATGGCAAATTTACTCACTCTGAGTTCTCAAAAAGGGTTTCTTCACCCCGGGAAGTTAATCAAATACCATTTGGAGGCATTTAATGTTCGAGCAAAAACGGCTGATTTTCGACAAAAGAGATAACACCCCCCCATTACGTCATGCTTCAGAAATGTGGAAAATGGTCCGTTATCAAATGTTTTATTTTTGAACGTCAGTTCACATTTGTAGGTGGATCATCAGTGTTAGAGCTAAAATTAGCATGTTTAAAGTGATTTTCATGCTTCCAGGGGCCCTAAACACAAGATTTATGGAATGGTTAAAAGTGCATGAAAATGGCCAATGTACTCACTCTGAGTTCTCAAAAAGGGTTTCTTCACCCCGGGAAGTTAATTAAATACCATTTGGAGGCATTTAATGTTCGAGCAAAAACGGCTGATTTTCGACAAAAGAGATAACACCCCCCCATTACGTCATGCTTCAGGAATGTGGAAAATGGTCCGTTTTCAGATGTTTTATTTTTGAACGTCAGTTCACATTTGTAGGTGGATCATCAGTGTTAGAGCTAAAATTAGCATGTTTAAAGTGATTTTCATGCTTCCAGGGGCTCGGGAAGTGAATTAAATACTATTTGGAGGCATTTAATGTTCACTCAAAAACAGCTGATTTTTGACAAAAGAGATATCACCCCCCATTACGTCATGCTTCAGAAATGTGGAAAATGGTCCGTTTTCAAATGTTTTATTTTTGAACGTCAGTTCACATTTGTAGGTGGATCATCAGTGTTAGAGCTAAAATTAGCATGTTTAAAGTGATTTTCATGCTTCCAGGGGCCCTAAACACAAGATTTATGGAATGAATAAAAGTGCGCGAAAATGGCCAATTTACTCACTCTGAGTTCTCAAAAAGGGTTTCTTCACCCCGGGAAGTTAATTAAATACCATTTGGAGGCATTTAATGTTCGAGCAAAAACGGCTGATTTTCGACAAAAGAGATAACACCCCCCCATTACGTCATGCTTCAGAAATGTGGAAAATGGTCCATTTTCAAATGTTTTATTTTTGAACGTCAGTTCACATTTGTAGGTGGATCATCAGTGTTAGAGCTAAAATTAGCATGTTTAAAGTGATTTTCATGCTTCCAGGGGCTCGGGAAGTGAATTAAATACTATTTGGAGGCATTTAATGTTCAAGCAAAAACAGCTGATTTTTGACAAAAGAGATAACACCCCCCCATTACGTCATGCTTCAGAAATGTGGAAAATGGTCCGTTTTCAAATGTTTTATTTTTGAACGTCAGTTCACATTTGTAGGTGGATCATCAGTGTTAGAGCTAAAATTAGCATGTTTAAAGTGATTTTCATGCTTCCAGGGTCCCTAAACACAAGATTTATGGAATGGTTAAAAGTGCATGAAAATGGCCAATTTACTCACTCTGAGTTCTCAAAAAGGGTTTCTTCACCCCGGGAAGTTAATCAAATACCATTTGGAGGCATTTAATGTTCGAGCAAAAACGGCTGATTTTCGACAAAAGAGATAACACCCCCCCATTACGTCATGCTTCAGAAATGTGGAAAATGGTCCGTTTTCAAATGTTATATTTTTGAACGTCAGTTCACATTTGTAGGTGGATCATCAGTGTTAGAGCTAAAATTAGCATGTTTAAAGTGATGTTCATGCTTCCAGGGGCTCGGGAAGTGAATTAAATACTATTTGGAGGCATTTAATGTTCAATCAAAAACAGCTGATTTTTGACAAAAGAGATAACACCCCCCCATTACGTCATGCTTCAGAAATGTGGAAAATGGTCCGTTATCAAATGTTTTATTTTTGAACGTCAGTTCACATTTGTAGGTGGATCATCAGTGTTAGAGCTAAAATTAGCATGTTTAAAGTGATTTTCATGCTTCCAGGGGCCCTAAACACAAGATTTATGGAATGGTTAAAAGTGCATGAAAATGGCCAATGTACTCACTCTGAGTTCTCAAAAAGGGTTTCTTCATCCCGGGAAGTTAATTAAATACCATTTGGAGGCATTTAATGTTCGAGCAAAAACGGCTGATTTTCGACAAAAGAGATAACACCCCCCCATTACGTCATGCTTCAGGAATGTGGAAAATGGTCCGTTTTCAGATGTTTTATTTTTGAACGTCAGTTCACATTTGTAGGTGGATCATCAGTGTTAGAGCTAAAATTAGCATGTTTAAAGTGATTTTCATGCTTCCAGGGGCTCGGGAAGTGAATTAAATACTATTTGGAGGCATTTAATGTTCACTCAAAAACAGCTGATTTTTGACAAAAGAGATATCACCCCCCATTACGTCATGCTTCAGAAATGTGGAAAATGGTCCGTTTTCAAATGTTTTATTTTTGAACGTCAGTTCACATTTGTAGGTGGATCATCAGTGTTAGAGCTAAAATTAGCATGTTTAAAGTGATTTTCATGCTTCCAGGGGCCCTAAACACAAGATTTATGGAATGAATAAAAGTGCGCGAAAATGGCCAATTTACTCACTCTGAGTTCTCAAAAAGGGTTTCTTCACCCCGGGAAGTTAATTAAATACCATTTGGAGGCATTTAATGTTCGAGCAAAAACGGCTGATTTTCGACAAAAGAGATAACACCCCCCCATTACGTCATGCTTCAGAAATGTGGAAAATGGTCCATTTTCAAATGTTTTATTTTTGAACGTCAGTTCACATTTGTAGGTGGATCATCAGTGTTAGAGCTAAAATTAGCATGTTTAAAGTGATTTTCATGCTTCCAGGGGCTCGGGAAGTGAATTAAATACTATTTGGAGGCATTTAATGTTCAAGCTAAAACAGCTGATTTTTGACAAAAGAGATAACACCCCCCCATTACGTCATGCTTCAGAAATGTGGAAAATGGTCCGTTTTCAAATGTTTTATTTTTGAACGTCAGTTCACATTTGTAGGTGGATCATCAGTGTTAGAGCTAAAATTAGCATGTTTAAAGTGATTTTCATGCTTCCAGGGGCCCTAAACACAAGATTTATGGAATGGTTAAAAGTGTGCGAAAATGGCCAATTTACTCACTCTGAGTTCTCAAAAAGGGTTTCTTCACCCCGGGAAGTTAATTAAATACCATTTGGAGGCATTTAATGTTCGAGCAAAAACGGCTGATTTTTGACAAAAGAGATAACACCCCCCCATTACGTCATGCTTCAGAAATGTGGAAAATGGTCCGTTTTCAAATGTTTTATTTTTGAACGTCAGTTCACATTTGTAGGTGGATCATCAGTGTTAGAGCTAAAATTAGCATGTTTAAAGTGATTTTCATGCTTCCAGGGGCCCTAAACACAAGATTTATGGAATGGTTAAAAGTGCATGAAAATGGCCAATTTACTCACTCTGAGTTCTCAAAAAGGGTTTCTTCACCCCGGGAAGTTAATTAAATACCATTTGGAGGCATTTAATGTTCGAGCAAAAACGGCTGATTTTTGACAAAAGAGATAACACCCCCCATTACGCCATGCTTCAGAAATGTGGAAAATGGTCCGTTTTCAAATGTTTTATTTTTGAACGTCAGTTCACATTTGTAGGTGGATCATCAGTGTTAGTGCTAAAATTAGCATGTTTAAAGTGATTTTCATGCTTCCAGGGGCTCGGGAAGTGAATTGAATACTATTTGGAGGCATTTAATGCTCAATCAAAAACAGCTGATTTTTGACAAAAGAGATAACACCCCCCCATTACGTCATGCTTCAGAAATGTGGAAAATGGTCCGTTATCAAATGTTTTATTTTTGAACGTCAGTTCACATTTGTAGGTGGATCATCAGTGTTAGAGCTAAAATTAGCATGTTTAAAGTGATTTTCATGCTTCCAGGGGCCCTAAACACAAGATTTATGGAATGGTTAAAAGTGCATGAAAATGGCCAATGTACTCACTCTGAGTTCTCAAAAAGGGTTTCTTCACCCCGGGAAGTTAATTAAATACCATTTGGAGGCATTTAATGTTCGAGCAAAAACGGCTGATTTTCGACAAAAGAGATAACACCCCCCCATTACGTCATGCTTCAGGAATGTGGAAAATGGTCCGTTTTCAGATGTTTTATTTTTGAACGTCAGTTCACATTTGTAGGTGGATCATCAGTGTTAGAGCTAAAATTAGCATGTTTAAAGTGATTTTCATGCTTCCAGGGGCTCGGGAAGTGAATTAAATACTATTTGGAGGCATTTAATGTTCACTCAAAAACAGCTGATTTTTGACAAAAGAGATATCACCCCCCATTACGTCATGCTTCAGAAATGTGGAAAATGGTCCGTTTTCAAATGTTTTATTTTTGAACGTCAGTTCACATTTGTAGGTGGATCATCAGTGTTAGAGCTAAAATTAGCATGTTTAAAGTGATTTTCATGCTTCCAGGGGCCCTAAACACAAGATTTATGGAATGAATAAAAGTGCGCGAAAATGGCCAATTTACTCACTCTGAGTTCTCAAAAAGGGTTTCTTCACCCCGGGAAGTTAATTAAATACCATTTGGAGGCATTTAATGTTCGAGCAAAAACTGTTGATTTTCGACAAAAGAGATAACACCCCCCCATTACGTCATGCTTCAGAAATGTGGAAAATGGTCCATTTTCAAATGTTTTATTTTTGAACGTCAGTTCACATTTGTAGGTGGATCATCAGTGTTAGAGCTAAAATTAGCATGTTTAAAGTGATTTTCATGCTTCCAGGGGCTCGGGAAGTGAATTAAATACTATTTGGAGGCATTTAATGTTCAAGCAAAAACAGCTGATTTTTGACAAAAGAGATAACACCCCCCCATTACGTCATGCTTCAGAAATGTGGAAAATGGTCCGTTTTCAAATGTTTTATTTTTGAACGTCAGTTCACATTTGTAGGTGGATCATCAGTGTTAGAGCTAAAATTAGCATGTTTAAAGTGATTTTCATGCTTCCAGGGGCCCTAAACACAAGATTTATGGAATGGTTAAAAGTGTGCGAAAATGGCCAATTTACTCACTCTGAGTTCTCAAAAAGGGTTTCTTCACCCCGGGAAGTTAATTAAATACCATTTGGAGGCATTTAATGTTCGAGCAAAAACGGCTGATTTTTGACAAAAGAGATAACACCCCCCCATTACGTCATGCTTCAGAAATGTGGAAAATGGTCCGTTTTCAAATGTTTTATTTTTGAACGTCAGTTCACATTTGTAGGTGGATCATCAGTGTTAGAGCTAAAATTAGCATGTTTAAAGTGATTTTCATGCTTCCAGGGGCCCTAAACACAAGATTAATGGAATGGTTAAAAGTGCATGAAAATGGCCAATTTACTCACTCTGAGTTCTCAAAAAGGGTTTCTTCACCCCGGGAAGTTAATTAAATACCATTTGGAGGCATTTAATGTTCGAGCAAAAACGGCTGATTTTCGACAAAAGAGATAACACCCCCCCATTACGTCATGCTTCAGAAATGTGGAAAATGATCCGTTATCAAATGTTTTATTTTTGAACGTCAGTTCATATTTGTAGGTGGATCATCAGTGTTAGAGCTAAAATTAGCTTGTTTAAAGTGATTTTCATGCTTCCAGGGGCTCGGGAAGTGAATTAAATACTATTTGGAGGCATTTAATGCTCAATCAAAAACAGCTGATTTTTGACAAAAGAGATAACACCCCCCCATTACGTCATGCTTCAGAAATGTGGAAAATGGTCCGTTTTCAAATGTTTTATTTTTGAACATCAGTTCACATTTGTAGGTGGATCATCAGTGTTAAAGCTAAAATTAGCATGTTTAAAGTGATTTTCATGCTTCCAGGGTCCCTAAACACAAGATTTATGGAATGGTTAAAAGTGCATGAAAATGGCCAATTTACTCACTCTGAGTTCTCAAAAAGTGTTTCTTCACCCCGGGAAGTTAATTAAATACCATTTGGAGGCATTTAATGTTCGAGCAAAAACGGCTGATTTTCGACAAAAGAGATAACACCCCCCCATTACGTCATGCTTCAGGAATGTGGAAAATGGTCCATTTTCAAATGTTTTATTTTTGAACGTCAGTTCACATTTGTAGGTGGATCATCAGTGTTAGAGCTAAAATTAGCATGTTTAAAGTGATTTTCATGCTTCCAGGGGCTCGGGAAGTGAATTAAATACTATTTGGAGGCATTTAATGTTCAAGCAAAAACAGCTGATTTTTGACAAAAGAGATAACACCCCCCCCCATTACGTCATGCTTCAGAAATGTGGAAAATGGTCCGTTTTCAAATGTTTTATTTTTGAACGTCAGTTCACATTTGTAGGTGGATCATCAGTGTTAGAGCTAAAATTAGCATGTTTAAAGTGATTTTCATGCTTCCAGGGGCCCTAAACACAAGATTTATGGAATGGTTAAAAGTGCGCGAAAATGGCCAATTTATTCACTCTGAGTTCTCAAAAAGGGTTTCTTCACCCCGGGAAGTTAATTAAATACCATTTGGAGGCATTTAATGTTCGAGCAAAAACGGCTGATTTTCGACAAAAGAGATAACACCCCCCCATTACGTCATGCTTCAGAAATGTGGAAAATGGTCCGTTTTCAAATGTTTTATTTTTGAACGTCAGTTCACATTTGTAGGTGGATCATCAGTGTTAGAGCTAAAATTAGCATGTTTAAAGTGATTTTCATGCTTCCAGGGGCCCTAAACACAAGATTAATGGAATGGTTAAAAGTGCATGAAAATGGCCAATTTACTCACTCTGAGTTCTCAAAAAGGGTTTCTTCACCCCGGGAAGTTAATTAAATACCATTTGGAGGCATTTAATGTTCGAGCAAAAACGGCTGATTTTCGACAAAAGAGATAACACCCCCCCATTACGTCATGCTTCAGAAATGTGGAAAATGGTCCGTTATCAAATGTTTTATTTTTGAACGTCAGTTCATATTTGTAGGTGGATCATCAGTGTTAGAGCTAAAATTAGCTTGTTTAAAGTGATTTTCATGCTTCCAGGGGCTCGGGAAGTGAATTAAATACTATTTGGAGGCATTTAATGCTCAATCAAAAACAGCTGATTTTTGACAAAAGAGATAACACCCCCCCATTACGTCATGCTTCAGAAATGTGGAAAATGGTCCGTTTTCAAATGTTTTATTTTTGAACATCAGTTCACATTTGTAGGTGGATCATCAGTGTTAAAGCTAAAATTAGCATGTTTAAAGTGATTTTCATGCTTCCAGGGTCCCTAAACACAAGATTTATGGAATGGTTAAAAGTGCATGAAAATGGCCAATTTACTCACTCTGAGTTCTCAAAAAGTGTTTCTTCACCCCGGGAAGTTAATTAAATACCATTTGGAGGCATTTAATGTTCGAGCAAAAACGGCTGATTTTCGACAAAAGAGATAACACCCCCCCATTACGTCATGCTTCAGGAATGTGGAAAATGGTCCATTTTCAAATGTTTTATTTTTGAACGTCAGTTCACATTTGTAGGTGGATCATCAGTGTTAGAGCTAAAATTAGCATGTTTAAAGTGATTTTCATGCTTCCAGGGGCTCGGGAAGTGAATTAAATACTATTTGGAGGCATTTAATGTTCAAGCAAAAACAGCTGATTTTTGACAAAAGAGATAACACCCCCCCATTACGTCATGCTTCAGAAATGTGGAAAATGGTCCGTTTTCAAATGTTTTATTTTTGAACGTCAGTTCACATTTGTAGGTGGATCATCAGTGTTAGAGCTAAAATTAGCATGTTTAAAGTGATTTTCATGCTTCCAGGGGCCCTAAACACAAGATTTATGGAATGGTTAAAAGTGCGCGAAAATGGCCAATTTACTCACTCTGAGTTCTCAAAAAGGGTTTCTTCACCCCGGGAAGTTAATTAAATACCATTTGGAGGCATTTAATGTTCGAGCAAAAACGGCTGATTTTCGACAAAAGAGATAACACCCCCCCATTACGTCATGCTTCAGAAATGTGGAAAATGGTCAGTTTTCAAATGTTTTATTTTTGAACGTCAGTTCACATTTGTAGGTGGATCATCAGTGTTAGAGCTAAAATTAGCATGTTTAAAGTGATTTTCATGCTTCCAGGGGCTCGGGAAGTGAATTAAATACTATTTGGAGGCATTTAATGCTCAATCAAAAACAGCTGATTTTTGACAAAAGAGATAACACCCCCCCATTACGTCATGCTTCAGAAATGTGGAAAATGGTCCGTTTTCAAATGTTTTATTTTTGAACGTCAGTTCACATTTGTAGGTGGATCATCAGTGTTAGAGCTAAAATTAGCATGTTTAAAGTGATTTTCATGCTTCCAGGGTCCCTAAACACAAGATTTATGGAATGGTTAAAAGTGCATGAAAATGGCCAATTTACTCACTCTGAGTTCTCAAAAAGGGTTTCTTCACCCCGGGAAGTTAATCAAATACCATTTGGAGGCATTTAATGTTCGAGCAAAAACGGCTGATTTTCGACAAAAGAGATAACACCCCCCCATTACGTCATGCTTCAGAAATGTGGAAAATGGTCCGTTTTCAAATGTTATATTTTTGAACGTCAGTTCACATTTGTTGGTGGATCATCAGTGTTAGAGCTAAAATTAGCATGTTTAAAGTGATGTTCATGCTTCCAGGGGCTCGGGAAGTGAATTAAATACTATTTGGAGGCATTTAATGTTCAATCAAAAACAGCTGATTTTTGACAAAAGAGATAACACCCCCCCATTACGTCATGCTTCAGAAATGTGGAAAATGGTCCGTTATCAAATGTTTTATTTTTGAACGTCAGTTCACATTTGTAGGTGGATCATCAGTGTTAGAGCTAAAATTAGCATGTTTAAAGTGATTTTCATGCTTCCAGGGGCTCGGGAAGTGAATTAAATACTATTTGGAGGCATTTAATGCTCAATCAAAAACAGCTGATTTTTGACAAAAGAGATAACACCCCCCCATTACGTCATGCTTCAGAAATGTGGAAAATGGTCCGTTTTCAAATGTTTTATTTTTGAACGTCAGTTCACATTTGTAGGTGGATCATCAGTGTTAGAGCTAAAATTAGCATGTTTAAAGTGATTTTCATGCTTCCAGGGTCCCTAAACACAAGATTTATGGAATGGTTAAAAGTGCATGAAAATGGCCAATTTACTCACTCTGAGTTCTCAAAAAGGGTTTCTTCACCCCGGGAAGTTAATCAAATACCATTTGGAGGCATTTAATGTTCGAGCAAAAACGGCTGATTTTCGACAAAAGAGATAACACCCCCCCATTACGTCATGCTTCAGAAATGTGGAAAATGGTCCGTTTTCAAATGTTATATTTTTGAACGTCAGTTCACATTTGTAGGTGGATCATCAGTGTTAGAGCTAAAATTAGCATGTTTAAAGTGATGTTCATGCTTCCAGGGGCTCGGGAAGTGAATTAAATACTATTTGGAGGCATTTAATGTTCAATCAAAAACAGCTGATTTTTGACAAAAGAGATAACACCCCCCCATTACGTCATGCTTCAGAAATGTGGAAAATGGTCCGTTATCAAATGTTTTATTTTTGAACGTCAGTTCACATTTGTAGGTGGATCATCAGTGTTAGAGCTAAAATTAGCATGTTTAAAGTGATTTTCATGCTTCCAGGGGCCCTAAACACAAGATTTATGGAATGGTTAAAAGTGCATGAAAATGGCCAATGTACTCACTCTGAGTTCTCAAAAAGGGTTTCTTCACCCCGGGAAGTTAATTAAATACCATTTGGAGGCATTTAATGTTCGAGCAAAAACGGCTGATTTTCGACAAAAGAGATAACACCCCCCCATTACGTCATGCTTCAGGAATGTGGAAAATGGTCCGTTTTCAAATGTTTTATTTTTGAACGTCAGTTCACATTTGTAGGTGGATCATCAGTGTTAGAGCTAAAATTAGCATGTTTAAAGTGATTTTCATGCTTCCAGGGGCTCGGGAAGTGAATTAAATACTATTTGGAGGCATTTAATGTTCACTCAAAAACAGCTGATTTTTGACAAAAGAGATAACACCCCCCATTACGTCATGCTTCAGAAATGTGGAAAATGGTCCGTTTTCAAATGTTTTATTTTTGAACGTCAGTTCACATTTGTAGGTGGATCATCAGTGTTAGAGCTAAAATTAGCATGTTTAAAGTGATTTTCATGCTTCCAGGGGCCCTAAACACAAGATTTATGGAATGAATAAAAGTGCGCAAAAATGGCCAATTTACTCACTCTGAGTTCTCAAAAAGGGTTTCTTCACCCCGGGAAGTTAATTAAATACCATTTGGAGGCATTTAATGTTCGAGCAAAAACGGCTGATTTTCGACAAAAGAGATAACACCCCCCCATTACGTCATGCTTCAGAAATGTGGAAAATGGTCCATTTTCAAATGTTTTATTTTTGAACGTCAGTTCACATTTGTAGGTGGATCATCAGTGTTAGAGCTAAAATTAGCATGTTTAAAGTGATTTTCATGCTTCCAGGGGCTCGGGAAGTGAATTTAATACTATTTGGAGGCATTTAATGTTCAATCAAAAACAGCTGATTTTTGACAAAAGAGATAACACCGCCCCATTACGTCATGCTTCAGAAATGTGGAAAATGGTCCGTTTTCAAATGTTTTATTTTTGAACGTCAGTTCACATTTGTAGGTGGATCATCAGTGTTAGAGCTAAAATTAGCATGTTTAAAGTGATTTTCATGCTTCCAGGGGCCCTAAACACAAGATTTATGGAATGGTTAAAAGTGCGCGAAAATGGCCAATTTACACACTCTTAGTTCTCAAAAAGGGTTTCTTCACCCCGGGAAGTTAATTAAATACCATTTGGAGGCATTTAATGTTCGAGCAAAAACGGCTGATTTTTGACAAAAGAGATAACACCCCCCATTACGCCATGCTTCAGAAATGTGGAAAATGGTCCGTTTTCAAATGTTTTATTTTTGAACGTCAGTTCACATTTGTAGGTGGATCATCAGTGTTAGAGCTAAAATTAGCATGTTTAAAGTGATTTTCATGCTTCCAGGGGCTCGGGAAGTGAATTAAATACTATTTGGAGGCATTTAATGCTCAATCAAAAACAGCTGATTTTTGACAAAAGAGATAACACCCCCCCATTACGTCATGCTTCAGAAATGTGGAAAATGGTCCGTTTTCAAATGTTTTATTTTTGAACGTCAGTTCACATTTGTAGGTGGATCATCAGTGTTAGAGCTAAAATTTGCATGTTTAAAGTGATTTTCATGCTTCCAGGGTCCCTAAACACAAGATTTATGGAATGGTTAAAAGTGCATGAAAATGGCCAATTTACTCACTCTGAGTTCTCAAAAAGGGTTTCTTCACCCCGGGAAGTTAATCAAATACCATTTGGAGGCATTTAATGTTCGAGCAAAAACGGCTGATTTTCGACAAAAGAGATAACACCCCCCCATTACGTCATGCTTCAGAAATGTGGAAAATGGTCCGTTTTCAAATGTTATATTTTTGAACGTCAGTTCACATTTGTAGGTGGATCATCAGTGTTAGAGCTAAAATTAGCATGTTTAAAGTGATGTTCATGCTTCCAGGGGCTCGGGAAGAGAATTAAATACTATTTGGAGGCATTTAATGTTCAATCAAAAACAGCTGATTTTTGACAAAAGAGATAACACCCCCCCATTACGTCATGCTTCAGAAATGTGGAAAATGGTCCGTTATCAAATGTTTTATTTTTGAACGTCAGTTCACATTTGTAGGTGGATCATCAGTGTTAGAGCTAAAATTAGCATGTTTAAAGTGATTTTCATGCTTCCAGGGGCCCTAAACACAAGATTTATGGAATGGTTAAAAGTGCATGAAAATGGCCAATGTACTCACTCTGAGTTCTCAAAAAGGGTTTCTTCACCCCGGGAAGTTAATTAAATACCATTTGGAGGCATTTAATGTTCGAGCAAAAACGGCTGATTTTCGACAAAAGAGATAACACCCCCCCATTACGTCATGCTTCAGGAATGTGGAAAATGGTCCGTTTTCAGATGTTTTATTTTTAAACGTCAGTTCACATTTGTAGGTGGATCATCAGTGTTAGAGCTAAAATTAGCATGTTTAAAGTGATTTTCATGCTTCCAGGGGCTCGGGAAGTGAATTAAATACTATTTGGAGGCATTTAATGCTCAATCAAAAACAGCTGATTTTTGACAAAAGAGATAACACCCCCCCATTACGTCATGCTTCAGAAATGTGGAAAATGGTCCGTTTTCAAATGTTTTATTTTTGAACGTCAGTTCACATTTGTAGGTGGATCATCAGTGTTAGAGCTAAAATTAGCATGTTTAAAGTGATTTTCATGCTTCCAGGGGCCCTAAACACAAGATTTATGGAATGGTTAAAAGTGCGCGAAAATGGCCAATTTACACACTCTTAGTTCTCAAAAAGGGTTTCTTCACCCCGGGAAGTTAATTAAATACCATTTGGAGGCATTTAATGTTCGAGCAAAAACGGCTGATTTTTGACAAAAGAGATAACACCCCCCATTACGCCATGCTTCAGAAATGTGGAAAATGGTCCGTTTTCAAATGTTTTATTTTTGAACGTCAGTTCACATTTGTAGGTGGATCATCAGTGTTAGAGCTAAAATTAGCATGTTTAAAGTGATTTTCATGCTTCCAGGGGCTCGGGAAGTGAATTAAATACTATTTGGAGGCATTTAATGCTCAATCAAAAACAGCTGATTTTTGACAAAAGAGATAACACCCCCCCATTACGTCATGCTTCAGAAATGTGGAAAATGGTCCGTTTTCAAATGTTTTATTTTTGAACGTCAGTTCACATTTGTAGGTGGATCATCAGTGTTAGAGCTAAAATTAGCATGTTTAAAGTGATTTTCATGCTTCCAGGGGCTCGGGAAGTGAATTAAATACTATTTGGAGGCATTTAATGCTCAATCAAAAACAGCTGATTTTTGACAAAAGAGATAACACCCCCCCATTACGTCATGCTTCAGAAATGTGGAAAATGGTCCGTTTTCAAATGTTTTATTTTTGAACGTCAGTTCACATTTGTAGGTGGATCATCAGTGTTAGAGCTAAAATTAGCATGTTTAAAGTGATTTTCATGCTTCCAGGGTCCCTAAACACAAGATTTATGGAATGGTTAAAAGTGCATGAAAATGGCCAATTTACTCACTCTGAGTTCTCAAAAAGGGTTTCTTCACCCCGGGAAGTTAATCAAATACCATTTGGAGGCATTTAATGTTCGAGCAAAAACGGCTGATTTTCGACAAAAGAGATAACACCCCCCCATTACGTCATGCTTCAGAAATGTGGAAAATGGTCCGTTTTCAAATGTTATATTTTTGAACGTCAGTTCACATTTGTAGGTGGATCATCAGTGTTAGAGCTAAAATTAGCATGTTTAAAGTGATGTTCATGCTTCCAGGGGCTCGGGAAGTGAATTAAATACTATTTGGAGGCATTTAATGTTCAATCAAAAACAGCTGATTTTTGACAAAAGAGATAACACCCCCCCATTACGTCATGCTTCAGAAATGTGGAAAATGGTCCGTTATCAAATGTTTTATTTTTGAACGTCAGTTCACATTTGTAGGTGGATCATCAGTGTTAGAGCTAAAATTAGCATGTTTAAAGTGATTTTCATGCTTCCAGGGGCCCTAAACACAAGATTTATGGAATGGTTAAAAGTGCATGAAAATGGCCAATGTACTCACTCTGAGTTCTCAAAAAGGGTTTCTTCACCCCGGGAAGTTAATTAAATACCATTTGGAGGCATTTAATGTTCGAGCAAAAACGGCTGATTTTCGACAAAAGAGATAACACCCCCCCATTACGTCATGCTTCAGGAATGTGGAAAATGGTCCGTTTTCAGATGTTTTATTTTTGAACGTCAGTTCACATTTGTAGGTGGATCATCAGTGTTAGAGCTAAAATTAGCATGTTTAAAGTGATTTTCATGCTTCCAGGGGCTCGGGAAGTGAATTAAATACTATTTGGAGGCATTTAATGTTCACTCAAAAACAGCTGATTTTTGACAAAAGAGATATCACCCCCCATTACGTCATGCTTCAGAGATGTGGAAAATGGTCCGTTTTCAAATGTTTTATTTTTGAACGTCAGTTCACATTTGTAGGTGGATCATCAGTGTTAGAGCTAAAATTAGCATGTTTAAAGTGATTTTCATGCTTCCAGGGGCCCTAAACACAAGATTTATGGAATGAATAAAAGTGCGCGAAAATGGCCAATTTACTCACTCTGAGTTCTCAAAAAGGGTTTCTTCACCCCGGGAAGTTAATTAAATACCATTTGGAGGCATTTAATGTTCGAGCAAAAACGGCTGATTTTCGACAAAAGAGATAACACCCCCCCATTACGTCATGCTTCAGAAATGTGGAAAATGGTCCATTTTCAAATGTTTTATTTTTGAACGTCAGTTCACATTTGTAGGTGGATCATCAATGTTAGAGCTAAAATTAGCATGTTTAAAGTGATTTTCATGCTTCCAGGGGCTCGGGAAGTGAATTAAATACTATTTGGAGGCATTTAATGTTCAAGCAAAAACAGCTGATTTTTGACAAAAGAGATAACACCCCCCCATTACGTCATGCTTCAGAAATGTGGAAAATGGTCCGTTTTCAAATGTTTTATTTTTGAACGTCAGTTCACATTTGTAGGTGGATCATCAGTGTTAGAGCTAAAATTAGCATGTTTAAAGTGATTTTCATGCTTCCAGGGTCCCTAAACACAAGATTTATGGAATGGTTAAAAGTGCATGAAAATGGCCAATTTACTCACTCTGAGTTCTCAAAAAGGGTTTCTTCACCCCGGGAAGTTAATCAAATACCATTTGGAGGCATTTAATGTTCGAGCAAAAACGGCTGATTTTCGACAAAAGAGATAACACCCCCCCATTACGTCATGCTTCAGAAATGTGGAAAATGGTCCGTTTTCAAATGTTATATTTTTGAACGTCAGTTCACATTTGTAGGTGGATCATCAGTGTTAGAGCTAAAATTAGCATGTTTAAAGTGATGTTCATGCTTCCAGGGGCTCGGGAAGTGAATTAAATACTATTTGGAGGCATTTAATGTTCAATCAAAAACAGCTGATTTTTGACAAAAGAGATAACACCCCCCCATTACGTCATGCTTCAGAAATGTGGAAAATGGTCCGTTATCAAATGTTTTATTTTTGAACGTCAGTTCACATTTGTAGGTGGATCATCAGTGTTAGAGCTAAAATTAGCATGTTTAAAGTGATTTTCATGCTTCCAGGGGCCCTAAACACAAGATTTTTGGAATGGTTAAAAGTGCATGAAAATGGCCAATGTACTCACTCTGAGTTCTCAAAAAGGGTTTCTTCACCCCGGGAAGTTAATTAAATACCATTTGGAGGCATTTAATGTTCGAGCAAAAACGGCTGATTTTCGACAAAAGAGATAACACCCCCCCATTACGTCATGCTTCAGGAATGTGGAAAATGGTCCGTTTTCAGATGTTTTATTTTTGAACGTCAGTTCACATTTGTAGGTGGATCATCAGTGTTAGAGCTAAAATTAGCATGTTTAAAGTGATTTTCATGCTTCCAGGGGCTCGGGAAGTGAATTAAATACTATTTGGAGGCATTTAATGTTCACTCAAAAACAGCTGATTTTTGACAAAAGAGATATCACCCCCCATTACGTCATGCTTCAGAAATGTGGAAAATGGTCCGTTTTCAAATGTTTTATTTTTGAACGTCAGTTCACATTTGTAGGTGGATCATCAGTGTTAGAGCTAAAATTAGCATGTTTAAAGTGATTTTCATGCTTCCAGGGGCCCTAAACACAAGATTTATGGAATGAATAAAAGTGCGCGAAAATGGCCAATTTACTCACTCTGAGTTCTCAAAAAGGGTTTCTTCACCCCGGGAAGTTAATTAAATACCATTTGGAGGCATTTAATGTTCGAGCAAAAACGGCTGATTTTCGACAAAAGAAATAACACCCCCCCATTACGTCATGCTTCAGAAATGTGGAAAATGGTCCATTTTCAAATGTTTTATTTTTGAACGTCAGTTCACATTTGTAGGTGGATCATCAGTGTTAGAGCTAAAATTAGCATGTTTAAAGTGATTTTCATGCTTCCAGGGGCTCGGGAAGTGAATTAAATACTATTTGGAGGCATTTAATGTTCAAGCAAAAACAGCTGATTTTTGACAAAAGAGATAACACCCCCCCATTACGTCATGCTTCAGAAATGTGGAAAATGGTCCGTTTTCAAATGTTTTATTTTTGAACGTCAGTTCACATTTGTAGGTGGATCATCAGTGTTAGAGCTAAAATTAGCATGTTTAAAGTGATTTTCATGCTTCCAGGGGCCCTAAACACAAGATTTATGGAATGGTTAAAAGTGTGCGAAAATGGCCAATTTACTCACTCTGAGTTCTCAAAAAGGGTTTCTTCACCCCGGGAAGTTAATTAAATACCATTTGGAGGCATTTAATGTTCGAGCAAAAACGGCTGATTTTTGACAAAAGAGATAACACCCCCCCATTACGTCATGCTTCAGAAATGTGGAAAATGGTCCGTTTTCAAATGTTTTATTTTTGAACGTCAGTTCACATTTGTAGGTGGATCATCAGTGTTAGAGCTAAAATTAGCATGTTTAAAGTGATTTTCATGCTTCCAGGGGCCCTAAACACAAGATTTATGGAATGGTTAAAAGTGCATGAAAATGGCCAATTTACTCACTCTGAGTTCTCAAAAAGGGTTTCTTCACCCCGGGAAGTTAATTAAATACCATTTGGAGGCATTTAATGTTCGAGCAAAAACTGCTGATTTTTGACAAAAGAGATAAAACCCCCCATTACGCCATGCTTCAGAAATGTGGAAAATGGTCCGTTTTCAAATGTTTTATTTTTGAACGTCAGTTCACATTTGTAGGTGGATCATCAGTGTTAGAGCTAAAATTAGCATGTTTAAAGTGATTTTCATGCTTCCAGGGGCTCGGGAAGTGAATTTAATACTATTTGGAGGCATTTAATGTTCAATCAAAAACAGCTGATTTTTGACAAAAGAGATAACACCGCCCCATTACGTCATGCTTCAGAAATGTGGAAAATGGTCCGTTTTCAAATGTTTTATTTTTGAACGTCAGTTCACATTTGTAGGTGGATCATCAGTGTTAGAGCTAAAATTAGCATGTTTAAAGTGATTTTCATGCTTCCAGGGGCCCTAAACACAAGATTTATGGAATGGTTAAAAGTGCGCGAAAATGGCCAATTTACACACTCTTAGTTCTCAAAAAGGGTTTCTTCACCCCGGGAAGTTAATTAAATACCATTTGGAGGCATTTAATGTTCGAGCAAAAACGGCTGATTTTTGACAAAAGAGATAACACCCCCCATTACGCCATGCTTCAGAAATGTGGAAAATGGTCCGTTTTCAAATGTTTTATTTTTGAACGTCAGTTCACATTTGTAGGTGGATCATCAGTGTTAGAGCTAAAATTAGCATGTTTAAAGTGATTTTCATGCTTCCAGGGGCTCGGGAAGTGAATTAAATACTATTTGGAGGCATTTAATGCTCAATCAAAAACAGCTGATTTTTGACAAAAGAGATAACACCCCCCCATTACGTCATGCTTCAGAAATGTGGAAAATGGTCCGTTTTCAAATGTTTTATTTTTGAACGTCAGTTCACATTTGTAGGTGGATCATCAGTGTTAGAGCTAAAATTTGCATGTTTAAAGTGATTTTCATGCTTCCAGGGTCCCTAAACACAAGATTTATGGAATGGTTAAAAGTGCATGAAAATGGCAAATTTACTCACTCTGAGTTCTCAAAAAGGGTTTCTTCACCCCGGGAAGTTAATCAAATACCATTTGGAGGCATTTAATGTTCGAGCAAAAACGGCTGATTTTCGACAAAAGAGATAACACCCCCCCATTACGTCATGCTTCAGAAATGTGGAAAATGGTCCGTTATCAAATGTTTTATTTTTGAACGTCAGTTCACATTTGTAGGTGGATCATCAGTGTTAGAGCTAAAATTAGCATGTTTAAAGTGATTTTCATGCTTCCAGGGGCCCTAAACACAAGATTTATGGAATGGTTAAAAGTGCATGAAAATGGCCAATGTACTCACTCTGAGTTCTCAAAAAGGGTTTCTTCACCCCGGGAAGTTAATTAAATACCATTTGGAGGCATTTAATGTTCGAGCAAAAACGGCTGATTTTCGACAAAAGAGATAACACCCCCCCATTACGTCATGCTTCAGGAATGTGGAAAATGGTCCGTTTTCAGATGTTTTATTTTTGAACGTCAGTTCACATTTGTAGGTGGATCATCAGTGTTAGAGCTAAAATTAGCATGTTTAAAGTGATTTTCATGCTTCCAGGGGCTCGGGAAGTGAATTAAATACTATTTGGAGGCATTTAATGTTCACTCAAAAACAGCTGATTTTTGACAAAAGAGATATCACCCCCCATTACGTCATGCTTCAGAAATGTGGAAAATGGTCCGTTTTCAAATGTTTTATTTTTGAACGTCAGTTCACATTTGTAGGTGGATCATCAGTGTTAGAGCTAAAATTAGCATGTTTAAAGTGATTTTCATGCTTCCAGGGGCCCTAAACACAAGATTTATGGAATGAATAAAAGTGCGCGAAAATGGCCAATTTACTCACTCTGAGTTCTCAAAAAGGGTTTCTTCACCCCGGGAAGTTAATTAAATACCATTTGGAGGCATTTAATGTTCGAGCAAAAACGGCTGATTTTCGACAAAAGAGATAACACCCCCCCATTACGTCATGCTTCAGAAATGTGGAAAATGGTCCATTTTCAAATGTTTTATTTTTGAACGTCAGTTCACATTTGTAGGTGGATCATCAGTGTTAGAGCTAAAATTAGCATGTTTAAAGTGATTTTCATGCTTCCAGGGGCTCGGGAAGTGAATTAAATACTATTTGGAGGCATTTAATGTTCAAGCAAAAACAGCTGATTTTTGACAAAAGAGATAACACCCCCCCATTACGTCATGCTTCAGAAATGTGGAAAATGGTCCGTTTTCAAATGTTTTATTTTTGAACGTCAGTTCACATTTGTAGGTGGATCATCAGTGTTAGAGCTAAAATTAGCATGTTTAAAGTGATTTTCATGCTTCCAGGGTCCCTAAACACAAGATTTATGGAATGGTTAAAAGTGCATGAAAATGGCCAATTTACTCACTCTGAGTTCTCAAAAAGGGTTTCTTCACCCCGGGAAGTTAATCAAATACCATTTGGAGGCATTTAATGTTCGAGCAAAAACGGCTGATTTTCGACAAAAGAGATAACACCCCCCCATTACGTCATGCTTCAGAAATGTGGAAAATGGTCCGTTTTCAAATGTTATATTTTTGAACGTCAGTTCACATTTGTAGGTGGATCATCAGTGTTAGAGCTAAAATTAGCATGTTTAAAGTGATGTTCATGCTTCCAGGGGCTCGGGAAGTGAATTAAATACTATTTGGAGGCATTTAATGTTCAATCAAAAACAGCTGATTTTTGACAAAAGAGATAACACCCCCCCATTACGTCATGCTTCAGAAATGTGGAAAATGGTCCGTTATCAAATGTTTTATTTTTGAACGTCAGTTCACATTTGTAGGTGGATCATCAGTGTTAGAGCTAAAATTAGCATGTTTAAAGTGATTTTCATGCTTCCAGGGGCCCTAAACACAAGATTTATGGAATGGTTAAAAGTGCATGAAAATGGCCAATGTACTCACTCTGAGTTCTCAAAAAGGGTTTCTTCATCCCGGGAAGTTAATTAAATACCATTTGGAGGCATTTAATGTTCGAGCAAAAACGGCTGATTTTCGACAAAAGAGATAACACCCCCCCATTACGTCATGCTTCAGGAATGTGGAAAATGGTCCGTTTTCAGATGTTTTATTTTTGAACGTCAGTTCACATTTGTAGGTGGATCATCAGTGTTAGAGCTAAAATTAGCATGTTTAAAGTGATTTTCATGCTTCCAGGGGCTCGGGAAGTGAATTAAATACTATTTGGAGGCATTTAATGTTCACTCAAAAACAGCTGATTTTTGACAAAAGAGATATCACCCCCCATTACGTCATGCTTCAGAAATGTGGAAAATGGTCCGTTTTCAAATGTTTTATTTTTGAACGTCAGTTCACATTTGTAGGTGGATCATCAGTGTTAGAGCTAAAATTAGCATGTTTAAAGTGATTTTCATGCTTCCAGGGGCCCTAAACACAAGATTTATGGAATGAATAAAAGTGCGCGAAAATGGCCAATTTACTCACTCTGAGTTCTCAAAAAGGGTTTCTTCACCCCGGGAAGTTAATTAAATACCATTTGGAGGCATTTAATGTTCGAGCAAAAACGGCTGATTTTCGACAAAAGAGATAACACCCCCCCATTACGTCATGCTTCAGAAATGTGGAAAATGGTCCATTTTCAAATGTTTTATTTTTGAACGTCAGTTCACATTTGTAGGTGGATCATCAGTGTTAGAGCTAAAATTAGCATGTTTAAAGTGATTTTCATGCTTCCAGGGGCTCGGGAAGTGAATTAAATACTATTTGGAGGCATTTAATGTTCAAGCTAAAACAGCTGATTTTTGACAAAAGAGATAACACCCCCCCATTACGTCATGCTTCAGAAATGTGGAAAATGGTCCGTTTTCAAATGTTTTATTTTTGAACGTCAGTTCACATTTGTAGGTGGATCATCAGTGTTAGAGCTAAAATTAGCATGTTTAAAGTGATTTTCATGCTTCCAGGGGCCCTAAACACAAGATTTATGGAATGGTTAAAAGTGTGCGAAAATGGCCAATTTACTCACTCTGAGTTCTCAAAAAGGGTTTCTTCACCCCGGGAAGTTAATTAAATACCATTTGGAGGCATTTAATGTTCGAGCAAAAACGGCTGATTTTTGACAAAAGAGATAACACCCCCCCATTACGTCATGCTTCAGAAATGTGGAAAATGGTCCGTTTTCAAATGTTTTATTTTTGAACGTCAGTTCACATTTGTAGGTGGATCATCAGTGTTAGAGCTAAAATTAGCATGTTTAAAGTGATTTTCATGCTTCCAGGGGCCCTAAACACAAGATTTATGGAATGGTTAAAAGTGCATGAAAATGGCCAATTTACTCACTCTGAGTTCTCAAAAAGGGTTTCTTCACCCCGGGAAGTTAATTAAATACCATTTGGAGGCATTTAATGTTCGAGCAAAAACGGCTGATTTTTGACAAAAGAGATAACACCCCCCATTACGCCATGCTTCAGAAATGTGGAAAATGGTCCGTTTTCAAATGTTTTATTTTTGAACGTCAGTTCACATTTGTAGGTGGATCATCAGTGTTAGAGCTAAAATTAGCATGTTTAAAGTGATTTTCATGCTTCCAGGGGCTCGGGAAGTGAATTGAATACTATTTGGAGGCATTTAATGCTCAATCAAAAACAGCTGATTTTTGACAAAAGAGATAACACCCCCCCATTACGTCATGCTTCAGAAATGTGGAAAATGGTCCGTTATCAAATGTTTTATTTTTGAACGTCAGTTCACATTTGTAGGTGGATCATCAGTGTTAGAGCTAAAATTAGCATGTTTAAAGTGATTTTCATGCTTCCAGGGGCCCTAAACACAAGATTTATGGAATGGTTAAAAGTGCATGAAAATGGCCAATGTACTCACTCTGAGTTCTCAAAAAGGGTTTCTTCACCCCGGGAAGTTAATTAAATACCATTTGGAGGCATTTAATGTTCGAGCAAAAACGGCTGATTTTCGACAAAAGAGATAACACCCCCCCATTACGTCATGCTTCAGGAATGTGGAAAATGGTCCGTTTTCAGATGTTTTATTTTTGAACGTCAGTTCACATTTGTAGGTGGATCATCAGTGTTAGAGCTAAAATTAGCATGTTTAAAGTGATTTTCATGCTTCCAGGGGCTCGGGAAGTGAATTAAATACTATTTGGAGGCATTTAATGTTCACTCAAAAACAGCTGATTTTTGACAAAAGAGATATCACCCCCCATTACGTCATGCTTCAGAAATGTGGAAAATGGTCCGTTTTCAAATGTTTTATTTTTGAACGTCAGTTCACATTTGTAGGTGGATCATCAGTGTTAGAGCTAAAATTAGCATGTTTAAAGTGATTTTCATGCTTCCAGGGGCCCTAAACACAAGATTTATGGAATGAATAAAAGTGCGCGAAAATGGCCAATTTACTCACTCTGAGTTCTCAAAAAGGGTTTCTTCACCCCGGGAAGTTAATTAAATACCATTTGGAGGCATTTAATGTTCGAGCAAAAACTGTTGATTTTCGACAAAAGAGATAACACCCCCCCATTACGTCATGCTTCAGAAATGTGGAAAATGGTCCATTTTCAAATGTTTTATTTTTGAACGTCAGTTCACATTTGTAGGTGGATCATCAGTGTTAGAGCTAAAATTAGCATGTTTAAAGTGATTTTCATGCTTCCAGGGGCTCGGGAAGTGAATTAAATACTATTTGGAGGCATTTAATGTTCAAGCAAAAACAGCTGATTTTTGACAAAAGAGATAACACCCCCCCATTACGTCATGCTTCAGAAATGTGGAAAATGGTCCGTTTTCAAATGTTTTATTTTTGAACGTCAGTTCACATTTGTAGGTGGATCATCAGTGTTAGAGCTAAAATTAGCATGTTTAAAGTGATTTTCATGCTTCCAGGGGCCCTAAACACAAGATTTATGGAATGGTTAAAAGTGTGCGAAAATGGCCAATTTACTCACTCTGAGTTCTCAAAAAGGGTTTCTTCACCCCGGGAAGTTAATTAAATACCATTTGGAGGCATTTAATGTTCGAGCAAAAACGGCTGATTTTTGACAAAAGAGATAACACCCCCCCATTACGTCATGCTTCAGAAATGTGGAAAATGGTCCGTTTTCAAATGTTTTATTTTTGAACGTCAGTTCACATTTGTAGGTGGATCATCAGTGTTAGAGCTAAAATTAGCATGTTTAAAGTGATTTTCATGCTTCCAGGGGCCCTAAACACAAGATTTATGGAATGGTTAAAAGTGCATGAAAATGGCCAATTTACTCACTCTGAGTTCTCAAAAAGGGTTTCTTCACCCCGGGAAGTTAATTAAATACCATTTGGAGGCATTTAATGTTCGAGCAAAAACGGCTGATTTTCGACAAAAGAGATAACACCCCCCCATTACGTCATGCTTCAGAAATGTGGAAAATGGTCCGTTATCAAATGTTTTATTTTTGAACGTCAGTTCATATTTGTAGGTGGATCATCAGTGTTAGAGCTAAAATTAGCTTGTTTAAAGTGATTTTCATGCTTCCAGGGGCTCGGGAAGTGAATTAAATACTATTTGGAGGCATTTAATGCTCAATCAAAAACAGCTGATTTTTGACAAAAGAGATAACACCCCCCCATTACGTCATGCTTCAGAAATGTGGAAAATGGTCCGTTTTCAAATGTTTTATTTTTGAACATCAGTTCACATTTGTAGGTGGATCATCAGTGTTAAAGCTAAAATTAGCATGTTTAAAGTGATTTTCATGCTTCCAGGGTCCCTAAACACAAGATTTATGGAATGGTTAAAAGTGCATGAAAATGGCCAATTTACTCACTCTGAGTTCTCAAAAAGTGTTTCTTCACCCCGGGAAGTTAATTAAATACCATTTGGAGGCATTTAATGTTCGAGCAAAAACGGCTGATTTTCGACAAAAGAGATAACACCCCCCCATTACGTCATGCTTCAGGAATGTGGAAAATGGTCCATTTTCAAATGTTTTATTTTTGAACGTCAGTTCACATTTGTAGGTGGATCATCAGTGTTAGAGCTAAAATTAGCATGTTTAAAGGGATTTTCATGCTTCCAGGGGCTCGGGAAGTGAATTAAATACTATTTGGAGGCATTTAATGTTCAAGCAAAAACAGCTGATTTTTGACAAAAGAGATAACACCCCCCCCCATTACGTCATGCTTCAGAAATGTGGAAAATGGTCCGTTTTCAAATGTTTTATTTTTGAACGTCAGTTCACATTTGTAGGTGGATCATCAGTGTTAGAGCTAAAATTAGCATGTTTAAAGTGATTTTCATGCTTCCAGGGGCCCTAAACACAAGATTTATGGAATGGTTAAAAGTGCGCGAAAATGGCCAATTTATTCACTCTGAGTTCTCAAAAAGGGTTTCTTCACCCCGGGAAGTTAATTAAATACCATTTGGAGGCATTTAATGTTCGAGCAAAAACGGCTGATTTTCGACAAAAGAGATAACACCCCCCCATTACGTCATGCTTCAGAAATGTGGAAAATGGTCCGTTTTCAAATGTTTTATTTTTGAACGTCAGTTCACATTTGTAGGTGGATCATCAGTGTTAGAGCTAAAATTAGCATGTTTAAAGTGATTTTCATGCTTCCAGGGGCTCGGGAAGTGAATTAAATACTATTTGGAGGCATTTAATGCTCAATCAAAAACAGCTGATTTTTGACAAAAGAGATAACACCCCCCCATTACGTCATGCTTCAGAAATGTGGAAAATGGTCCGTTTTCAAATGTTTTATTTTTGAACGTCAGTTCACATTTGTAGGTGGATCATCAGTGTTATAGCTAAAATTAGCATGTTTAAAGTGATTTTCATGCTTCCAGGGGCTCGGGAAGTGAATTAAATACTATTTGGAGGCATTTAATGTTCACTCAAAAACAGCTGATTTTTGACAAAAGAGATATCACCCCCCATTACGTCATGCTTCAGAAATGTGGAAAATGGTCCGTTTTCAAATGTTTTATTTTTGAACGTCAGTTCACATTTGTAGGTGGATCATCAGTGTTAGAGCTAAAATTAGCATGTTTAAAGTGATGTTCATGCTTCCAGGGGCTCGGGAAGTGAATTAAATACTATTTGGAGGCATTTAATGTTCAATCAAAAACAGCAGATTTTTGACAAAAGAGATAACACCCCCCCATTACGTCATGCTTCAGAAATGTGGAAAATGGTCCGTTATCAAATGTTTTATTTTTGAACGTCAGTTCACATTTGTAGGTGGATCATCAGTGTTAGAGCTAAAATTAGCATGTTTAAAGTGATTTTCATGCTTCCAGGGGCCCTAAACACAAGATTTATGGAATGGTTAAAAGTGCATGAAAATGGCCAATGTACTCACTCTGAGTTCTCAAAAAGGGTTTCTTCACCCCGGGAAGTTAATTAAATACCATTTGGAGGCATTTAATGTTCGAGCAAAAACGGGTGATTTTCGACAAAAGAGATAACACCCCCCCATTACGTCATGCTTCAGGAATGTGGAAAATGGTCCGTTTTCAAATGTTTTATTTTTGAACGTCAGTTCACATTTGTAGGTGGATCATCAGTGTTAGAGCTAAAATTAGCATGTTTAAAGTGATTTTCATGCTTCCAGGGGCTCGGGAAGTGAATTAAATACTATTTGGAGGCATTTAATGTTCACTCAAAAACAGCTGATTTTTGACAAAAGAGATAACACCCCCCATTACGTCATGCTTCAGAAATGTGGAAAATGGTCCGTTTTCAAATGTTTTATTTTTGAACGTCAGTTCACATTTGTAGGTGGATCATCAGTGTTAGAGCTAAAATTAGCATGTTTAAAGTGATTTTCATGCTTCCAGGGGCCCTAAACACAAGATTTATGGAATGAATAAAAGTGCGCGAAAATGGCCAATTTACTCACTCTGAGTTCTCAAAAAGGGTTTCTTCACCCCGGGAAGTTAATTAAATACCATTTGGAGGCATTTAATGTTCGAGCAAAAACGGCTGATTTTCGACAAAAGAGATAACACCCCCCCATTACGTCATGCTTCAGAAATGTGGAAAATGGTCCGTTTTCAAATGTTTTATTTTTGAACGTCAGTTCACATTTGTAGGTGGATCATCAGTGTTAGAGCTAAAATTAGCATGTTTAAAGTGATTTTCATGCTTCCAGGGGCTCGGGAAGTGAATTAAATACTATTTGGAGGCATTTAATGCTCAATCAAAAACAGCTGATTTTTGACAAAAGAGATAACACCCCCCCATTACGTCATGCTTCAGAAATGTGGAAAATGGTCCGTTTTCAAATGTTTTATTTTTGAACGTCAGTTCACATTTGTAGGTGGATCATCAGTGTTATAGCTAAAATTAGCATGTTTAAAGTGATTTTCATGCTTCCAGGGGCTCGGGAAGTGAATTAAATACTATTTGGAGGCATTTAATGTTCACTCAAAAACAGCTGATTTTTGACAAAAGAGATATCACCCCCCATTACGTCATGCTTCAGAAATGTGGAAAATGGTCCGTTTTCAAATGTTTTATTTTTGAACGTCAGTTCACATTTGTAGGTGGATCATCAGTGTTAGAGCTAAAATTAGCATGTTTAAAGTGATGTTCATGCTTCCAGGGGCTCGGGAAGTGAATTAAATACTATTTGGAGGCATTTAATGTTCAATCAAAAACAGCTGATTTTTGACAAAAGAGATAACACCCCCCCATTACGTCATGCTTCAGAAATGTGGAAAATGGTCCGTTATCAAATGTTTTATTTTTGAACGTCAGTTCACATTTGTAGGTGGATCATCAGTGTTAGAGCTAAAATTAGCATGTTTAAAGTGATTTTCATGCTTCCAGGGGCCCTAAACACAAGATTTATGGAATGGTTAAAAGTGCATGAAAATGGCCAATGTACTCACTCTGAGTTCTCAAAAAGGGTTTCTTCACCCCGGGAAGTTAATTAAATACCATTTGGAGGCATTTAATGTTCGAGCAAAAACGGGTGATTTTCGACAAAAGAGATAACACCCCCCCATTACGTCATGCTTCAGGAATGTGGAAAATGGTCCGTTTTCAAATGTTTTATTTTTGAACGTCAGTTCACATTTGTAGGTGGATCATCAGTGTTAGAGCTAAAATTAGCATGTTTAAAGTGATTTTCATGCTTCCAGGGGCTCGGGAAGTGAATTAAATACTATTTGGAGGCATTTAATGTTCACTCAAAAACAGCTGATTTTTGACAAAAGAGATAACACCCCCCATTACGTCATGCTTCAGAAATGTGGAAAATGGTCCGTTTTCAAATGTTTTATTTTTGAACGTCAGTTCACATTTGTAGGTGGATCATCAGTGTTAGAGCTAAAATTAGCATGTTTAAAGTGATTTTCATGCTTCCAGGGGCCCTAAACACAAGATTTATGGAATGAATAAAAGTGCGCGAAAATGGCCAATTTACTCACTCTGAGTTCTCAAAAAGGGTTTCTTCACCCCGGGAAGTTAATTAAATACCATTTGGAGGCATTTAATGTTCGAGCAAAAACGGCTGATTTTCGACAAAAGAGATAACACCCCCCCATTACGTCATGCTTCAGAAATGTGGAAAATGGTCCATTTTCAAATGTTTTATTTTTGAACGTCAGTTCACATTTGTAGGTGGATCATCAGTGTTAGAGCTAAAATTAGCATGTTTAAAGTGATTTTCATGCTTCCAGGGGCCCTAAACACAAGATTTATGGAATGGTTAAAAGTCCATGAAAATGGCCAATTTACTCACTCTGAGTTCTCAAAAAGGGTTTCTTCACCCCGGGAAGTTAATTAAATACCATTTGGAGGCATTTAATGTTCGAGCAAAAACGGCAGATTTTCGACCAAAGAGATAACACCCCCCATTACGTCATGCTTCAGAAATGTGGAAAATGGTCCGTTTTCAAATGTTTTATTTTTGAACGTCAGTTCACATTTGTAGGTGGATCATCAGTGTTAGAGCTAAAATTAGCATGTTTAAAGTGATTTTCATGCTTCCAGGGGCTCGGGAAGTGAATTAAATACTATTTGGAGGCATTTAATGTTCAATCAAAAACAGCTGATTTTTGACAAAAGAGATAACACCCCCCCATTACGTCATGCTTCAGAAATGTGGAAAATGGTCCGTTATCAAATGTTTTATTTTTGAGCGTCAGTTCACATTTGTAGGTGGATCATCAGTGTCAGAGCTAAAATTAGCATGTTTAAAGTGATTTTCATGCTTCCAGGGGCCCTAAACACAAGAGTTATGGAATGGTTAAAAGTGCATGAAAATGGCCAATTTACTCACTCTGAGTTCTCAAAAAGGGTTTCTTCACCCCGGGAAGTTAATTAAATACCATTTGGAGGCATTTAATGTTCGAGCAAAAACGGCTGATTTTCGACAAAAGAGATAACACCCCCCCATTACGTCATGCTTCAGAAATGTGGAAAATGGTCCGTTTTCAAATGTTTTATTTTTGAACGTCAGTTCATATTTGTAGGTGGATCATCAGTGTTAGAGCTAAAATTAGCTTGTTTAAAGTGATTTTCATGCTTCCAGGGGCTCGGGAAGTGAATTAAATACTATTTGGAGGCATTTAATGCTCAATCATAAACAGCTGATTTTTGACAAAAGAGATAACACCCCCCCATTACGTCATGCTTCAGAAATGTGGAAAATGGTCCGTTTTCAAATGTTTTATTTTTGAACATCAGTTCACATTTGTAGGTGGATCATCAGTGTTAGAGCTAAAATTAGCATGTTTAAAGTGATTTTCATGCTTCCAGGGTCCCTAAAAGCAAGATTTATGGAATGGTTAAAAGTGCATGAAAATGGCCAATTTACTCACTCTGAGTTCTCAAAAAGGGTTTCTTCACCCCGGGAAGTTAATTAAATACCATTTGGAGGCATTTAATGTTCGAGCAAAAACGGCTGATTTTCGACAAAAGAGATAACACCCCCCCATTACGTCATGCTTCAGAAATGTGGAAAATGGTCCGTTTTCAAATGTTTTATTTTTGAACGTCAGTTCATATTTGTAGGTGGATCATCAGTGTTAGAGCTAAAATTAGCTTGTTTAAAGTGATTTTCATGCTTCCAGGGGCTCGGGAAGTGAATTAAATACTATTTGGAGGCATTTAATGCTCAATCAAAAACAGCTGATTTTTGACAAAAGAGATAACACCCCCCCATTACGTCATGCTTCAGAAATGTGGAAAATGGTCCGTTTTCAAATGTTTTATTTTTGAACATCAGTTCACATTTGTAGGTGGATCATCAGTGTTAGAGCTAAAATTAGCATGTTTAAAGTGATTTTCATGCTTCCAGGGGCCCTAAACACAAGATTTATGGAATGGTTAAAAGTGCGCGAAAATGGCCAATTTACTCACTCTGAGTTCTCAAAAAGGGTTTCTTCACCCCGGGAAGTTAATTAAATACCATTTGTAGGCATTTAATGTTCGAGCAAAAACGGCTGATTTTCGACAAAAGAGATAACACCCCCCCATTACGTCATGCTTCAGAAATGTGGAAAATGGTCCGTTTTCAAATGTTTTATTTTTGAACGTCAGTTCACATTTGTAGGTGGATCATCAGTGTTAGAGCTAAAATTAGCATATTTAAAGTGATTTTCATGCTTCCAGGGGCTCGGGAAGTGAATTAAATACTATTTGGAGGCATTTAATGCTCAATCAAAAACAGCTGATTTTTGACAAAAGAGATAACACCCCCCCATTACGTCATGCTTCAGAAATGTGGAAAATGGTCCGTTTTCAAATGTTTTATTTTTGAACGTCAGTTCACATTTGTAGGTGGATCATCAGTGTTAGAGCTAAAATTAGCATGTTTAAAGTGATTTTCATGCTTCCAGGGTCCCTAAACACAAGATTTATGGAATGGTTAAAAGTGCATGAAAATGGCCAATTTACTCACTCTGAGTTCTCAAAAAGGGTTTCTTCACCCCGGGAAGTTAATCAAATACCATTTGGAGGCATTTAATGTTCGAGCAAAAACGGCTGATTTTCGACAAAAGAGATAACACCCCCCCATTACGTCATGCTTCAGAAATGTGGAAAATGGTCCGTTTTCAAATGTTATATTTTTGAACGTCAGTTCACATTTGTAGGTGGATCATCAGTGTTAGAGCTATAATTAGCATGTTTAAAGTGATGTTCATGCTTCCAGGGGCTCGGGAAGTGAATTAAATACTATTTGGAGGCATTTAATGTTCAATCAAAAACAGCTGATTTTTGACAAAAGAGATAACACCCCCCCCATTACGTCATGCTTCAGAAATGTGGAAAATGGTCCGTTATCAAATGTTTTATTTTTGAACGTCAGTTCACATTTGTAGGTGGATCATCAGTGTTAGAGCTAAAATTAGCATGTTTAAAGTGATTTTCATGCTTCCAGGGGCCCTAAACACAAGATTTATGGAAAGGTTAAAAGTGCGCGAAAATGGCCAATTTACTCACTCTGAGTTCTCAAAAAGGGTTTCTTCACCCCGGGAAGTTAATTAAATACCATTTGGAGGCATTTAATGTTCGAGCAAAAACGGCTGATTTTCGACAAAAGAGATAACACCCCCCCATTACGTCATGCTTCAGAAATGTGGAAAATGGTCCGTTTTCAAATGTTTTATTTTTGAACGTCAGTTCACATTTGTAGGTGGATCATCAGTGTTAGAGCTAAAATTAGCATGTTTAAAGTGATTTTCATGCTTCCAGGGGCTCGGGAAGTGAATTAAATACTATTTGGAGGCATTTAATGCTCAATCAAAAACAGCTGATTTTTGACAAAAGAGATAACACCCCCCCATTACGTCATGCTTCAGAAATGTGGAAAATGGTCCGTTTTCAAATGTTTTATTTTTGAACGTCAGTTCACATTTGTAGGTGGATCATCAGTGTTAGAGCTAAAATTAGCATGTTTAAAGTGATTTTCATGCTTCCAGGGTCCCTAAACACAAGATTTATGGAATGGTTAAAAGTGCATGAAAATGGCCAATTTACTCACTCTGAGTTCTCAAAAAGGGTTTCTTCACCCCGGGAAGTTAATCAAATACCATTTGGAGGCATTTAATGTTCGAGCAAAAACGGCAGATTTTCGACAAAAGAGATAACACCCCCCCATTACGTCATGCTTCAGAAATGTGGAAAATGGTCCGTTTTCAAATGTTATATTTTTGAACGTCAGTTCACATTTGTAGGTGGATCATCAGTGTTAGAGCTAAAATTAGCATGTTTAAAGTGATTTTCATGCTTCCAGGGGCTCGGGAAGTGAATTAAATACTATTTGGAGGCATTTAATGTTCACTCAAAAACAGCTGATTTTTGACAAAAGAGATAACACCCCCCATTACGTCATGCTTCAGAAATGTGGAAAATGGTCCGTTTTCAAATGTTTTATTTTTGAACGTCAGTTCACATTTGTAGGTGGATCATCAGTGTTAGAGCTAAAATTAGCATGTTTAGTGATTTTCATGCTTCCAGGGGCCCTAAACACAAGATTTATGGAATGAATAAAAGTGCGCGAAAATGGCCAATTTACTCACTCTGAGTTCTCAAAAAGGGTTTCTTCACCCCGGGAAGTTAATTGAATACCATTTGGAGGCATTTAATGTTCGAGCAAAAACGGCTGATTTTCGACAAAAGAGATAACACCCCCCCCATTACGTCATGCTTCAGAAATGTGGAAAATGGTCCATTTTCAAATGTTTTATTTTTGAACGTCAGTTCACATTTGTAGGTGGATCATCAGTGTTAGAGCTAAAATTAGCATGTTTAAAGTGATTTTCATGCTTCCAGGGGCTCGGGAAGTGAATTTAATACTATTTGGAGGCATTTAATGTTCAATCAAAAACAGCTGATTTTTGACAAAAGAGATAACACCGCCCCATTACGTCATGCTTCAGAAATGTGGAAAATGGTCCGTTTTCAAATGTTTTATTTTTGAACGTCAGTTCACATTTGTAGGTGGATCATCAGTGTTAGAGCTAAAATTAGCATGGTTAAAGTGATTTTCATGCTTCCAGGGGCCCTAAACACAAGATTTATGGAATGGTTAAAAGTGCGCGAAAATGGCCAATTTACTCACTCTTAGTTCTCAAAAAGGGTTTCTTCACCCCGGGAAGTTAATTAAATACCATTTGGAGGCATTTAATGTTCGAGCAAAAACGGCTGATTTTTGACAAAAGAGATAACACCCTCCCATTACGTCATGCTTCAGAAATGTGGAAAATGGTCCGTTTTCAAATGTTATATTTTTGAACGTCAGTTCACATTTGTAGGTGGATCATCAGTGTTAGAGCTAAAATTAGCATGTTTAAAGTGATGTTCATGCTTCCAGGGGCTCGGGAAGTGAATTAAATACTATTTGGAGGCATTTAATGTTCAATCAAAAACAGCTGATTTTTGACAAAAGAGATAACACCCCCCCCATTACGTCATGCTTCAGAAATGTGGAAAATGGTCCGTTATCAAATGTTTTATTTTTGAACGTCAGTTCACATTTGTAGGTGGATCATCAGTGTTAGAGCTAAAATTAGCATGTTTAAAGTGATTTTCATGCTTCCAGGGGCCCTAAACACAAGATTTATGGAATGAATAAAAGTGCGCGAAAATGGCCAATTTACTCACTCTGAGTTCTCAAAAAGGGTTTCTTCACCCCGGGAAGTTAATTGAATACCATTTGGAGGCATTTAATGTTCGAGCAAAAACGGCTGATTTTCGACAAAAGAGATAACACCCCCCCCATTACGTCATGCTTCAGAAATGTGGAAAATGGTCCATTTTCAAATGTTTTATTTTTGAACGTCAGTTCACATTTGTAGGTGGATCATCAGTGTTAGAGCTAAAATTAGCATGTTTAAAGTGATTTTCATGCTTCCAGGGGCTCGGGAAGTGAATTTAATACTATTTGGAGGCATTTAATGTTCAATCAAAAACAGCTGATTTTTGACAAAAGAGATAACACCGCCCCATTACGTCATGCTTCAGAAATGTGGAAAATGGTCCGTTTTCAAATGTTTTATTTTTGAACGTCAGTTCACATTTGTAGGTGGATCATCAGTGTTAGAGCTAAAATTAGCATGGTTAGAGTGATTTTCATGCTTCCAGGGGCCCTAAACACAAGATTTATGGAATGGTTAAAAGTGCGCGAAAATGGCCAATTTACTCACTCTTAGTTCTCAAAAAGGGTTTCTTCACCCCGGGAAGTTAATTAAATACCATTTGGAGGCATTTAATGTTCGAGCAAAAACGGCTGATTTTTGACAAAAGAGATAACACCCTCCCATTACGTCATGCTTCAGAAATGTGGAAAATGGTCCGTTTTCAAATGTTATATTTTTGAACGTCAGTTCACATTTGTAGGTGGATCATCAGTGTTAGAGCTAAAATTAGCATGTTTAAAGTGATGTTCATGCTTCCAGGGGCTCGGGAAGTGAATTAAATACTATTTGGAGGCATTTAATGTTCAATCAAAAACAGCTGATTTTTGACAAAAGAGATAACACCCCCCCCATTACGTCATGCTTCAGAAATGTGGAAAATGGTCCGTTATCAAATGTTTTATTTTTGAACGTCAGTTCACATTTGTAGGTGGATCATCAGTGTTAGAGCTAAAATTAGCATGTTTAAAGTGATTTTCATGCTTCCAGGGGCCCTAAACACAAGATTTATGGAATGGTTAAAAGTGCATGAAAATGGCCAATTTACTCACTCTGAGTTCTCAAAAAGGGTTTCTTCACCCAGGAAGTTAATTAAATACCATTTGGAGGCATTTAATGTTCGAGCAAAAACGGCTGATTTTCGACAAAAGAGATAACACCCCCCCATTACGTCATGCTTCAGAAATGTGGAAATGGTCTGTTTTCAAATGTTTTATTTTTGAACGTCAATTCACATTTGTAGGTGGATCATCAGTGTTAGAGCTAAAATTAGCATGTTTAAAGTGATTTTCATGCCTCCAGGGGCTCGGGAAGTGAATTAAATACTATTTGGAGGCATTTAATGTTCAATCAAAAACAGCTGATTTTTGACAAAAGAGATAACACCCCCCCATTACGTCATGCTTCAGAAATGTGGAAAATGGTCCATTTTCAAATGTTTTATTTTTGAACGTCAGTTCACATTTGTAGGTGGTTTTCAGTGTTAGAGCTAAAATTAGCATGTTTAAAGTGATTTTCATGCTTCCAGGGGCCCTAAACACAAGATTTATGGAATGGTTAAAAGTGCATGAAAATGGCCAATGTACTCACTCTGAGTTCTCAAAAAGGGTTTCTTCACCCCGGGAAGTTAATTAAATACCATTTGGAGGCATTTAATGTTCGATCAAAAACGGCTGATTTTCGACAAAAGAGATAACACCCCCCCCATTACGTCATGCTTCAGGAATGTGGAAAATGGTCCGTTTTCAAATGTTTTATTTTTGAACGTCAGTTCACATTTGTAGGTGGATCATCAGTGTTAGAGCTAAAATTAGCATGTTTAAAGTGATTTTCATGCTTCCAGGGGCTCGGGAAGTGAATTAAATACTATTTGGAGGCATTTAATGTTCACTCAAAAACAGCTGATTTTTGACAAAAGAGATAACACCCCCCATTACGTCATGCTTCAGAAATGTGGAAAATGGTCCGTTTTCAAATGTTTTATTTTTGAACGTCAGTTCACATTTGTAGGTGGATCATCAGTGTTAGAGCTAAAATTAGCATGTTTAAAGTGATTTTCATGCTTCCAGGGGCCCTAAACACAAGATTTATGGAATGAATAAAAGTGCGCGAAAATGGCCAATTTACTCACTCTGAGTTCTCAAAAAGGGTTTCTTCACCCCGGGAAGTTAATTAAATACCATTTGGAGGCATTTAATGTTTGAGCAAAAACGGCTGATTTTCGACAAAAGAGATAACACCCCCCCATTACGTCATGCTTCAGAAATGTGGAAAATGGTCCATTTTCAAATGTTTTATTTTTGAACGTCAGTTCACATTTGTAGGTGGATCATCAGTGTTAGAGCTAAAATTAGCATGTTTAAAGTGATTTTCATGCTTCCAGGGGCTCGGGAAGTGAATTTAATACTATTTGGAGGCATTTAATGTTCAATCAAAAACAGCTGATTTTTGACAAAAGAGATAACACCGCCCCATTACGTCATGCTTCAGAAATGTGGAAAATGGTCCGTTTTCAAATGTTTTATTTTTGAACGTCAGTTCACATTTGTAGGTGGATCATCAGTGTTAGAGCTAAAATTAGCATGTTTAAAGTGATTTTCATGCTTCCAGGGGCCCTAAACACAAGATTTATGGAATGGTTAAAAGTGCGCGAAAATGGCCAATTTACTCACTCTTAGTTCTCAAAAAGGGTTTCTTCACCCCGGGAAGTTAATTAAATACCATTTGGAGGCATTTAATGTTCGAGCAAAAACGGCTGATTTTTGACAAAAGAGATAACACCCCCCATTACGCCATGCTTCAGAAATGTGGAAAATGGTCCGTTTTCAAATGTTTTATTTTTGAACGTCAGTTCACATTTGTAGGTGGATCATCAGTGTTAGAGCTAAAATTAGCATGTTTAAAGTGATTTTCATGCTTCCAGGGGCTCGGGAAGTGAATTAAATACTATTTGGAGGCATTTAATGTTCAATCAAAAACAGCTGATTTTTGACAAAAGAGATAACACCCCCCCATTACGTCATGCTTCAGAAATGTGGAAAATGGTCCGTTTTCAAATGTTTTATTTTTGAACGTCAGTTCACATTTGTAGGTGGATCATCAGTGTTAGAGCTAAAATTAGCATGTTTAAAGTGATTTTCATGCTTCCAGGGGCCCTAAACACAAGATTTATGGAATGGTTAAAAGTGCATGAAAATGGCCAATTTACTCGCTCTGAGTTCTCAAAAAGGGTTTCTTCACCCCGGGAAGTTAATTAAATACCATTTGGAGGCATTTAATGTTCGAGTAAAAACGGCTGATTTTCGACAAAAGAGATAACACCCCCCCATTACGTCATGCTTCAGAAATGTGGAAAATGGTCCGTTTTCAAATGTTTTATTTTTGAACGTCAGTTCACATTTGTAGGTGGATCATCAGTGTTAGAGCTAAAATTAGCATGTTTAAAGTGATTTTCATGCTTCCAGGGGCTCGGAAAGTGAATTAAATACTATTTGGAGGCATTTAATGTTTAAGCAAAAACAGCTGATTTTTGACAAAAGAGATAACACCCCCCCATTACGTCATGCTTCAGAAATGTGGAAAATGGTCCGTTTTCAAATGTTTTATTTTTGAACGTCAGTTCACATTTGTAGGTGGATCATCAGTGTTAGAGCTAAAATTAGCATGTTTAAAGTGATTTTCATGCTTCCAGGGGCCCTAAACACAAGATTTATGGAATGGTTAAAAGTGCATGAAAATGGCCAATTTACTCACTCTGAGTTCTCAAAAAGGGTTTCTTCACCCCGGAAAGTTAATTAAATACCATTTGGAGGCATTTAATGTTCGAGCAAAAACGGCTGATTTTCGCCAAAAGAGATAACACACCCCCATTACGTCATGCTTCAGAAATGTGGAAAATGGTCAGTTTTCAAATGTTTTATTTTTGAACGTCAGTTCACATTTGTAGGTGGATCATCAGTGTTAGAGCTAACATTAGTATGTTTAAAGTGATTTTCATGCTTCCAGGGGCCCTAAACACAAGATTTATGGAATGGTTAAAAGTGGGCGAAAATGGCCAATTTACTCACTCTGAGTTCTCAAAAAGGGTTTCTTCACCCCGGGAAGTTAATTAAATACCATTTGGAGGCATTTAATGTTCGAGCAAAAACGGCTGATTTTTGACAAAAGAGATAACACCCCCCCATTACGTCATGCTTCAGAAATGTGGAAAATGGTCCCTTTTCAAATGTTTTATTTCTGAACGTCAGTTCACATTTGTAGGTGGATCATCAGTGTTAGAGCTAAAATTAGCATGTTTAAAGTGATTTTCATGCTTCCAGGGGCCCTAAACACAAGATTTATGGAATGGTTAAAAGTGCATGAAAATGGCCAATTTACTCACTCTGAGTTCTCAAAAAGGGTTTCTTCACCCCGGGAAGTTAATTAAATACCATTTGGAGGCATTTAATGTTCGAGCAAAAACGGCTGATTTTCGACAAAAGAAATAACACCCCCCCATTACGTCATGCTTCAGAAATGTGGAAAATGGTCAGTTTTCAAATGTTTTATTTTTGAACGTCAGTTCACATTTGTAGGTGGATCATCAGTGTTAGAGCTAAAATTAGCATGTTTAATGTGATTTTCATGCATCCAGGGGCTCGGGAAGTGAATTAAATACTATTTGGAGGCATTTAATGCTCAATCAAAAACAGCTGATTTTTGACAAAAGAGATAACACCCCCCCCCCCCCCCATTACGTCATGCTTCAGAAATGTGGAAAATGGTCCCTTTTCAAATGTTTTATTTCTGAACGTCAGTTCACATTTGTAGGTGGATCATCAGTGTTAGAGCTAAAATTAGCATGTTTAAAGTGATTTTCATGCTTCCAGGGGCCCTAAACACAAGATTTATGGAATGGTTAAAAGTCCATGAAAATGGCCAATTTACTCACTCTGAGTTCTCAAAAAGGGTTTCTTCACCCCGGGAAGTTAATTAAATACCTTTTGGAGGCATTTAATGTTCGAGCAAAAACGGCTGATTTTCGACAAAAGAGATAACACCCCCCCATTACGTCATGCTTCAGAAATGTGGAAAATGGTCCTTTTTCAAATGTTTTATTTTTGAACGTCAGTTCACATTTGCAGGTGGATCATCAGTGTTAGAGCTAAAATTAGCATGTTTAAAGTGATTTTCATGCTTCCAGGGGCCCTAAACACAAGATTTATGGAATGGTTAAAAGTGCATGAAAATGGCCAATTTACTCACTCTGAGTTCTCAAAAAGGGTTTCTTCACCCCGGGAAGTTAATTAAATACCATTTGGAGGCATTTAATGTTCGAGCAAAAACGGCTGATTTTCGACAAAAGAGATAACACCCCCCCATTACGTCATGCTTCAGAAATGTGGAAAATGGTCCGTTTTCAAATGTTTTATTTTTGAACGTCAGTTCACATTTGTAGGTGGATCATCAGTGTTAGAGCTAAAATTAGCATGTTTAAAGTGATTTTCATGCTTCCAGGGGCTCGGGAAGTGAATTAAATACTATTTGGAGGCATTTAATGTTCAATCAAAAACAGCTGATTTTTGACAAAAGAGATAACACCCCCCCATTACGTCATGCTTCAGAAATGTGGAAAATGGTCCGTTTTCAAATGTTTTTTTTTTGAACGTCAGTTCACATTTGTAGGTGGATCATCAGTGTTAGAGCTAAAATTAGCACGTTTAAAGTGATTTTCATGCTTCCAGGGTCCCTAAACAAAAGATTTATGGAATGGTTAAAAGTGCATGAAAATGGCCAATTTACTCACTCTGAGTTCTCAAAAAGGGTTTCTTCACCCCGGGAAGTTAATTAAATACCATTTGGAGGCATTTAATGTTCGAGCAAAAACGGCTGATTTTCGACAAAAGAGATAACACCCCCCCATTACGTCATGCTTCAGAAATGTGGAAAATGGTCCGTTTTCAAATGTTTTATTTTTGAACGTCAGTTTACATTTGTAGGTGGATCATCAGTGTTAGAGCTAAAATTAGCATGTTTAAAGTGATTTTCATGCTTCCAGGGGCTCGGGAAGTGAATTAAATACTATTTGGAGGCATTTAATGCTCAATCAAAAACAGCTGATTTTTGACAAAAGAGATAACACCCCCCCATTACGTCATGCTTCAGAAATGTGGTAAATGGTCCAGTTTTCAAATGTTTTATTTTTGAACGTCAGTTCACATTTGTAAGTGGATCATCAGTGTTATAGCTAAAATTAGCATGTTTAAAGTGATTTTCATGCTTCCAGGGGCCCTAAACACAAGATTTATGGAATGGTTAAAAGTGCGCGAAAATGGCCAATTTACTCACTCTGAGTTCTCAAAAAGGGTTTCTTCACCCCGGGAAGTTAATTAAATACCATTTGGAGGCATTTAATGTTCGAGCAAAAACGGCTGATTTTCGTCAAAAAAGAGCTAACATGCCCCCATTACGTCATGCTTCAGAAATGTGGAAAATGGTCCATTTTCAAATGTTTTATTTTTGAACGTCAGTTCACATTTGTAGGTGGATCATCAGTGTTAGAGCTAAAATTAGCATGTTTAAAGTGATTTTCATGCTTCCAGGGGCTCGGGAAGTGAATTAAATACTATTTGGAGGCATTTAATGTTCAAGCAAAAACAGCTGATTTTTGACAAAAGAGATAACACCCCCATTACGTCATGCTTCAGAAATGTGGAAAATGGTCCGTTTTCAAATGTTTTATTTTTGAACATCAGTTCACATTTGTAGGTGGATCATCAGTGTTAGAGCTAAAATTAGCATGTTTAAAGTGATTTTCATGCTTCCAGGGGCCCTAAACACAAGATTTATGGAATGGTTAAAAGTGCGCGAAAATGGCCAATTTACTCACTCTGAGTTCTCAAAAAAGGTTTCTTCACCCCGGGAAGTTAATTAAATACCATTTGGAGGCATTTAATGTTCGAGCAAAAACGGCTGATTTTTGGCAAAAGAGATAACACCCCCCCATTACGTCATGCTTCAGAAATGTGGAAAATGGTCCGTTTTCAAATGTTTTATTTTTGAACGTCAGTTCACATTTGTAGGTGGATCATCAGTGTTAGAGCTAAAATTAGCATGTTTAAAGTGATTTTCATGCTTCCAGGGGCCCTAAACACAAGATTTATGGAATGGTTAAAAGTGCATGAAAATGGCCAATTTACTCACTCTGAGTTCTCAAAAAGGGTTTCTTCACCCCGGGAAGTTAATTAAATACCATTTGGAGGCATTTAATGTTCGAGCAAAAACGGCTGATTTTCGACAAAAGAGATAACACCCCCCCATTACGTCATGCTTCAGAAATGTGGAAAATGGTCCGTTTTCAAATGTTTTATTTTTGAACGTCAGTTCACATTTGTAGGTGGATCATCAGTGTTAGAGCTAAAATTAGCATGTGTAAAGTGATTTTCATGCTTCCAGGGGCTCGGAAAGTGAATTAAATACTATTTGGAGGCATTTAATGTTCAATCAAAAACAGCAGATTTTTGACAAAAGAGATAACAGCCCCACATTACGTCATGCTTCAGAAATGTGGAAAATGGTCCGTTTTCAAATGTTTTATTTTTGAACGTCAGTTCACATTTGTAGGTGGATCATCAGTGTTAGAGCTAAAATTAGCATGTTTAACGTGATTTTCATGCTTCCAGGGTCCCTAAACACAAGATTTATGGAATGGTTAAAAGTGCATGAAAATGGCCAATTTACTCACTCTGAGTTCTCAAAAAGGGTTTCTTCACCCCGGGAAGTTAATTAAATACCATTTGGAGGCATTTAATGTTCGAGCAAAAACGGCTGATTTTCGACAAAAGAGATAACACCCCCCCATTACGTCATGCTTCAGAAATGTGGAAAATGGTCCGTTTTCAAATGTTTTATTTTTGAACGTCAGTTCACATTTGTAGGTGGATCATCAGTGTTAGAGCTAAAATTAGCATGTTTAAAGTGATTTTCATGCTTCCAGGGGCTCGGGAAGTGAATTAAATACTATTTGGAGGCATTTAATGTTCAATCAAAAACAGCTGATTTTTGACAAAAGAGATAACACCCCCCCATTACGTCATGCTTCAGAAATGTGGAAAATGGTCCGTTATCAAATGTTTTATTTTTGAACGTCAGTTCACATTTGTAGGTGGATCATCAGTGTTAGAGCTAAAATTAGCATGTTTAAAGTGATTTTCATGCTTCCAGGGGCCCTAAACACAAGATTTATGGAATGGTTAAAAGTGCATGAAAATGGCCAATTTACTCACTCTGAGTTCTCAAAAAGGGTTTCTTCACCCCGGGAAGTTAATTAAATACCATTTGGAGGCATTTAATGTTCGAGCAAAAACGGCTGATTTTCGACAAAAGAGATAACACCCCCCCATTACGTCATGCTTCAGAAATGTGGAAAATGGTCCGTTTTCAAATGTTTTATTTTTGAACGTCAGTTCACATTTGTAGGTGGATCATCAGTGTTAGAGCTAAAATTAGCATGTTTAAAGTGATTTTCATGCTTCCAGGGGCTCGGGAAGTGAATTTAATACTATTTGGAGGCATTTAATGTTCAATCAAAAACAGCTGATTTTTGACAAAAGAGATAACACCGCCCCATTACGTCATGCTTCAGAAATGTGGAAAATGGTCCGTTTTCAAATGTTTTATTTTTGAACGTCAGTTCACATTTGTAGGTGGATCATCAGTGTTAGAGCTAAAATTAGCATGGTTAAAGTGATTTTCATGCTTACAGGGGCCCTAAACACAAGATTTATGGAATGGTTAAAAGTGCGCGAAAATGGCCAATTTACTCACTCTTAGTTCTCAAAAAGGGTTTCTTCACCCCGGGAAGTTAATTAAATACCATTTGGAGGCATTTAATGTTCGAGCAAAAACGGCTGATTTTTGACAAAAGAGATAACACCCTCCCATTACGTCATGCTTCAGAAATGTGGAAAATGGTCCGTTTTCAAATGTTATATTTTTGAACGTCAGTTCACATTTGTAGGTGGATCATCAGTGTTAGAGCTAAAATTAGCATGTTTAAAGTGATGTTCATGCTTCCAGGGGCTCGGGAAGTGAATTAAATACTATTTGGAGGCATTTAATGTTCAATCAAAAACAGCTGATTTTTGACAAAAGAGATAACACCGCCCCATTACGTCATGCTTCAGAAATGTGGAAAATGGTCCGTTTTCAAATGTTTTATTTTTGAACGTCAGTTCACATTTGTAGGTGGATCATCAGTGTTAGAGCTAAAATTAGCATGTTTAAAGTGATTTTCATGCTTCCAGGGGCCCTAAACACAAGATTTATGGAATGGTTAAAAGTGCATGAAAATGGCCAATTTACTCACTCTGAGTTCTCAAAAAGGGTTTCTTCACCCAGGAAGTTAATTAAATACCATTTGGAGGCATTTAATGTTCGAGCAAAAACGGCTGATTTTCGACAAAAGAGATAACACCCCCCCATTACGTCATGCTTCAGAAATGTGGAAATGGTCTGTTTTCAAATGTTTTATTTTTGAACGTCAATTCACATTTGTAGGTGGATCATCAGTGTTAGAGCTAAAATTAGCATGTTTAAAGTGATTTTCATGCTTCCAGGGGCTCGGGAAGTGAATTTAATACTATTTGGAGGCATTTAATGTTCAATCAAAAACAGCTGATTTTTGACAAAAGAGATAACACCGCCCCATTACGTCATGCTTCAGAAATGTGGAAAATGGTCCGTTTTCAAATGTTTTATTTTTGAACGTCAGTTCACATTTGTAGGTGGATCATCAGTGTTAGAGCTAAAATTAGCATGGTTAAAGTGATTTTCATGCTTACAGGGGCCCTAAACACAAGATTTATGGAATGGTTAAAAGTGCGCGAAAATGGCCAATTTACTCACTCTTAGTTCTCAAAAAGGGTTTCTTCACCCCGGGAAGTTAATTAAATACCATTTGGAGGCATTTAATGTTCGAGCAAAAACGGCTGATTTTTGACAAAAGAGATAACACCCTCCCATTACGTCATGCTTCAGAAATGTGGAAAATGGTCCGTTTTCAAATGTTATATTTTTGAACGTCAGTTCACATTTGTAGGTGGATCATCAGTGTTAGAGCTAAAATTAGCATGTTTAAAGTGATGTTCATGCTTCCAGGGGCTCGGGAAGTGAATTAAATACTATTTGGAGGCATTTAATGTTCAATCAAAAACAGCTGATTTTTGACAAAAGAGATAACACCGCCCCATTACGTCATGCTTCAGAAATGTGGAAAATGGTCCGTTTTCAAATGTTTTATTTTTGAACGTCAGTTCACATTTGTAGGTGGATCATCAGTGTTAGAGCTAAAATTAGCATGTTTAAAGTGATTTTCATGCTTCCAGGGGCCCTAAACACAAGATTTATGGAATGGTTAAAAGTGCATGAAAATGGCCAATTTACTCACTCTGAGTTCTCAAAAAGGGTTTCTTCACCCAGGAAGTTAATTAAATACCATTTGGAGGCATTTAATGTTCGAGCAAAAACGGCTGATTTTCGACAAAAGAGATAACACCCCCCCATTACGTCATGCTTCAGAAATGTGGAAATGGTCTGTTTTCAAATGTTTTATTTTTGAACGTCAATTCACATTTGTAGGTGGATCATCAGTGTTAGAGCTAAAATTAGCATGTTTAAAGTGATTTTCATGCCTCCAGGGGCTCGGGAAGTGAATTAAATACTATTTGGAGGCATTTAATGTTCAATCAAAAACAGCTGATTTTTGACAAAAGAGATAACACCCCCCCATTACGTCATGCTTCAGAAATGTGGAAAATGGTCCATTTTCAAATGTTTTATTTTTGAACGTCAGTTCACATTTGTAGGTGGTTTTCAGTGTTAGAGCTAAAATTAGCATGTTTAAAGTGATTTTCATGCTTCCAGGGGCCCTAAACACAAGATTTATGGAATGGTTAAAAGTGCATGAAAATGGCCAATGTACTCACTCTGAGTTCTCAAAAAGGGTTTCTTCACCCCGGGAAGTTAATTAAATACCATTTGGAGGCATTTAATGTTCGAGCAAAAACGGCTGATTTTCGACAAAAGAGATAACACCCCCCCCATTACGTCATGCTTCAGGAATGTGGAAAATGGTCCGTTTTCAAATGTTTTATTTTTGAACGTCAGTTCACATTTGTAGGTGGATCATCAGTGTTAGAGCTAAAATTAGCATGTTTAAAGTGATTGTCATGCTTCCAGGGGCTCGGGAAGTGAATTAAATACTATTTGGAGGCATTTAATGTTCACTCAAAAACAGCTGATTTTTGACAAAAGAGATAACACCCCCCATTACGTCATGCTTCAGAAATGTGGAAAATGGTCCGTTTTCAAATGTTTTATTTTTGAACGTCAGTTCACATTTGTAGGTGGATCATCAGTGTTAGAGCTAAAATTAGCATGTTTAAAGTGATTTTCATGCTTCCAGGGGCCCTAAACACAAGATTTATGGAATGAATAAAAGTGCGCGAAAATGGCCAATTTACTCACTCTGAGTTCTCAAAAAGGGTTTCTTCACCCCGGGAAGTTAATTAAATACCATTTGGAGGCATTTAATGTTTGAGCAAAAACGGCTGATTTTCGACAAAAGAGATAACACCCCCCCATTACGTCATGCTTCAGAAATGTGGAAAATGGTCCATTTTCAAATGTTTTATTTTTGAACGTCAGTTCACATTTGTAGGTGGATCATCAGTGTTAGAGCTAAAATTAGCATGTTTAAAGTGATTTTCATGCTTCCAGGGGCTCGGGAAGTGAATTTAATACTATTTGGAGGCATTTAATGTTCAATCAAAAACAGCTGATTTTTGACAAAAGAGATAACACCGCCCCATTACGTCATGCTTCAGAAATGTGGAAAATGGTCCGTTTTCAAATGTTTTATTTTTGAACGTCAGTTCACATTTGTAGGTGGATCATCAGTGTTAGAGCTAAAATTAGCATGTTTAAAGTGATTTTCATGCTTCCAGGGGCCCTAAACACAAGATTTATGGAATGGTTAAAAGTGCGCGAAAATGGCCAATTTACTCACTCTTAGTTCTCAAAAAGGGTTTCTTCACCCCGGGAAGTTAATTAAATACCATTTGGAGGCATTTAATGTTCGAGCAAAAACGGCTGATTTTTGACAAAAGAGATAACACCCCCCATTACGCCATGCTTCAGAAATGTGGAAAATGGTCCGTTTTCAAATGTTTTATTTTTGAACGTCAGTTCACATTTGTAGGTGGATCATCAGTGTTAGAGCTAAAATTAGCATGTTTAAAGTGATTTTCATGCTTCCAGGGGCTCGGGAAGTGAATTAAATACTATTTGGAGGCATTTAATGTTCAATCAAAAACAGCTGATTTTTGACAAAAGAGATAACACCCCCCCATTACGTCATGCTTCAGAAATGTGGAAAATGGTCCGTTTTCAAATGTTTTATTTTTGAACGTCAGTTCACATTTGTAGGTGGATCATCAGTGTTAGAGCTAACATTAGTATGTTTAAAGTGATTTTCATGCTTCCAGGGGCCCTAAACACAAGATTTATGGAATGGTTAAAAGTGGGCGAAAATGGCCAATTTACTCACTCTGAGTTCTCAAAAAGGGTTTCTTCACCCCGGGAAGTTAATTAAATACCATTTGGAGGCATTTAATGTTCGAGCAAAAACGGCTGATTTTTGACAAAAGAGATAACACCCCCCCATTACGTCATGCTTCAGAAATGTGGAAAATGGTCCCTTTTCAAATGTTTTATTTCTGAACGTCAGTTCACATTTGTAGGTGGATCATCAGTGTTAGAGCTAAAATTAGCATGTTTAAAGTGATTTTCATGCTTCCAGGGGCCCTAAACACAAGATTTATGGAATGGTTAAAAGTGCATGAAAATGGCCAATTTACTCACTCTGAGTTCTCAAAAAGGGTTTCTTCACCCCGGGAAGTTAATTAAATACCATTTGGAGGCATTTAATGTTCGAGCAAAAACGGCTGATTTTCGACAAAAGAAATAACACCCCCCCATTACGTCATGCTTCAGAAATGTGGAAAATGGTCAGTTTTCAAATGTTTTATTTTTGAACGTCAGTTCACATTTGTAGGTGGATCATCAGTGTTAGAGCTAAAATTAGCATGTTTAATGTGATTTTCATGCATCCAGGGGCTCGGGAAGTGAATTAAATACTATTTGGAGGCATTTAATGCTCAATCAAAAACAGCTGATTTTTGACAAAAGAGATAACACCCCCCCCCCCCCATTACGTCATGCTTCAGAAATGTGGAAAATGGTCCCTTTTCAAATGTTTTATTTCTGAACGTCAGTTCACATTTGTAGGTGGATCATCAGTGTTAGAGCTAAAATTAGCATGTTTAAAGTGATTTTCATGCTTCCAGGGTCCCTAAACACAAGATTTATGGAATGGTTAAAAGTCCATGAAAATGGCCAATTTACTCACTCTGAGTTCTCAAAAAGGGTTTCTTCACCCCGGGAAGTTAATTAAATACCTTTTGGAGGCATTTAATGTTCGAGCAAAAACGGCTGATTTTCGACAAAAGAGATAACACCCCCCATTACGTCATGCTTCAGAAATGTGGAAAATGGTCCTTTTTCAAATGTTTTATTTTTGAACGTCAGTTCACATTTGCAGGTGGATCATCAGTGTTAGAGCTAAAATTAGCATGTTTAAAGTGATTTTCATGCTTCCAGGGGCCCTAAACACAAGATTTATGGAATGGTTAAAAGTGCATGAAAATGGCCAATTTACTCACTCTGAGTTCTCAAAAAGGGTTTCTTCACCCCGGGAAGTTAATTAAATACCATTTGGAGGCATTTAATGTTCGAGCAAAAACGGCTGATTTTCGACAAAAGAGATAACACCCCCCCATTACGTCATGCTTCAGAAATGTGGAAAATGGTCCGTTTTCAAATGTTTTATTTTTGAACATCAGTTCACATTTGTAGGTGGATCATCAATGTTAGAGCTAAAATTAGCATGTTTAAAGTGATTTTCATGCTTCCAAGGGCTCGGGAAGTGAATTAAATACTATTTGGAGGCATTTAATGTTCAAGCAAAAACAGCAGATTTTTGACAAAAGAGATAACACCCCCCCATTACGTCATGCTTCAGAAATG